>NC_083229.1:81954969-82273303 GCF_032191835.1 Heteronotia binoei
GCTTAACCTACTTATTTTGATAAGATTGTCCAGCACTGCTGCCATCCAAAAACAGGTATGAAGGTCTGCATTGGAAACGATTGTTTAAAGCTCTTTGTGGTAGCGAGAGAAGGAAATTACAAGGGTTCCATCAAACCCCTTAAAGTTTTAATGCACAGGATTAATGCCTTCTGATAATAATCATATAGTTTCCAAGGAGAGTTCAGATACACTAAAATGTATAAAATTTATTTGTAAATTTGATTGCTGTGGCAGATTAGACCACTTGGATGGGCAAGAGACATTTCCATGACTGCTGCCTGAACACCATTCTGAAATATCCCTTGATGCTAGGGACAGTTATGGAGAGCATAGCAGGAGAAGAAAGGTCGCATTCCAGAACTTTACTTGTGCTTGATAAGACCCACGCCACTGTTAGTTTAAAAAAGATTCGATTTCGGGCCGACAATTATGACATCCATATTTTGATTTGTAAAGTGTGCCCACACCGCCTATGTTGTATTTTATCCTGACATGCTTGTTTGGTGTCGTGGTTAAGTGCGTGGACTCTTATCTGGGAGAACCAGGTTTGATTCCCCACTCCTCCACTTGCACCTGCTGGAATGGCCTTGGGTTAGCCATAGCTCTGGCAGAGGTTGTCCTTGAAAGGGCAGCTGCTGTGAGAGTCCTCTCAGCCCCACCCACCTCATAGGGTGTCTGTTGTGGGGGAGGAAGATAAAGGAGATTGTGAGCCGCTCTGAGACTCTGAGATTCAAAGTGGAGGGTGGGATATAAATCCAATATCTTCTTCTTCTTTGATTGCTGGGTTTTTAACTGCTTTATTGTGTTTGTAATCCACCCTAAGCCCATCATGGGAAAGGGTGGAATATAAATCTACTAAATAAATAAACAGTGGCACACAATTATTTCAGCATGATGGAAAAAGGGTGTGTGTGGAAAGACATGAAACTACCATTGGGAAGGCTATAAAGTAAACATGCCTAATCATTTGCTAACATGGAGTATTTCCATAGCATTCTGAATGTCAGCTTAGCCATTAGTGCATAGATGAGACTTGGTGCTTCTTAAAATCTTTGAAGCATCACACATTCCAATCTAAACATTTACCTTGGGATTTGGGGATGCTTTTAGGGATTAGACTGACATTCTAGATTATATTTTTCACACTACTTCATCTTCCTTAAGGTGGTTACAGTTAATGAGACAATTAAAACCAGAAGCACGATTGCTTGCTAAAATCAAGACTCAGATTTGGTAATGCAAAAAAGCACCTAACACAGAGTTTCTTAATAGAATGAAATTGGGAATATCTAATATAAAAATGTTTACTTTCTGTCGCTTGGTCTTGTTTCTCTGAGAGCAAAGTATAGCACATGCATTGATGGATATATTTAAGCTTGCATGATACTTGGCAGAATTTGTTTGTTTATGGAAGTAAATATGTTAAAAGTCAGTCCGTAATTTTAATGAATATCAAAGGTAATTTATCCATGTAAAAATTTTGCCAAAATACAATATGAATAAAAAGTCACAGATCTGCATCCTTCAGGTCAGTTCAGAATGGCATAACTCTGCTTGGGATTGCACACCATTGGATTCATGTGTGAAATGGTAAGGAGCAAAAAGAGAAGCCCAGTTTATGAGGATGTTGCAGTTGCTGTTAAAAATTAACACACTGCATTGAGAGCAATGTGTTTTTGAATACTTATAGCTACTGTAGGTCAGAGATCAGCCATCAGGGGTCAGTTTCCAGATGCAAGTCTCTAGGGTTGCCAGCAGACCTAGAGAAAATGCCATATCCTTTTAATGGAGGGTTAAATGGGCAGCTAGAGCTTTTCATGGCATGGAGGTAAATAATGACACTGAATAAATAACATCGCCACACTTTTTTCAAAATCAGCTACTGAAAGATAAATGGACCAATGTTGAACTACCACAAAACACTACAGATTGAATCCAACCAATTTTTCTGCTGATAGAAAAGAGGGATGGGGGTCCCCTTTGACAACACCTTGTCCCATGGCCCCCAAAATGCAATTTTGGGGACCATGGGACAAGGGCAAAAGCTACGTGAGATGAGGGCTGTAGTAAGGAGGTGAATAAAGTAAGATTGAGTGAAAGCTGGCTGGATCCATCCTTATGACTTTAAGACCCATGATACTGTAGAATTGGAGTGTCAAGCATGCTCATTTCTGGACTGCAATTTTTTAGGTAGAAACCCTTTCCACAACCGCTGGGAGAACCAATCGCAGAAACCCCATCCACTTTTGAACAATGGTGGGGGAAAGCCTGGAACAACATCCAAGAAATTTAGAATTGGCTAAAGAGACTTACAAAAAAACATTACGACAAGCATCACTCACTTACTTGGGTTTTTAAAGTGGGAGATACAGTATTCCTGTCTATCAAGCCAGTTTGGTGTAGTGGTTAAGTGTGCGGACTCTTATCTGGGAGAACCGGGTTTGATTCCCCACTCCTCCACTTGCACCTGCTAGCATGGCCTTGGGTCAGCCATAGCTCTGGCAGAGGTTGTCCTTGAAAGGGCAGCTGCTGTGAGAGCCCTCTCCAGCCCCACCCACCTCACAGGGTGTCTGTTGTGGGGGAGGAAGGTAAAGGAGATTGTGAGCCGCTCTGAGACTCTTCAGAGTGGAGGGCGGGATATAAATCCAATATCTTCTTCAAGAACTTGCCATTACCACAAACCTCTAAAAAACTGGCATGCTAGTTTTTGGGACCATTTCATATAAAACATGTGATCAGTAA
This sequence comes from Heteronotia binoei, assembly GCF_032191835.1. Lineage (NCBI taxonomy): Eukaryota > Metazoa > Chordata > Lepidosauria > Squamata > Gekkonidae > Heteronotia > Heteronotia binoei. The sequence continues at coordinate 81,957,733 of NC_083229.1, forward strand.
AGTGACTGTAGAACTCGAATTGCCAAAACTGTTTAGTAAGATACACCCAATCTTTCATTGCAGCTTACTTCGAAAAGATCCTGGAGCGACACCCTGGCACCCTAGACCCAAAGCTCCAGAGCCAGCCTGGTGGGAGATCAAAATCACCATGAAGTAAAAGAAATCCTAAATGTTAAGCTCAAGCGGGGTGTATTGTATTTTCTGATTAGATGGAAACATTTCTGAATACCTCACGATGAATGGGTAATTAGTTAAAATGTAAGAGCCCCAGCATTAATTAAACAATTCTATGCTAAATATTCTTCAAAGCCCAGAAGGGGGGTTTAGGGGAGGCAGTATGTCAAGCACACTCATTTCTGGACTGCAATTTTTTTGGTAGAGCAAGTCATCAGCTCTCCATTTCTTCCCCCCATATTTACAGCCAGCGGGCAAGTAATAAATCCATCTGGCCCTGGGATAGTTATACTACGGACTGGCTACTATTATCTTCAAGTCACCACTCCCACAGTTTCACACAGACAACCCTTATCTCTCCCCAAAGAAGTGTGAAAAGGTTTAATGTTTCCAGTAGCCTAAAAATTTCTTAGTAATAAAATAGATAGTTTCTTAGTAACCTTTGAACCCATGACTCAAGTATGTATTTGTAGTGTAACCTTTGATGATATCCTATATAGCAACTGTGTAACTGTTTGTACTCCATTACTCCCAAGGCTTGCGTCCTTGGTAAAGCTCCTGAGTTTCTAACAATAAACCTACTTTTGATTTAAAACAAAGGACTTGGTTACTGAGAAATATCGGCACTTGACAGGGAGAGGGCTTGAAGGTTATCCACTTAGTACAACGTGAGGCAGGATCTGCCACACACCAAACATTCCTAGCAAATTAGCTCATTCAATAAAAGAATGCAGTTCCACATTTGTACAATGGCAACAATAGTGATTTACTTATGGGATGTCATGAGGATAAATGAGAGCTATATTGTAAAGCAGCTCACACATTAAAAAGGAAGTATGAATATAATAATATGTCTTCTGTAATATGTAAAATGATACAGATTGGCTCTGGCTTCATTGCTTTTGACGGCAGTGTGACTCAAAGCACAAAGTGGTGAATTACATGGGGGAATGAATCTTAGCCAGTGAAAGTGAGATTCGGATTCATGCCATCCTTTTCCCAACATCCTTCTAATTGCCCTTTATAAGAAACATATGGGGACATGCAAGAGAGCCCTAAAATGCAATCTGTTCTGAATTTTAACATGACAGTGGGCAAGGCTAGTAATGGGAATATTGTGACAGGATTAATAGTTGGGTAGCTCTTTTTCAAACATTGCCATAAGCAATGTCTCATTCCTGACAACCTCAGAATTAAAAAAAAAATCAAACACAAAGGCTGACACTACCATGTTTGTTTTATTGTGTTAGCCATTTTCTGAATATACAATAAAATTTAGAAATGTGGTATCAAGGCCTGACTGGATGGGGATGAGAAGCAGCAGCAACAGGCACCCAGGTCAGCAGATTTGGAAGCATTTTGATGTAACTTGCCAGGAAACATGGCACTCATACAAATATCTAAGAAGTCAAAATAATCAGGGTGTGGCAAAATGGGCCTGCTCTAGGGTTGCCATGTCCAGGAAATACCTGGGGACTTTGGGAGTGGACCCTAAAGACTTTCACATTCCTCAGAATAAATAAATAAAAATACAGCAGTTCAGTTCCCTTAAATGTAGTCTTCATTTCCTCCTCCTCTTTTCTTCCTTCAAAGGGTTCCCCAAGCAGCTGCATTTCCACTAAATAAAAGTGAACACACACACTCACAAAGCAGCCAAAATGAACAGTTTGCAACCCCACACTTGGGATCTCATGGAGGCAATTTACTTATGGGAGTTGCTGGATGTAGCAACCTGCTGTATTTCAAGCAACTTCTTCAGACTAACACAGGGAAACGAAACTACTGAACAGAACAGTCCAGGTTCTGGTTAACTCTTTACTATCCATACAAATGACTTCTGAAACGAAAGCCAAACAAACAGAGGGACTGTACTGGCTTCTTCTCTCACACACTCACCGGAAAGAGCAACGCCTTGGTTTCCTCTCTTATACACTCACCCCACCCCCCTGCAGCTTTGTCCTGGTGGGCAGGTTAAAGATTCTTCTTGGAGCCTTTCTGGCCTAAAGTCCTCCAAATCTCTGTTCCCTGCTCGGGGAAGAGGGAGAACTTGACCCACTCATTATCTCTCTGGCTAGATAGATTAGTATTTGTATGATGATGGGCTGAGTTATGTTTGGAAAGCACTTGAATTGACTTCCTTCTCCCTGCCTGTTCTCTGCCTAGAGAGAGGAAAAGATCTTTTAAAACCCTTTAAACTCTTAAAACTTTTTTAAAGGCTGTGCTTTTGTTCACACAGGGCCTTGTGCCATCACTGTTAACCCCTGGTGGTTTTCTATCACTTGCCCACCATTTTATCACCACTATATGTTCACACTTTCCTGGCTGCCCATTATTCTGATGTAAGCTGGTGTAGTGCAGTGGCTAAGGCAGGAAATAGATATGGGAGCTGCATTACCACCACAAAAGGCAACAATTTATCATCAGTGGAGCTAATCAGAGGTTAAGGGCTCCATTTCATTCTGCTAATCTGTGAGAACTACATGTCTATGTGTACAGATGGAGGCTGAGATCTCCTTTGTGGCATGTAGCTCATTTTACCAACACTGATTAGTATGACAGCTGTGACTACTCCCTGAATATAAATCAGTGAAATTGTCAGTTGACATAAACTATATGGGACATAACTCACCAAGTTTTAGTTATGCTAGTTCCTAGTGTTGCCAGGTCCCTCTGAGCAGTTGGCAGGAGATAGGGAGTGGGCTTAATGGGGAGCAGGTGACCCCCACCATATTTGGATGTTCCAATGGTGAGCCATTTACAAATTGTGAAGCACATCCCTGATTATCTTAGATCTGTAGTATTATATAAGTTATAGAATCCCTATAATATAATGGATTTAAAAAAACAAGAAGCAAGATTCATATTTAAGTGTAATACTCTGGAACCTTATGGACTAACCAATGCAATTAGTTAGGATGCTTTCTGTAGTTGTTATATTGCTTTTCTAATAGTAATTTTTATGAGAACTTGTTGGCATCAAATAGAATGGGTCCCCTTAAGAACAATCCAGGTGATGCATGTCTGCAGGCTATTTCTACATTGAACAGGAAGGTACCACTAAGAATGCAGAACCTAATGATAAAATATATTAGTTTTGCTATTGATTTGTGAAGGTTATAACATTCTGTCTGATAACTTTGTTCCAAAAATTATAAGTAATCTGATTAGTTGCCTTGATATGTTAACTCTTATTATTTAGCAAGTTTTTATTTTTAAAAATAATTTTATTTCATTTTTAAAAACCACATATTATCAGGGGAAAAACAAACAAAGGAAATAAGTGATGATGACTACATAGTAAAGGGAAGGCAAGTACCATACCTCTGCTATTAAGGGCATTGAACCAGTACAAAACCCCAACAGTGTACATTAGATGGAATAATCTCATTCTCAGCTAAATATTGTAGAATCGGGAGCTGCTCGTATAATCACAGGAGTGAGGGTTTAGACCATCAGTGATCTTACCCATCATAAATTGTGTCCATAGTTTGCCAAACCATAGTTCTAAAATTGGGCTTCCTTGGCTTTCCATTTGGAAGCAATGGCTAAACTTGCCACCACCAGTAAGATAGAAATCATAACCTTCTTGCTCTTATTCGGGGAGAAATTGGACCAAAATTCTAGCAGGGCTAGATCCAACGTAGGAGGGATGACCTGACTTGCTATTCTACCAATCCTAGCTAAGATGTCTTGCCAAAATCCCTGGATGATAGGACAGTACCACCAGCTGTGTCAGAATATGCCAACTTGGCTGCATCCCTTCCAACACAATGGGCTGATGCTTTTACTTATCTTATGTAACCAAGAGGGAGAGTAGTACCACCTAGGATTGCGAAGTCCAATTCAAGGAATATCTGGGGACTTTGGGGATGGAGCCAGGAGACTTTGGGAGAGGAGCAAGGAGACATTGAAGGTGGAGCCAGGAGCAAGGTTGTGAGAAGCATAATTGAACTCCAAAGGGAGTTCTGGTCATCACATTTGAAGGGACTGCACACCTATTAAATGCCTTCCCTCCATTGGAAATAATGAAGGATTGGGGCACCTTCTTTTGGGGGCTCATAGAATTGGACCCCCTGGTCCAATCTTTCTGGAACTTGGAGGGTATTTTGGGGAGTGGTGCTGGATGCTATGCTGCAAATGTGGTGGCTCTACCTTAAAAAAACAGCCCCCACATATCCCCAGATGCTTGCAGATCAATTCTCCATTCTACTCTATGGGAATCGGTCTCCATTGGGAATAATGGAATGCCTAGCACACATTTCTGCCCCCCCCATTTTCTGATGACCCTGAAGTGGGGCGAGGACCTTCAAACTGAGGGATCTCCTGCCCACAGCTGGGGATTGGCTACCCTAGTACCACCTGGTGCCATTTGGTCAGTGAAAGTTCTCATTCCCCTGGGCAAGTGTCTAAATTAGCAGCATAATAATACCCTTTAAGATCAGGGAACCCCATGTCACCATCAGATGAGGCTCTACATAGGATCTTAAAGGGGACTCTGGGCTTCCTATTAGACCACAAGTTGGTAAGAGGCTTTTGCCATCCTTTCAGTGTCTGATCTGTGAGGTTTATGGGAAGTTTCTGAAATAAACATCAACTTTTAATGAGTTTTAGACAACTGTATTTATATTATTTGTACACAGAATTTGGAGAAGGATCATAAGTTCTCAAGTGTTAGAGGTTGCATTTATTTATATTCAGGGGCAATTTTGTAGAAAAATAGGTGGTGGAGCTCATCCAGGGATTGTTATGCAGCTGCACATACTATTCAATGGACAAGGAGGTGGAACTCTCAGAAGGAGGAGGTGGAACTCTGAGAAAGGTTCAGGAGCTGTGCTCCTGTGAGCTCCCACTGAATCTGAGGCCTATTTATATTTAATTTTCACACAGTGGCACCACCATTCTGTTTGTATTGACAGCCATAATTTTCATTTTCCTACTGCAAGGACAAAAAAGGAAAGCTATATATATATACACACACACACATACACACACACATTAATTTCAGAGGGCCTAAAAGGAACTAGTTGAAATTTAATAGCCTAAAAAGACAAGAATCCAACAAACCACTGACAAGCATATTCAGCCTATGAAAACAGAAAACCTATTTTTTCCAGTTGTGTCTTATGCTCCCTCTAGTGTTTATTTTTGGATGTGAGCATGGACAAGTCTGAAAAAGAGGAAAGTAAAACCTTGAGTCTAATCACAAAATGTCCCATTAATAGGATTAAGTACCTTGTCATCAGATAAGATGTACATGGCAAATCCATGACACTCTTGGAAATTAGAACAACACATAGCCTCGTTCTTTCCTGAAGCTGGAAATAGGTTTACAGGAGGAAAGATCTGCATTAGTGGTAAATATGGTCTCTTGAGAATTTTACTATTAAATAGAACTTTTTCTCATGATATTTGCTAGCCACCTGATACTGCTGGCTTTATAAATGTAAACTCATATTTTTGCTTTTATTTGTAACTTTCTAACTGATATTATTATCAATATTTTGAAAGTGCTTTACCTTCTTTTCTTTTTTTAAAAAAAAAGAATCTAAAAAAATTATAGTATTTTCTTGAATAAACTAAGACCTGTGGGATAATGTTTTTCAAAAATAAAATATTGTACACAGTTGAATGCACATGAGAGGGAAAATAAAGAAAATAAGCATGATTTGGTCAAAGTTAAGAATTGCAACCTCCCACTGATTCCAATGAAAAATCAGGAATGTGCTTAAATTTCTCCAACTAAAGTTTCTGGGATTAAATGTGATGACTTGTACTTCATGGAATCCTTTATGTACAACAGAGTTTCATTAAATTCAGTTGGAGGTGCATTATGCTTGGATGTGCTTTTGTTGATTTCATACCCTTATGGTCATATTGAAAAGCAGTGGAAACAGGATTGAAAGGATCACTTGTTTTAAGGTGAGTTAATAAGACATGTATCTTGATGAGGAGAATGTTTCAGTTGCAAATAAGGTTTCAATTGCAAATAAAAATTAAGACACCTTCTGTGAATTTAAACTTTTTCAGGTATTTGACAACAAGAGAATGGAAACAGTTTTTATTCAAGTGTGTGTGTGTATGAAATATTAAAACTAGGCTATTGCTTTATCTAAAAACTGCATTGATGCTAGGATAAAAATTATTCTTAACTCATGTACTGTAATGATTCTTAATACAGAAAACATGAAGTCTTTCCTGCTGTTTGTGATATACTTGCTATGGCTGAGGGGACAGCAAGGTGCACCAGCCAAGGAAGAAGACATAAACATAGAAAACCTGAAAGGTATGTGCGCTTGGAACACTTATACATATCCTTAAGTTGCCTCTGTGAAGGGGCCACCATCTTGCAACAGCTATAAGGAAGCAGCCTCAGATTTCTACAGTGTGAGAATTTCTGCAGCTCTTGGATCAAGATTATGACTAGTTATAATTTGGTTTAATGGCTGCATTATTGAAAGGTCTATTGACCATCTAATAAAGATGATGAAGAACTCGTATTCAAGATCACTTAATACAGCTTAGTTATCCCTTGAAAGCTTTTTACTATTCCACTGTGTTCACTGTCTCAATAAATTTTTATATGAGTATGAAAGTGGACTAAACAATTACTGTAGAACAATGAATATGGAGTACAAAGATGTGGACTTTTATGTATGTAATTGGATTATAATGATTAATGCCATCTCTAGGTCAGTCCTTTTCAACCTTGAGGGCCTTCTTTGAGCATTACAAAAAATCCTCTCCTGCGTGATAGTAGTTGTACTATTACTATCCTTTGATCGAGAAAATGCCCAGTGACAGAACTATCAAAATGGCAGAGACCATATAAATTTTTGGACATCTTGTAACAATGCTGTGTGCCCCTTCTCCCAGCCCCCCTCCGAATTCCGTGCTCTCCAGGTTGGGAACAACTGCTCTAGATCAAATAAGGAGCATTGGATGGGTGAACATTTTATTTTGAAAAGAACAAAGCAACAAAATAATCCTAAAGGTGCTTCTGGTTTGGTGTCTTAAATTTTTCAAACAGATGGTATCTAAGACTGTTTCTATTGTTCATTCTTAGTTTAAAAGGTACATAACTGCTGAAAATAAATCTGTGCAGGATCTGCAATGAAAATTATGTGTGAACAATTGGCAACTAATGAGTTAGATCCAGCACAGTGTTTCTGCAGGCACAAGGACTTCTATGTGCAGAATGTGAATTTTGTAGTTATTCTATCCTCCTGAATTTCAGGCCTCCCTGAAACCCTGCTCCTGGGAGGATTGGGACTTCCAGCATCAGGATTTAATGGTGTCATTTTGGGGATGCTATGAAGCTTGCACTTCAAGGGTGGAAGTCCTTGTGCCTGCAGAAATACTTCACTGGGTCCAATATACCTGCTATTTCCTACCCAGCAGTGTTTTTCAGGAAGAAATTTCAGACAAAATGTGGGAAAGTAGTATCTGTGCTGTGTATAAATTTCACCATATGGCAAACTTACATGTGTCTATTTTGTGGTACAATACCATGAGAAACTTTAGGTAATGGTGAAATGGTTCAGTTACAGCAGAGTGCCAACTGAAAATCTGTCTTCAGTCCCTGTGAGAAGGGTGGATTATAAATAAAGAAATATGATCAGAATGCCAGCCTGATTTTTAAACCATGCACTCCTAAAGATCAAAATGTGAGAGGGAAAAATGCTAATTAAAACCTGAATGTGCAGTAAACTGCACTGAGGAAAACAAAAGCTAATTCTATATAAGAAAAGTACTATGGATGGGGGTAGTTTGCTATCTCATGTATAACTTATTAGGCACTTAACTTGTACTATTCTTCTTGATGTGGATGACATTTCCATGAAAAATGAATAAACAGGTATTTTTTTAAGTGTATTGCTTTGGCCTTGCTAAATTGCTGGAAGTTTGCTGTTTTGTGGCATGAGGAAAATGCTAAATTCTCACGGACATTCTGCTGGCACATATAAAATATGCTTTATTTTAGAAAATAAACACCTTAATACATATGACTGTAGAAAAGATGAATTTAATGCACTTAATATTTATTAAGTGAAGATTCTGTTTATACACATGCAAAAGATTTTAATCTTTATCTATATACATTATTACAACTCAATATTTAAGCCTTGACTTAAAAAACAATTGCATTTCCTCCTGCAGTTTTATCGGAAGCTGGAGAGAAATATGTAGATGAAGAGGTAAAGAAAGCTCTGATTGGTGTCAAGCAGATGAAAATTATGATGGAAAGAAATGAAGCTAAACACATGGAGATGATGAAAGCCTTAAAGAAAAGCAGTGAAGAAAAAGAGGTAAATAGTAAACTGTAGTTCTGGTTTTTAAATATTATGTGGCTGAAATTTATTACATGTCAATTTCAAAGGGATGCACTAGCATAGTTGCCAACAAAAATATATCCTGTTCCTTTTGTACCTGCTTAATGGGATGCTATTTATCAGGTGATATCATTTAGCTCCATGCCATGAAGAATTTCAGCTGCCCATTTCCATTTCTATCAAAGGGACAGGATATTTTTTTGCAGTTCTGTTCGCAGCTCTATGCAGTAAATGTGGTTTCACAAATTATGCATCTTCTGAATTGTTGTAAATGCGATTTAGAAAATGGAAAATAGAGATTTGTAAATTTAACATATATGTTATATCCCTCTGAGGAGTCTTGTCAGCAAAAATTCTACTTAGTGAGCTACTGTCATTAAAGTTATAAGCTACTACATAAATTAGTTTGCTTTGGGCCATTTTTCCTGAGCTGAGAGGAAAATGTGTGAGTTGGAGGCTAAAAAACTGAGCTAGCTCACACTAACTCAGCTTAGAGGGAACACTGGTTATATCTGACTTACCAGTGACGGAAAACCATCCTTAGCTGCTATCTTATGCATAATATAGAGATGATTCCATGAACTCATTGGGACCTATTTCTAGCTAAACACACATTGTTTGGGGCTGCTTAAAAAGCATTAGCCTTAGAGAGAGAATAGCTGAATTTGTACTGGCTGATCCAGGTTCCTTCTGTTTCTACTTTATTCAGTGCATTCTGAAGAACCAGTGATCCTTTCCAGTCACAAGCCGTCTCCACTGAGAGACATACCTTTCAGCACTTCAGACAAATCTAATTTAACAGTAATTTCCTCTTTAAATTGAATCCTTGGACTTGTTCCTTTGGAGTGGGAAAAGATGTTTGGTATCTCTAACAGACAATACTCACAATTTACCAAAATATAGTTCCCAGGATTCTTTGGAGGAAGCAAGGGCAATTAAAATTATATGAAGGAAATTGAAGCTTGTAGTATTGGATTTGTTGTTGACCTTTGGTAAGTCACAGTGGGTAGTCAAGAAGCAGCTACTTAGGCTTTTGCAGTTGTAATTTGGCCTATGGATGGTAAACTGAAAGAGGGCATTATCACTCTTGATCTTAGAAGCTGCGATGGGATGCAAAGATAGAGGTGGTCTCACAAATATATGAGCACAAGTTGGTTAGGACTTTATAGATTACAGTCAATGTATTGGTTGTAACCAAAATCCACTACAGGAAGCCTATAAAACTTGGTATGCCAAATACGTACATTGTTAGCATGTCATTTGTTCAAATGCCTGATTGTGTTGCCGTTATGACTGTGTATAAATGTATACCAGGGCCAAGCCACAATTCAAGCAACCGAAGCAGCTGCTGAATTGCCAAACTAGCAGACTTTGGGAAAGGAAGCAATGGACATGTCTTGAAGTGCAATCCTAAGGTTGTAACTCTGTTTAGGATTATGCTCTAAAACTGGCCCCTACATACCTGTGTTCCTTTGAACCAATGTTCTTGGGATGGCTATTAAAAGTATCATTCTCTTTAAGTGGGTGTTCTGCGTGTGGAACAGGAGAATCGCCACATCAGCTTCTGAAGAGGCCAGGAGGTAGTTCTTACATACCTGGGGAACTATGGGACATGCAGAACAATTTCTGAACCACAGCCACACCATCTCCTACTGCAAGGAAACCCTATAACACAGAGTTATACAGCTGAGGCACTGGGTCTCCCTGGAGTGGTGGGTTCCATGGGAGTGGGAGGGTGTGTGTGAAAAGACTAAAATATTTATTTTTGCTATGGTTTTTCCTCTCTTGCTCCATAATTGTGTGTCACAGGACCCAATTTGTAGCTAAATATGAAGCTGTAAGTAGAAATAATGATCTCACTGAATATTTAAATGCAGAAAATAAGGTTACTCATACAAACATTTCATGCATCCATATCCAAAGACAGATTGGAATTGTATACTAACAGTGAGACACAATTGCTGTGGTAAGAAAATTTATGACTGAACTGATGCAGATTTTTAAAATGTGATTTTTTCCCTCTGAAATTACTCTGATGTAAGTCATGATTCAGATGTTTTAACTAATTCCCTAATTAGGAAGCTCTGAGACTTATAAGTGAAGTGAAAGAGAGACTGGAAGAAGAAGAAGAAATATGTCAGGAGTCTCTGCAGAATTTATGGGATGAATGCAAATCTTGTCTAGAAAGCAACTGTATGAGATTTTATACATCTTGTCGACGTGGCTTGTCCTCTTTTACAAGTAAGGTAAGACACAAATTAAATGTATTTTATTTATTTTTAAATATAACCTGCAGTTCTCCTCATAAACAGAACTCAAAGTAAACAACTTATTAGCCACGTGTTTACAAATTTGACTTTCACAGATAGATACTGCTTAACTGAAGGGTCAGGAAATATAATACTAACCCAGTTTTTAATGTATTTTACTAATTTTCATGCATTTTTCTAATTCCACAATCCAGTTTTTATTCACTATTGCAGGCCACTATTGCCTAGGGTGCCAGAGGTCAGGGGAGCACCAGGGGTGCTTCTGGCTCCAGTGCAGAGTTGCCAGGTCCATCAGACCAGTCAGAGGTGGAGGAGATGGGGAGTTACTTAATAGGAGTGGGGAGGAACACCAAAAATAAACATGATATGCCTACGTGATCCAGAAGTGACATAGGCATATTGAGGATGGAAGTGGGAAGGTGTTGATGCTCTGGTTTTGGGGCAAATACTCTATGGTAAAATTAGCTTAGTTAATTTCCGACATTCTTCCCTGCTTGGGGGGGAGGGGATGATTCCCTCGCACCAATCATTTGGCTGGTGGCAGATAGGTGGGCCCTGACAGTATGGGGTCTGGCATTCCTACTCCAGCACTACCATCCTGGCAGCTCAGGGGACTTCCTTGCTGGCCAGCCACCCAACTCTGCCCAAACTTGCCTGCCAATGTGGTAGAAGAAATTGAAGAATTGCATATGATCCCGGAAGGGTCACCACTTCCAGGTGACCTGCAAAATTTCTATGCTGTTTATCACAGAGATTTAGGTGTTTCTTAGAGTGTCACTGTGAGGAATCAAGTCAGAAGCTACTCAGATCTTACTCGAGAGGGTGACCACTTTAAATTTCTCCCCAGTCACCTTCCCTCAGTCCCTCAGTCAGACTCACAAAAATCCTGTCAGAACACTCAAAAATTGGCACCAGACGGTTTTGAAGTCAAAAACCACAAAAATATTTATTAGATAACAAAAGGCAAGGGAGAGGGATCAAAAATAATATTAATTATAACTGTTCAATATTCACAAGGCAAATCAGTTGGCAGATGGTTGGCAGAATAAATCAATTACAGAGAGTAGAGATTTATCAGGCTGAGGTAAAATATAACAAATAACACTGGCAGAAGATCTTTAAAATAAACAATAAACCAGGCAGTTACTTGTTGTTTAGCCCTAGCTTTGGCAATGCCAAATCATAAAAATAACAAAATACAATCACTCTTTCCACACACACATAGAGAACTCCTGACGGTTGCCAAAATATTCTCCCTCACAGACCCTCTCACACTAGCTAACTTCCAGGACTCGCATCCATCAATACTGATCTCAGCCCCACAGCAAGTCTTCTGGTCTGAGTAACCCTGCTGACCACCAGAATCCAGTTCTCCCCTTCAGTGTGTATTTGTGTGATCTAGTTTGTACATGGAGATTGCCTGATGTGCTGGCAAAATCTCCCTCAGAGAGTTTCAAACTGCCTGAAAACTCTCTCTCTCAGACAGAGACTACACAGCTCTGTCTCCTACAAGGAGCCCAGCCTCACTGGCTGCTCTCAGCCCCTTGTCCAGTTGGTTGTACAACTGACCAGCCTAAGCCCACAGTCTTCACTTCAGACTCCTTCTCTGAAGACTTCTCTTGAAGACTCCCTGGCTAAGACTCCAATCCTGAGGTGTTCCACAGCTAAGCAAACGGCATATGGATACTTCTTCGTTGCTCAGGCAAAGTTCCAGCCAATCGCTACAAGCCTGTTCCCCAGCTACTCAGGCTAAGTTCCTGAATCCATCACAGTCACCCAGAATTGGTGTCACTTCTGGGTATCCTGGTTTTGACAATAAGGGCTTGGAGCAGATTCAGTAACTAGGTGTCAGACTGGGTCTCACAGACAGCATAGTAGCAAGCTGACCATATGAACTAGTTGAACCTATGAGGCTCTCTGCTTACCCAGGGCTTAAGTATCCAGGAGGGCAAGAGGTCCCACTCTTATCCAATCACATGGATAATTAAGTGCACTTAGGTAGTCATCTGGATCAGTAGCTGGACCACAGCTTCCAACCTCATGCTTCCTCATGGGCCCAGCATCTCTGTTGTTCTTGCCAGGTGAGGGGAGAACTTTGGGGACTGGTAGTCCAGGATGTGGCTCTACCAGGCAGGCTACCATGGATTCTGGCATGTTAGCAACATTGCCTGGAGCTACAGGGTCAGGTACTTCAACTAAGACCTTGGGATCCAGGAACTCTAGTTCTAGAAGAGGCTCTGGGTCTGGAGGGGGTCCAGCAGAATAGTCTCTGGTCTTCCCTCAGAATAGTCTCTGGTTCCTCCTGGTCATCATATGAAGACTTTGCTCCTGAGTTCATCCCAGGGGATTCATGGCACCAGGTTCTGACTACACCTCATACCTTTCCCCACCACTATGATAGTAAGTTGACTCAACTAATCTGGATCCATGCCATGATAACATCAAGACTGGACTACTGTAATGCACTATACATAGATCTCCCCTCCACTCAAAGTCAATTTGGAGATTCCAGTTAGTACAGAACATTGCAGCTAGGTAAACCATGCATATCACTCTCATTCTGCAGTCACTCCATTGGCTGCCCTTCAGTTACCTGACTGAGTTAAAGGTATTGACTATTACATACAAAGCCCTTCATGGCTTTGGTCTTTTGGGTCTGCAGAACCGCTTTTCTCCCTATCCTCTGTCATAACATCTTTGCTCATCTCAGCTAGGCCTTCTGCCACCCTATAAATTGCCAAGTATCAATAACTGTCTGCACTTGTGCATTCTTGTTGTGGTCCCCACCTTATGAAATAGCCTGCCTAATGAGGTTAAGAAGGCTCCCACTCTTCTGGCTTTCCTCAGTCTATGCAAACTGTAATTACTAAAGAGAGCTTTTTTGCATAGGTAAATTTAGGGTTGCCAAGTCTGTGTTGGAAAATACCTGGAGACTCTGGGAGTGGAGATGGGAAAGGGAGGGGTTTGGGGAGGGAAGGGGCCTCAGCATGGTACAATGGCAAAGAGTCCACCCATCAAAGCAGCCATTTTCTCCAAGTGAACTTATCTCTGCCAGCTGGAGATCAGTTGTAAAAGCAGGATATCTCCAGGCCCCACCTGAAGGCTGGCAACCCTATTGTACTGTTCATTTGATTTTCCATCCTGTTAAATGATATTTGACTTACACTGTGTAATTGGTCTTTAGTGAGAGAGGCAGACTGTAAACAAACAAACTCTAAGCTGCCTAGCCAATCAGTGACTCAGGGTGTTCCTGGATAGGTGGGGCAGGGTACTTCTGCTGGTCTGCCTCAGTGTGGAAAGCCGCAGAGCTACCTTGGTTGGTTATATTCTTTATAGTGGTCCTACTGCATTGTTTTGATTTTGTAGTGTACTTTGAGTCTCAGTGAGAAAGGTAGACTAAAATTAATCAAATAAGAAATAAAATAAAGGCAACAAATCACACTGGCAGGAAGTACAGAGAAAAGGAAGCAAGCCTCAGCCTTCACTAATGTGCGACTGAAGGCACAATGAAAGAGCTCTGCTTTTCAGGGCCTCTAAAACCTGTGGAGGGTGGGGGGCCTTCCTCATGCCCTCAGGAAGCCAGTGCCATAGCAAAGATACAGCCACAGAGAAAGCATGAGCCAGAAACTGTCATTCTTGCTGACCTAATTAGGGGAACTACCAATAATCCATGGTCTAATGAACAGAGCTGCCTTGTGGGCACATATATGGGTGGCAGGGCTATAAACAAAACAACATGATTCTATCCTTTTAATAGCCAGGGCTGTATGTAGTCCATGATTCTGCGCAAATGCAGAAAAAGGGAAGAATTCTGCATCTTGGATATCATAGCTGTCATGCTGTTCTGACTGCAAAAATTGTGCAGGCCATGCTGGATGTCATATCCAAACAAAACAGGGGAGGACCAGGAAGGATGCCAAGTAAGATTTCCTATCATTGGCAATTTTCAGTAATGCATATTCCACGTCTTTCTTACCTAATGGAATACTAGCTGGTGTACGGTTTTGCCCAGAATCTATCACAAGATTTCTTGAGTACTTGCAGAAGAAGCTTTAATGAAGAAACATATATTTATTTATTTATTTTTCATATTTATATCCCGCCTTCCCCGCCGAAGCAGGCTCAGGGCGGCTAACAACATTGTAATATCAACAATAAAACAATAAAAACAATTACAAAAATAAATCAATTAAGAAGTTAAAACAGTTTACAGTTTGAAATTATTAATACAATTTTAAAACAGTAGTTTTGGTGCTAAAATTCATGCCATACATTCAGTGGTGTTGGGCATCTATGTACTTTGGTTGAAGGCCATTCAAAATAATGTTGTTTTGCAGGCCTTGCGGAACTGGGCAAGGTCCTGCAAGGCTCTAACATCATCTGGGAGTCGGTTCCACCAGTGGGGGGTCGCAATAGAGAAGGCTCTTTCTCTAGTAGCCTTCAATCTCACCTCCCTCGGCCCAGCGATTGCTAATAGATTTTGTGATCCAGATCTAAGTACCCTCTGGGGAATATGTGGGGAGAGACGGTCCCTAAGGTAGGCAGGTCCTCGGCCATATAGGGCTTTAAAGGTAATGATCAGCTCCTTGTAGCGAATACGGAATATTATTGGCAGCCAGTGCAGTCTCCGCAGCCCCGGCTGTATATGGTCCCGAATAGGGAGACCCAATAGTAGCCTGGCTGCTGCATTCTGCACCAGCTGCAGTTTCCGGATTCGGGACATGGGCAGCCCCATGTAGAGGGCATTACAGTAGTCTAGTCTCGAGGTGACCGTTGCATGAATCACTGTTGCTAAGTCGCTGTGCTCTAGGAAAGGGACCAACTGTTGCGCCCGCCTAAGGTGGAAAAAGGCAGATCTCGCAGTGGCTGCTATCGGGCCTCCATAGCCAATGTGGCTATGCTATAGCAAACCCTTGTAGCATGTATACTCAAGGCTACTGCCTTGCCAGACTAATATAGAACAAAATTTACAATCTAAATATACGTTATAGGTTAACAATCCATCACTTCTCCCGCCTAAAACCTCCTGCTCAAAAGTCTTTGAATTATTTTTCAGCCCACAGGGTTACTCTCCATCAAGGTCACATTCCAATTCATAGACACCTTCAGTTGGTACCTATCTTCCATTACTAGAGAGATGAGATTAGGCCTGAGCTTCCCACCACAACTTCCCCTCCATGGTGACTTTCCTTCTCACCAATGTTTTCATGCATAAAAGATTACAAGCTTACATAGGAGATATATATGAATTAGTAATTAATAACATTATAAATATGTGTTAGTGCAATTATAGGCATATATATGACAATACAGTTATGTATATATGACAATACAGTTATGAATATATGAGTGTAAATAGGAATATATCTTGGATAATTGGCTCTTCATCAGCAACAATAATACTATTATGAAAATTCAAAGTACACACTTGAAACGGATCCTTGTCAGGGACTTATAGTTGACAGTTGGCATACTTGGGGACCCAAGCAGATCTATTTAGCTTCAGCAAGGTCATTGTATCAGGTATCTTCCAATCCTTGCTCAAGAGCATTGTGTACCTTAGTGCCCAGTGCAGTTCCCTATCATGAACAGTTGGAGTCTATAATCTGACCAGATATGTGTAAATTTGCTTGGATAGTTATGGTGGGGAATTTGACTTACCTTGATGCAAAAATATTACACTGATGGGAGAAAAATGTAGGGGAACAAGACTCTGATAACAGGGTCTGCTACAGGGCACTAATCTCCATGCTTCCAGCTGAAGGTGTGCATAGAGCCACATAGACGTACAACTAGATGCACATGTGACTGCGAGCCTTTGCAGGGTTTCAGATTGCAGGGATAAAGCCTGTGATTGTTATAGTTCTATGTAAGTAGAGCTGTATTCACACTTTCAGCTGAAGGTGCAGATAGAGAAGTTAAGGGCGCACAGAGGATGGGATCCCATTCCTCTCCTCATGTATAAACAGGGTGGTGGAGCAAAGTAACTGAAAATGCTGGAGCAGCTCAAATCTCCAAACTATGTCAGGTTAAGTCCCAATAAAATTTTAAAAATACATTAATACCACAGAAATTATACTAGTTATCAGGTTCCTTTCACATAATGTAATGTTATCAGATTCCTTTCACAAATTATACTAGTTATCAGGTTCCTTTCACATAATGTACTTCAAGTGTACTCTATCAATTGTTTGCAACTGGATTTTTTCCTGTGTAAAATAGTTGCAAATGATTGCTAAAGTGCATTATCCAATGCATGTGAAAGCATCCTCTTTCTCTCCCTCTGTCTTAGCTGTCCAAGCAAACAGCAGTGTGACTGGTCTGAGCCTGGGTGGACAGTAGTTGTGAATTTAGGCTAGGAGTGACTTAACAAGCTTCTCATGTTTGTGAAGCTGTAAGATGTAGCTTGCCTATCATATCCTTAAATCTGGATTTGATCTCTTCTATTGTGTACATTTATTTTGCCAGAACTGTCAGTGATGAGACTCATCATCAGAAAAACAAACTTTATTTTCTGGTTGTTGGTTAAGGTATAAGACTACAGTAAAGTTCCTGTTTTTAATTTTGGCAAAGATTAACACTGTTTCCCTAGAAATGCTGCCTCACTTATGACCTTTCAGTATTTTGAAAATAGGGCAAGATTTGATAATACAAAGTCAGAAATTTATTCTTGAATTTACAATGTGCATTTGAATTAGGATGATGATTAACGAATTTACTGTTAACATTTTTTTGCTTCCTGCCTACAGATTCGAGATTTTTTCAGAAAGATGACCCCAATATCAGTTTCTATGTATGAAACTGAGGGGAAAGAGCTCCAATTTAATCAGAAGACTGAAAAACAAGATGTCCAACTAGTACAAATAGAAAATTTGTTTAATCAACTCTTGTCTGATGTGGGTACAATGTTTGAAAAAAGCATTCTTTTTTTCAAACAGATGCAAAAAGAATTTGACCAGTCCTTTCAAATGTATTTTATGTCTGATCCAGACACAACAGACTCCTATTTTTTACCAACTTTCACTGAGGATTCTATGAGAAATACTGGCTCCCCAAATAAATGGGGGGTCCAAGACTTCTTCCAGCTTGTAGTTGATTTCAGCAAAACTGTTGTGGATGGTGTTAGTGAAATGTTTACTGATGCATTTGAAGGATACACAAAGACTGCAAAGGAGATGGCTGAACAAATTCAAGGCAAGTTTTAGAATAAATAATATAGATCTTTGACCTGGTGGCATTTAGCCTTTAAAACTCAGTCATAAGTATTTGTCCCCTGACTTCGGTAGCCCAGCTTAGCTTGATCTTGTTAGAGCTGAGAAGTTAAGCAGGGAGCTTTTGACTAGTATTTGAATGGGAGACCACCAAGTAATACCAGGCAGAGGCAGGCAGAGGTAGGCAGGCAGTAGCAAACCACCTCTGATCATCTCTGGCCTAAAACTCCCATGGGATCACCATAAGTTACCTGTGACTTTACAGCACTTCCCACCACATCACCATAAATATTTGTGGTAATATGTATGTGCCCGTGAGAATCATGTAACATTGCTGCAATGTTGTATAGCATGCTGAGGGACACTGGCCAGGGCAGCTGCAAATATGCCTTGTGAGACTGTTAGAAAAGATTGGTATTTGATCTTTATGCCCATAGTGTATCATTTTATTTTATTTTTTTAAAAAAAATTAAATTGCTTGGGGCCAGCAATTCCATGTGTTCAACATACAAAGGATGCAGCTAATCCAGTTTTAAAAGAGGCTCATGGATGAAAACTGCTAAATCCTGCCCAGTGTACACTGGTTTATTAACACATAAAAAACTGAAAGCAAATCCTGTTCATTATCATTGTTATAAACATGAACGGAGAAAGTTTATTAATATTCATTATTTTGGCATCTGACTGCCTGTTTTCAAGTTCATGCTCAGTTCAGATTCAGGGAGGGGGGAGTTGGTGGAGAATGACATTTCCCGTCAGCAAAGATAAAACAAATCACGGAATTTTTTCATAAATGCTCTTCCTCTTCAAACCAATTCCACCAATCACTGCCAGAATTATACCCAGAATTAAACTTAGCATACAGTTACAAGAGTTAACAAATAGATGTGAGAATTAAGTTTTGGTTCAGTCTCACCTGCAAGACCAACTAAGTTCAAGTCTGGGTATAAGCGAGAACTGAGAGAATGAATAATAAAATCACAGAGATGGAAGGGGCCATCCAGGCCATCTAACCCAACCCTCTGCTCAGTACAGGATCATCCTAGAGCATCCCTGGACAAGTGTTTGTCCAGTCGCTGCTTAAAGACTGCCTGTGAGGGGAAGCTCAGCTCCCTAGGTAGCTGATTCCACTGTTGAACAAGTCTTATTGTAAAAAAGTTTTTCCTAATATACCTTCCCACTCTTAATTTAAACCCATTATTGTGAGTCTTCTCTGTTGCCAACAAGAACAGCTTCCTCCCCTCCTCTGACAGCCCTTCAAAAATGTAATGAAAGCAATCATGTCCTTTATCAGCCTCCTCTTCTGCAGACTGAACATTCCCAAGTCCCTCAGCCTTTCCTCATGGGGCTTGTGTAGATACACACATCTTCAGATACTGAAACAAATATCCTCAAGCATTACATTTAGGTAGGAGTGGGGTTTCGTGGCCGAGAAGGGCTAGTTAGAGTCAAGGTGCAAAAGTAACTGGCTGATAAGTATAGCTGACATTGGATAAAAAAGGTTGGTAAGAACTGTGAATGGCGGCAACTTGACACAGTACATCTAAAATTGGAAGAATCTTGGCAAAATGAAACTTTAAAGGTGCCATTGGACTCAAGCTTAGTTCTCATGTCTGTTGTTAACACTTTTATTATCTGTATGCTAATTTGCTGCCATTCACAGATCTTACCAACTGTGTTATTCCAGTCTTAGCTGTAGTTACGTTTCCTGACTCTGATTAGACCTTCCTGACAAATGATGCCCCCCCAATATTTAATGCTTGAGGAGATCTGTTTCAATGTATCTGAAGAATTATGCATCTACACATGCTAAGTCTCTCAGGGTGTGTTCACACACACTAAATAGCACACTTTGCAATTGAATTTTTTATTGTGTAAGAACAGCAAAATCCACTTGCAAACAGTTGCTATGTGAAAGCATCCTCAGCTCTTGCTTATATCCAGAATTGAACTTTGTTGGTCTTGAAGGTGACTCTGGACTCAAACTCAGTTCTCACATCTGTTTGTTAGCTCTTGCAATTGTATGCTAATTTGCTGCCATTCACAGGTCTTACCAACTGCTTTAATCCAATCTCAGCTATACTTATCGACATATTTTTCTCAGCCGGAATCACCTGGCATCATGTCAGTTGGTATCAAGAGTGTCCTAGGCAAGTGCCCTAGATGGGTATATCTTGCAGTCACTTCTAATGTCTGTTAATTTTGTACTCTACACCTAAGTTTCACTGTCTGGCATGTTACTGTGAATATTTGTACTGACTTCACATCAATATTCAGTCTGTTTCTGCATATAGATTTAAAATGATTTAACAAATGCTATCATTCTACAGCTTGCTTTTCATAATCTGCCTATGTCTGTTTTTTTTTAAGAATGTAAGCTTCTGTACTCCTATGCCACCTCCCTCTCTTGGAGTTCCCAGATTCTCTCTGTACCTGCTCTATTCTGTTGCCTTTTCAGTCCTCATTCCGTCCTACCTGCCCTTCTCAAGGTGCCAGATGTTCTCTGTCTTCCCTGTAACTTCAACAGCTTCCATAGGTTAGCAAAAAGCAAGCCTCTGACTACTTCATTAACTGCCCTACTGCCTTACTTTGGGTGCCAACACCTCCATCAGCCTGTTCTGTAATACTGCCTCCTGGAGGTGCTCCTTGGCAAGTGAGAAGTTACAGGGCAACCCTATTGAATCTCTCAGAGGTCAATGGTCTTAGAAATTGTAACGCTGTGTAGGAATACCTTGTTAATTACCTAGAAAACTTGGATCCTTTCTCCTATCCACTTGCCAGTTGGCTGAGAGGAGTCCTATCCTGGGAATTTCATTCAAATTGGATGGAAAATGAAACTGTTACAGATGAAAATGTGCTCCCCACACAAACCAGTGGAATGCAGACAATGAATAAATGCATAATGAAGTAATGAAACACAACTAGCAATGTGCATACCTCTAAGATTCCCCGCTCCCACACACCACAGAGGCCCTGTCTCTAGCACTATTCCCATTTGGAGCTCCAGAAGTACATGTGTCCCTAGATAAAAGAGTTTCTTGACTGAATGGCAGTAAGACAGAACAGGAGATGTGGAGGAGGGCTCTGTTCCACTCATCAGTGCATCTTTTTTATTGTTTCCCCTTGCTACCCTTTTTGTATGATTGGGGTAGTTCTATATATAAACTCTTGGAACTGCCATCATGTCTACCTTGGCTCTCAGAAATATGTTATTCTTTAATGGGAATATTCCATGTTTACATTGATTTTTAAACTGCCAAAATGGCAAACTCAACCATTTGGCCTCCCTGCCAACATTGCCCAGCCCTGCCCATCCATCTGCTTATATGGAGTACTGATATTATGTAATGCTCAGGGCTTTTCTTGTGCTGGAGCCCACTGGAGAGCAGCTCCACCTGGGATGGCCAGGGCTTCAGCTGGCCTGACCCGACATGCGGCAGCCCCGTGCTCCCAGACTGGGCGGGGCCTCAAGGTTCCTCTGTGATAGCGGAGGAGGCATGGGAAGGTGGGTGGCACTAGCAGGGCTGGCAGCCACAAACCAAAGTCAAGCAGACAGAATTTCCCTTTCTGCTAAGTAACTGTCACTGTAACTCACTGTCATTCTGAGGGTTAAAGTGAGAGTGTGTGCAAGCCTAGAGAGGCAGCTCAGCAATAGGGGGAGGGCTTGGTTTGAGATTTTCTTGCAGGGCAAAGCCGAGGAGCAACTGGGGGCAAGACAGGTGAGCTTGCAAAAGAGTGAGAGAGCGTAGGCTTGCATTTGCGAGAACGGAGCCAAAATCAGGGAGTTGCATAGGAGAGAGAGACACTCCCCTAACCCTGTTGCAAGCAGGCATAAAGAAGGTTGTGGCCCCTGGAGAGTCTTTCTTTTGTTCCTTTCACAAGTAAAAAGTATGACAATTCTAGCCCCACTCCCGCTATCCCAATTCACAGGGGATAGATGGGTCACCCTGTGTTCTGCAGCTCCCTTTCTCTCTTTGCGCTTTGTACTCACTTGGGAACACTTTCACCTCGCCCAGTTTTATACATTCCAGGACTGAGTATGAGTACTGTTGGGGGGGGAGGGAATGAGTCCCGGACCTGGCTCAGCAATCGAAAGCATAGTGCCTCCCACAGGATAAATGAAGCCTCACAGGGACTGGAGCCCAAAATCCTTTCTCCAGACTTGGATAGTTTCTCAGGCTGAGTTGACAACCCTATTTAAAGCCCCAAAGGTTTGATTTCTATGTCTTTATGGCTAGTTTCTATAGCTTGGTGGCGGCTTGAGTTTTGGTTCCTACTTGCAGCACGAATGCTTTGGGGCTTTAGATAGGGTTGTCAACTCCAGCCTGAGAAATTCTTGGAGATTTGGGGGTGGTGTCTATGGAGGAGGGAATTTGGGAAGGGGTTTCACCTAGAATCTATGGTAGACCAACAGAGTCTTCTCTCTAAAGCAGCTGTTTCCCCAGGAGAGCTGATCTCTGTAGGCTGGAGATAGTTGTAATTCTGAAAGAACTCCAGGCTCTGTCTGGAGATTGGCAACCCTAGCTGAGTGCAAGAGAGGCTGCTGTTCCCAAAGCATGTTGCTAGTTTGTCCAAAGGAAAACAAACTCTGAGAATGGACCACTTTTCTCTCTGTGTTCTGGAGGAAGGCAAAAGCCCAGAACTGACTGGTTACAGTTTTAATGCTTTTGTGGCTCTGGGACTCTGGAGAATTTTTAAAAATCCTATTAAAGGTGCTTTTGGGGGGGGGGGGGTGCTTGAAATTAGTGGCAGAAGAGCAGGGTTGTTTTTTTTAAGGCTGTTCAGATGGGGCTTTAATGGCATTAAAAGGGAGCTAGACAAATTCATGGATCAGCAGATGTTAGCCAGGATGGCCAAATGGAGCCTCCATATTCAGGGCAGTGTAACTCGGAGGTGTAATGGCTGTTGAAAGTGATTGCTGTGGATTTCCCAGAGACATCTGGCTTGCCACTGCAGGAAGCAGAATGCTGGTTTAACTGGACCAAGCAGTTCCTTGGTGCTCAGGAAAGGTGGCTCTATCAATGGGATAGATCCAGGAGGGTAGTCATGTTGGTCTGAAGCAGCAAAACAAAGTTTGAGTCCAGCGGCATCTTTAAGACTTATATGTGCAGGTTTTCCTGAGAAGACAAGTACAAAAGTGTTTTATTCTCCCTGAAGCATGAAATTCACTGAAATATGAAAGTAGGATTTGTAGTAACTTAGTTGAAATTAGTGAACTTCTGGTGATGTCAGGTGGTGTGGCCTAATATGCAGATGAACTCCTACTGGGCTTTTTCTACAAAAAAAGCCCTGTGTCAAAAAAGCCCGATATTCCCAATAATGAAGTCCTTCGTTGCTTTCAAATAAACTTGTTTATTCAGGAATTCACTTAACAGCCAGTGGAATTACTGAGATACAAAAGGTTACATGCTTGCTATATAGAGTATCATAAAACCTTACTAAAGGCGCTTCATTTGAATCTTAGGTTCAGAGGTAAAAGCAACAACTATCTTTCCTACTACAAAAGCATTCTCATACTATACTGTGAAAAGATAAGCGAGCCTGTGAATTAGGGGAGTACATCCTTGATACACAGCAGGCCCTTTCGGTATTATAAACATTCTGCTGCCAGATGGTCGTGCTTATGTGTCTCCTAAACTGTAAATAATGGAGACTGGTCAGGGCCTTGGGCTACTACCTGGCCTGCTATGGTTAGCCAAAATAATGGGGCTTGACACCCTGGTAATGCTGATTGACTCCATTCTGTCTGCCCAGGTTAAGGGCTTACATATGATTGCTATTTCTCTTTTGCCATCTTTTAGTTTATTTAAATTGTATAGCTGTTTTAAGAAGTTTAACTGTTTTTAATGTGTTAACTTTGTTGTTACCCACCCTGAGCCCACTTGTGGGGAGGGTGGGATAGAAATTCAAAATAATGAATTAAAAAATAATAAACTGCATTGCTATTTAACATAGCATTAAAATGACAATGTGTGTTAATGATACTATATGCATATGTGTGTTCATTCTAGATTCTGACAAAAGTGGAATGTTCTCTAAGATTGTACCAGGTCGGGAAAGAGTTCTATGTAATAAACTGCGTCAGAATTCATCAGGTTGCCCTCAGTTTCAAGAGAAGTGCCAGAAATGCCAGGATACTCTTTTGCAAGGTAAACAATGATCCAGTAGCCTCTGATATATGGCTTAACTATAATACTGCATATTATATGCTCAGCTAGGAATGCCAGAATTTCTTGGAATTACAACTCATCTCTAGACTACTTTCCCTGGAGAAAGTGGGCACTCTGAAGAATGGACTCTATAACACTGTAATCCCCTGAGGTCCCTGTCTTCCCCAGGCTCCACCCCCAAATCTCTTGGAGATTTCCAGCCTGGAGCTAGAAACCCTATAGCTCCTGTGCCCCCCCACCAACCTGGCAACCCTAGCTCAAGTACAAACTATTGTGATTTTAATTTTAGATGTTTGTAGGCTTGATAAATCACAAACTCAGTTAAATCATTTAGTAAACATTTTAATTACTACTGTACTTTGCTTTTTGTACTGGAAGGTCCAACCCTGTTGCATTATCCAGCCTACCTTTTCTCAAATTCTGCTTTCTGTGCCTCTTGCCTGCAGAGACAGGTTTTTTGTTCTGCTGGTGGTGCATCACCTTTGGAATGCCATCCCTCTTGGGGCTTGTCTGGCACCTAATTTACTTTCCATTAGGTACCAGACCAAAACATTTCTCTTAACCCAGGATTTTAACTAAGGAGTTCCACCTCTTTATCTGTTTTGTGGTCTGTTTCTTGACTGAAGACTTTTATTAATGCCATTTTAGACTGCTCTGCTTCATGTGCTTTTGTGCCCCAGCTTGTTTTTATTGGGTTGACTTGTTTTTGCTTGCATTGAGTCATTTTTACTTTTTATTGTTTTAGTTGTCAGTTGTGAACTGCAATAGACAGGTCTTGATGGCTGGTATACAGATTTTATAAATAAATAAATAATAAACTGTATATCATGCATAAGAGCCCCGTGGCGCAGAGTGGTAAAGCTGCAGTACTGCATTCGGAGCCCTCTGCTTACAATCTGAGTTTGATCCCAGCGGAAGCTGGTTCAGGTAGCCAACTCGAGGTTGACTCAGCCTTTCATCCTTCTGAGGTTGGTAAAATGAGTACTCAGCTTGCTGGGGTGAAAGTGTAGATGACTGGGGAAGGCAATGGCAAACCACCCTGTAAAAAAGTCTGCTGTGAAAACATTGTGAACATCACCCCAGAGTCGAAAACGACTGGTGTTTACCTTTTTTACCTTTATATCATGCATAATTATAAAGAAGAGGGGGAGGGAACTGCCTGTACTGGAAATCACAGGTTGATACAGTTCTACTCCTATCACTCAGCACAAAATAGATAAGTCTAATCATGTGTGAGTCTACACATGGGCTTTTATGCAGATTTTATCAGAAAGATGGCCCTAATATCAGAGAGAAATCATAACAGTTGTTAGTCCTAAATAGTCAGTATGTTTCACAGCTGGTTTTTTCATTCCCACTTCCTGATTCAGTTGGTGTATTTAGAAAGATGCAAGAGAAATCTCAATGAGCTTAGTTTAAATTGTCATTGCACTTTATTTTAACTGATCTTAAACATTTCCTTCTGGCTGAAGTTTTCACCTGCTATTGCAGATCCAGAAGAGGCATGAGCCCCTTCAGTGGACAGTGTGTTGGCCTTTGGAAGGCCATGGCTGCTTCCACATTAAAGTTTTGCTCTGCTGTAGCTCCCTTACTGTAGTTTTGTTTCCAGGAGCATCCACAAGATGTCATCCTCTATTTGTCTTGCTTCCCCTCACTTTGCTGGGATCTTTGCCAAACCTAGTTTGGTATGATCTGTTTGGAAAATCATAGTTGAAGTATATTCAGACATCCTGTGGATGGAAGGTGTGCATTTTTTGTATGTTTCACCCATATCAACACCATTTTCCTTGTTTCAGTCCCCTGCATCCATTTTCCCTGTGCCACTGAAGGGTGGAGGCTTTTAAAAAAATAGTAATTGACACATCATCACAGCACAACAAAGTTGTAACAGTCTACTAGTTCCCAGCTTTCTTTTAAAAATAGTAAGTCTCTATCCCATTTCATTCTAGAGAAACATATAACAAAAATTCCCCTTCTTACTCTGAAAAGCACTAGAGTCCTGGAGACTAATAGATCTTAGCAATGGCTCATGGTAAAGTTGTTATTGTGCTATAGCAATGTGTCAGTTATCAATTTTTAACCTCCTAAACAATGTTTGATTATTGTACAGTCTGCCCCAATGTCCCTGAGCTACATATAAAGTTCGACGATGCCTTTAAATTGGTTAACATCTCTGCTGAGCAGTATCAACAGATTTTCCAGATGGTCCAACGTCACACAGAAGATACATCCTACTTGTTGAATAAAATGAAAGAAAGGTTTGGATGGGTGTCCGAACTATCTGACAGGACCATTGGACCAGAGAACATTTTCAAGATAGTAAAGGTAAATGCCATGCATTAAAAATGGAAGTGATCACAGCACAATGATGTTTCTGTTCTCCACAGTTCACTGACATTTACCAGCTCAGTACTATCAGGGGGAATGTGTGTGTTATTTTTGGTCTTTAAAATACTAAGCTCTTATTGAGGTAGATTTTGACTATACTTGATAATCCCTTGGTAATCTGACACTCCAGTTTAGCCACTAGCGTACTCTAAATCCTTTTAGCGTGATGAGTAAGTGACCTGTATCACCATCTGAGAGGAATAAAATGGCACTAACAGGTTTTAGTGCCTTTAGGTTGCTTTTCCAGATTCTTGCTGGTGACTGACATGTAACTCAAATATCTTCTTTAGGTCAATATAATAAAGTCAGAGTACGTCAAAGAGAATGTTATGAGTTTTATCACTGTATATGCTGTATATCATATATTGAGCCTTCAACATTTCCAGTGGCTGCCTCAAAAACTGTTAGGCTAAATCTGCAATCCAAGAACACTTTTTGAATAAAAATGGGAGACCTGTTTAAAATCCTTTCCTTCAGCTGCAGTCAGGACCCTTGAATTCTGTTAGTTACTTCCAAGTAAACATTCCTGAAACTTCCAACTTTAACCCTTCCACATTTTAAGGACATAAGAGATGCCATACTGGATCAGGCCAATGGCCCATCCAGTCCAACACCATCACATAGTGGCCAAAAAAATCAGGAGCTCCACCAGGACACCAGTAGCCCTCCCACTGTTGCCCCTCTCCCCAAGCACCAATTGTTTGGTTACTGTATAGTCTGTCTATGCACCCCTGCATTAAATAAATTTGGACGATATCCTTAAATTGGTTTGATTTCTCTAATGAACAACATTAACAGAACCCCCAAACTAACTTTAATCTAACATATAGGTTCTGCAATATTTGAGAATAGCATACTTTATGGAGGCTTTTTTTTTAAAGTTCTGCTTGTAAAGAATGGCTGTTTTTCAGCCCATAAATTTCTTTACTCATTCCAGTCTATAATCCTGTAAAGGTATTTACCACCAGAGCTGCCCATAGCTGACAAGGAATTCTGGAGCTCACACTGTAGACTAATTCTATCTGGCATCCTTTAATTGCAGCCTTCTGCCAAAGGTAGCCAAAATAACCCAATTTAACAAAATATTAGAGTGACTTGAAAACAACCAATGCCATGTATTAATCTGATTCTTAACAACTGAGCTTTAAATATATATTTTAAAACAATATGAACATATCATATCAAGGTGTTCCCTTTCAGGTTTCTTCTGATGCCAAGGCAGGTGAAGCTTCCGGTCTGAATGAAACAACAGTACATGTGAATATTTTGACTTCACCTACTTTCACAATTAAAGTTCCCCAGGATTTAGACATACAGAGTTCTGCATTCATTGAATATGTAGCCGAGAAAGCTTTACAGCTTTACAGGAAGAATTTCTAGGTATGGCAAATTGGTTCTGTTTCCATTAATTAATTATTCTATGGCATTGCGTGTAGAATAACCAGGAAATCCTCAGATTGTCTGGCAGGCAGAAGTTCCAGTTCTTTTTGCATTTTATGCACCACTAGGTGGGAAATGAGACTTGTAAATGTAACATAGGTAGTTAAGTACAGAAAAAAAATCTAAAAGGGGAAGATTACAAACCAATCCAAATGTTTGGTACAGTCTTTATCTAATCAGAGTCTGATATGTTTCCATAATGTATTCCCATGCTGCTGAAAATACACACCCTGGGATTATAGATTATTAGTCTATGTTTAGAATTAGTTTTAAAATGTTTGTGTTTTATTCACAATGTGAATTTGTGAATTGTGAATGTGAATTGACTGTTGCTACCTGCTCAGAGCCCATTTGGAAAAGGTGGGCTATAAACTGAAAATAATAAATAAATAATAAATACTTTTTTTTCTTGCTAGGCAGGAAGATCTGTCAAATACGATCTACTTTAAATCCGGTATATTCTTCTTTAGTTAAGTACACCAAAGCTCATTCTACAGAACAGACCTGCAGGGAAGGAATTTTTCATATCAAATAACTCATTGATATTTATATTCAGTAAAAAACCAACAACTTTGAAGGTATGTAGCTAACCTGAGGACTCTGTCAGACACAGCTTTTCTTAGCATTTGGCTTGTGTGCCCAAAGATGAAACAGGAAATATGTACACAATTAATTTCAGATATATTCTGCAGCATACAGACATGTTTTAGACCAATAGACTTATTTTCCAATAGGGACCCAAGTGGGTTATCAACTGCCAGGAGGGGAAAAAAGTGTCCTGACCCTTGAATTAGGGTTGCCAATCCCCAGGTGGAGGCAGGGGATCCCCTGGTTTGGAGGCTCTCCCCCCACTTCAGGGTCATCAGAAAGTGGGGGAGGAGGGAAATGTCTGCTAGGCATTCCATTATTCCCTGTGGAGACTGATTGAGAATTGACCCACGGATACCTGGGGCTCTGTGGGAGCTCGTTTTTGAGGTATAGACACCAAATTTGCAGCATAGCATCCAGTGCCTATCCCTAAAATACCCTCCAAGT
This sequence comes from Heteronotia binoei, assembly GCF_032191835.1. Classification (NCBI taxonomy): domain Eukaryota; kingdom Metazoa; phylum Chordata; class Lepidosauria; order Squamata; family Gekkonidae; genus Heteronotia; species Heteronotia binoei. Next base: position 81,986,751 of record NC_083229.1, read on the forward strand.
TTCAAAAAGATTGAACCAGAGAGTCCAATTCTATGAGCCCCAAAAGAAGATGCCCCTAAAGGAAAAGGTAGTCTCCTGTGCAAGCACCAGTCGTTTCCAACTCTGGGGTGACATTGCTTTCATCGTTTCCAACTCTGGGGTGACTTTTTATGGGGTGGTTTGCCATTGCCTTCCCCAGTCATCTACACTTCCCCCCAGCAAGCTGGGTACTCATTTTACCGACCTCGGAAGGATGGAAGGTTGAGTCAATGGAGCCTTCATTATTTCCAATGGAGAGAAGGCATTTAAAAGGTGTGCAGTCACTTTGAATGTGATGGCCAGAACTCCCTTTGGAGTTCAATTATGCTTGTCACAACTTTGCTCCTGGCTCTGCCCCAATGTCTTCTGGCTCCGCCCCAAAGTCTCCTTGCTCCACCCCCAAAGTCACCAGATTTCTTGAATTGGACTTGGCAACCCTACCTTGATAGAGTGGGTGTTATTTACCTCCATGCCATTAAAAGGTTCTGCAGCCCATTTCCACGTCTAAGGGCTTTTTATTCTAGGACTGTAAACTTTACCTTACACATAAGGCCTTTTAAAGCTGAGTGTGCAGCTCCAGTTAAAATGATTCAGGGCTATTTTACATGTAACTCCAATCATGGTATGTGCTTTCCTTTGTCTCCCTCACCTCCTCCCACCCCCAGTGATGTGTTCATGCCACACTATTGCACTGCAGTATCAGTAACGTAGCCCTGTGCATTATGAGCACAAGGAAAACAAAAAGGAGCAGTAACAAGCTTTGGCACCTACACATTGCCAGCCAAGTCTAAATATACATGTTGCTGAACCATTTATTTTATATTGGTTCTTTATACTTTCTAGTAATCAGAGTTCTTTAAACCTGTAGCAGTGTTTCTAGTTTGTAATGTTATTTTAACTACATTAAATATACATATTAGAAAAAATCTCTTTATTCCTATGTTTTATGTTTGCTTTGGCCAAACTGAACAGCATTCCGCTGAAAAGAAATACTGTAAAAAACAGATGGAAACATGACTTTGTAATGTTTTGGTCAGCACACCTGTGCTTGACATGCTGGATAAGACAAAGTTTTGACAGTTTTGCTCAGCTTGCTATATTAACTACCTGATTCATACACTACAGGGAGCAGATCAGCCACTACTTTACAGCTCTTCTCCTGCTCATTTTAAGCACATGGCAAACTGTCATATCCATCAGTAGTCTTCACTTTAGTTTAAAATCACATTCTCAAACCTTTGTTAATTTCAGAATCCTGTTAACTGTATCCAAGAGTTTAATAAATTATGTTGGATAGACAATGTCTGGTGTACAAAGAAAAGAGAAGGGGACCCTGCAGGGGGCAGCAAGAGGGCAGTTAGATAGGAGGTCAGCATCTTCTCTCCTGTTAAGTGTCTTTCCTTGTCTGTCTCCAGATTGCTACCACAGGGCAATCACCTGTTTCTTTTTGGAAGTTCCACAAACACACTTCTCACAGTCTGTGATGTAGCTAAGACCCTTGTGCTCTCTCTCTCTCCCTCATCTTTAACTATCAAGTATGTTAATTCCTGAATAAAGTTTGTTGATGCCTGTTGTGCTAATTACTCTGCCAACAAATTAGAGCAGTGGAGACTTTCAAGTAGGCTGAGGAACTCTACCCAATGGGTTGCAAGCCCCTATAGAAATGCCATTTTTGGTCCTTTATTGGGAGTCCTTCTGCTGTAGTATATAGATTGAGAGAAAGGATGTCACTGTTGGAAGTGAAGGACTTTGCACTGTCTCTCAGACTCGGGGTGGTGGGGTTGCATTTGTGTGTCCATGCCTGGAAGTCATGGCAGCATCTGGTAACTCCTACTGGGGCATGGAGATCATTCAGAGAAGTGGCTAGATAGTTTGCCTCTGTGAGAATGTAATTTGAGTCCAGTAGCACCTTCCAGACAAACAAAGTTCAATTCTGGATACAAGCAAGAACTGAAAGACATAGCATGTGTACAGGTACACTCCTTCAGATCCATTGAAACACATTTCCTCAAACATTACAAAGAGATAGGGGGAGTTAGTTGACAGGAAGAGCTAATTAGTCAAGATGCCTATGTAACTGAGCTAAGATAACACATTAAGTAAGACATGAAAATAGCAGCAAATTGGCATAAAAATATAAAACAAGTAGTTAACAGATGTTAGAACTGGTAAGTTTGAGTGCAGTAGCACAGGGAAGAGTAATCATGCTGAATTCATGACTAAAATAGTACAGAAAAAGCCCAGGCTTTCAGGGCTCCTTATTCCTCAATCAAGTGACCACAAAGTTCCTTCATATTTAATGAAACCTCTGTATAAACAGATTTAAGATGGGAGTATATATAGTCTCTGTTCCTTATTTTAGAATTTATTTATTTAGCCATCATCACAGCTGACAAGTGGCAGTCCTCTAGGGTATTTGGCAAGAGACACAGAAGTAGCTTGCCACTGTCTGCCTCTGCCCAGCGACCCAGCAGTTTGTTAAGTCTCCCATCCAAATACTAACCAGGGCTGACCCTGCTTCACTTCCGATATCTGGTAGCCCGGTCATTTTAACATACACGAAAACAAGATACCATCAACAACTATTAGATAAAAAGGGCTGGATTCAGGTTTTGTGAGTGGCCCCCTCCCCCCATTCAAGCTTTCAAACTATCAGCCCATGTGCTCCACTGCCACATCACTCGTTTGCAAGCTCTTTCCCTACCAATGCTTCTAGAAACATGGACTGCTTACGTGCACTTTCCAGAGTTGCCAGGTCTGAGTTGGAAAATACCTAGAGACTTTGGGGGTAGATCTGGGAGAGGGTGGGATTTGGAAAGGGAGGGGACCTCAGTATGATACAATGTCATAGAGTCCACCCTCCAAACCAGCCGTTCTCCAAGGAAGCTGATCTGTCAGCTGGAGATCAGTTGTAAATGCAGATCTCCAGGCCCCACCTTGAGGCTGGTAACCCTAAGTTCATCGTCCGTCTTGCTGTGCATCCCCACATTGGGACTGCCGCGTGTGTGTATGCACAGAAGACGTCGATGAACAGTTACAGGTAAGTGCAACACTGTTTTTTCCATTATTTCGCTGGGTGGTGGATGAGCAGCAGGGAGGCCCAAATGGGGCCAGTGGGCTCTGCCAGAAGTATACTTGCTGATGCCGACCTTAGGGTTGCCATGCCAACCCCCAGACTACAGAAATCAGTTATTCCCCTATTCAAAACTTGCGTTGCACTTCTCATGGAGAAAAGTGGCGCGACATGATACCTTACCAAGGTCCCTTCCCTCCCTAAACCCCATTCTCCCAGGATCCACCCTCAAATACCCAGGCAGTTCCAACCCCAAATTGGTAAGCCGAATATCCAGCGACACTCTTGTTTAGCTACTCCCCTAAATGCGCGCCCAAAGGAACTGTCGCGAAAACTCCTAGAGCGGTCTCAACAGCCGCTCTGATATGATAGGAAATGGAAGGAGAAGACGGACCAGCCAATAACAGACCCGTTCCGCTAGCGCTTCTCGCCCCTCGGTTTCTCCTATTGGCTGTACAGAAAAATTGCGCGCCAAATCAAAAATTGGCGAGCGAGGAGTCGTTTCTTGCTACATCCACATAGCTTCAACATGCCCGCCGACTTGGATGTCAGGCAGTGCCCAGCGCTGCCTCACGAAGAGCCTCTCGGAGCCACCTCGCCTCCTCATGGGGAGCTTCAATACCTGAAGCAGGTCGAGCACATCCTGCAGTTCGGGCATAAGAAGCAGGACCGAACGGGGACCGGCACCGTCTCCGTCTTCGGCATGCAGGCGCGGTACAGCCTCCGAGGTGAGCCCTTTCCTCTGTGTCCTGCGCCTTCCTCCGCCCCCACCCCGCCAACTCTAAGATTCATTTCCCAGCACAAGGGGAATTGCTGGCTCTACCCTAACCCCGGGGCGAGGGGACGGCTAAGCTGCGGTGACGGAGAGGCGCTCTTGGCACTTGCACCAAGCAGAACGCAAAACCCGTGGCGATTTCTCCCCACAGAAAAGCAAGCGTTTGACACAATTTATAAATAACGTCGAAGGGTGGAATTCAGTATACATTTATACAGATTTCATTTTAAAGCCAGGTTATTGAGGCTTACCATAACTGGCAATTTAAGAACTGATTTATTTTTCCTTTTTTTTTTCTTTTCATCACTGACTTTTAACCATTCTGATTCTGGGAACTTAAGAGAGATCTTGATCATTACATTTATGATTGGTTATCTGAAGGTTCCTCCTAGGTCATGGTGTTGGAGAGAAGTGTGGTATGAAGACACATGATCTCCTCCTCCCCAGTCATAAATAAAGTTCTCACAGCATGGAAAATATAAAATACTAGGGCTTTGTCTGTTTTAGTTTTGATGTTCCAGGAGCAAAATAAGCTCCATCACTTTATTAGAGTGGGATAATTCTTTGATATTTTCACGAGCTCTGCTGTTACTTCCATTTTCTGTCACTGGATGTTAGTGATAATAGAAGGAGCGCTGAGATTCTGTCACTAAGGTGATGTTCTCAATAATAAAACTCTGCAGATAGAGTTTTCCTATTAAATTAAGTAATATTATGCGGTAGAATTGCCGTGTAAGTAAAAGACTAAGTGTTTTAACATTTGCTGGGTGTTAGTTTCATTGAAATAATTTTATACTGAGGAATTAGAGGCATTCATATAGCATATGTTTTTCTGTCATCTTTAACATCTTGTTTTCAGATAGCTTCCCATTGCTAACAACAAAAAGAGTGTTCTGGAAGGGAGTACTTGAAGAACTACTTTGGTTTATCAAGGTATGGTGAATAATATTCCAGATTAGATTATTACTGTTAACTGCTTTGTTGCTCAGACTTCTATACATAACAAGGGGCATAAGAAATATGAGGATTCCCCCTCCCCCTTTATAGGACAAAACTGCTGTGCCTTTAGGAGAACTGACTAGAATTGAAAGAAAAAGTGTTTCCTCTAGCTCCCCCCTGCCCTCCTAACTGTTTAAATTGTGAACTGTTAAGTCCTAATGCTTTAAGGGATCATGGCAGGAGAAATAGAAATTTTCATCTCTGCAAGGCTGCAAGCTGAAAAGAAGCAAGTTACTGGTTTCCCAGTGGCCTAATAGCCTATTGTATCTGTATTTCTCAAGAACTGTCTTATAACATTAAAGGGAAACATGAAAATATTTGTTTTAAAAAGGAGCTATGGGTGGAAACACTCGTTGCATGTAACTTAGTAATCTTTCAAACAGACTTTTCTTCTGTGGAACTCAGCTGTTGGGTATGGAAGTTCAAAGGGGAAGTGTGGCATATGTGAAGACAGGCTTCCCTCTTGCCATTTTCCAATTGCCCCCTGAAGCTGCCTTTATCCCCATTGTAGAAAATGTAAATAAAAATTACTATGAAAAGTAGAAGCCTCCAGGTATGATATTATAATAGTGTCTGTGTAAAATACAGCTTCTGCTTGAGTAGGTTTAAACTCAAGTTCTGTACAGTGGCATGTGGTATATCTGGTTAAATGTGTAAGTTTTCAGTAAATTCTGTTCAATTAATACACAGTTCAAACATGAAAAAGTGTAGTTAAGGCAAAAAGAACTTCACTTATGAATAAAAATATTTGTAGCAGTGTATTTCAGTATAGGGTAGTGGGTTTGCAAATCTGCATCTGCCATATTGAAAGATCATCACAAGAACAAGCTTTATCAGAGTGGGATAATTTTTTGATATTTTCACCAACTCTGCTGTTACTTGCAAACTGCAACTTGCATTCAGCTGTATGACTGTTTTGCCAGGATTTAGTGCTTGTGACAATCCTAAAAACACATTCTGACAAATTTTAAGATGCTGTTTGATATCGATAATTTGTTCTCGTATTTGGAAATGCTTTATTTTTGAGGCTCTAGAGACAATATGTGATCTCTAGGTTGTACTAGTCAGCTCCTAACAAGATAAAATGTCTATCACTGTTGTTTCCTTAGAAGGCAGGGCCAGAAGTTCATATCACTGATGAGGAATTAAAGAATATTTTAGAAGTTTAAAAAATATTAATTGTGATAAGCATCAAAATCCATTGTGATGAACACTCTGGTGATTAGTCATTCTCTCTTCTCTCCCTTATCCTACACAGGGTTCTACAAATGCAAAAGAGCTTTCTGCTAAAGGTGTCAAGATCTGGGATGCCAATGGTTCTCGTGAATTCTTAGACAAGCAGGGATTCTTTTCTAGAGAGGAAGGGGACTTGGGTCCAGTTTATGGTTTCCAGTGGAGACATTTTGGAGCAGAATACAAAGATATGAATACAGGTGAGGAATAAAAATGAAGACTTAATCTAGTGAAGTAGTTTCAATTTTCAGGGTAGAGTTCATTTCTTAATCATCTTATACTGTGTAAAAGTACAATGAAGTGTGATTGAGAAGTAAAGAGGTAAGCCGTGAGAGGGTAGGGAAAGAATGGAATTACAGGAGGTGGCAACATCAGCAAAATGGTAACAAATGTTCTAGCACAAGCATAGCATAACAAATTTTGGGGAAAGAAAGGTGACCTGGAGAAGCCATTGGAAAATAGGAGTACTCCTACCACTCGTCCCCACAATACTCATTCTGGTTGTTTCTGTCCTTTTTATTCCATCTCTTCTGCTGCTGTTTTCTATTCCTGCACTGAAGCCAGGAACAGGAATATTTTTCCTGGCTTGATCTTATTCATAGAGAATGCAAGGTTGTAGTTGTCTGCAAATAACCTTTCCCCCCATATTGCCTTATTTTCTTCTAGCTGATATGCACAATTTTAACATTTCACCTGCCTTTTATCCTAACAGTGTTTGCCTCATATAGTTTCCTGCCTATCAGTGTCCATCATGTATCATTTTCTGTTTATGCACTCCGGTGATCCTCCTGCCCAACAAATGTAAGGCCTGACTGTTGGGAGAAAGGTTGAATATAGAAATATATATATATCCCAAGCATTTGTGCTCCCATTTCCAGTGCATACACATAACTTTCTTCCCAAAACAAAGCAGGAGTCAAGTTTCACCTTTAAGACCAACAAATTGACTCCTGCTTTGTTGCTCTGCTTCAAACCAACACGGCTGCCTACCTGGATCTTTCTTCCCAAAAGTGGTTTGCTGATCTTGGTTTGTCAGTTTTATAGATCTTAATAAATAAGCTACTTTTTGCACTTTTCTTTTTCCAGATTATGCAGGAAAAGGAGTAGATCAGTTGCAGCAGGTTATTGATACAATCAGAAATAATCCAGATAACAGAAGAATAATCATGTGTGCATGGAATCCTAAAGGTATAGTATGGCATTAATAATATGATGGTGTCTGCTAATGAGTGTTACAGTGCCATCAAGTTGCAGCTGACTTATGGCAACCCCATTGGCTTTTAGGGCAAGAGATGAACAGAGGTGGTTTGCCATTGCCTTTCTATGCATAGCAACTCTGGAGTTCTTTGGAGATATCCCATCCACTTAGATTCCAAAATCTGATGAGATGGGGCTAGCCTAGTTATTCTTAAACACTAGAATAACTACCCTGGATTGTAATCTGGCTCCATGTTGGTTCTTATATACCAAGGGTGGCCAAACTTGCTTAACATAAGAGCCACATACAATAAACGTCAGATGTCTGAGAGCCTAAAGTCAGGAAGAACAGAAGAAAAATGATAAGGGAAATGGAAATAAAGCAACTTTAACTTCAAATGCATTCTCCAAGCTGGCCAATGGGGGTGGTGGGGGCTTCAAGAGCCACACAATATGTGTGAAGGAGCCATATGTGGCTTCCTAGCCACAGTTTGGCAACCCCTGTTATATACCTTGTAGTCTGGGCCAGATAAATGCATACATCGCCTCTTTTTAAGCTTGCTAGTATTCCCTGTTTTGACATTATGGAAGATGACTTTACAAATAACACCACATGTTCAAATGAATGAGGCCCTTTTTAACAATACAGTTTAAGAATGTTGTTTTGCTTATTTGCTGCTTACTAATAGTGCGTAATGTCATGCAGTGGGAAATTGTAATTGTTAGGTTAGAAAACAATGGCAGATCCATATGATCACAATGTGGGTGGAGTTTTGCCATTTGGTATTTTTTCAGTTTTTTTCATTTTGTATAATTTTATAATGCCTCCTTCTGTTCCTGATTTTTAGATATCTCTGCAATGGCCTTGCCTCCATGTCATGCTCTCTGCCAGTTCTATGTTTTAAACGGTGAACTCTCCTGTCAGTTGTATCAGCGTTCAGGAGACATGGGTTTGGGAGTACCCTTCAATATTGCAAGTTACTCACTTCTCACATTGATGATTGCTCACATCACAGGCTTGAAGGTACAATACTTGTTTTTTCTACATATTACAACATAGTCCGCTAGCTGTATGGGAGAACTGAAAAGTATATAGACCCAAAGTTTTGTTATGCTGTGCCTGGTGCGGTTTAGCCCAGCAGGAAATCCTTCAGTTCAGAACAAGTTGTACTTATTTTTTCTCTTTAATCACTCTCTGGTCAGTTCTTTTATACCAGTAACTATTCAAGAGAGAGTTTATATGGCTGATTTTCTAAATCTTAGTAGTAAGATACAGTAAATAGATTATGAAAACAATGGCTTGGATCTTGCTGAAGATTTCCATCAGCGCAGCACAACTTCCTTGCCTTCCCATACCATCTGATGTCCCAAATGTCCTTGAGATTGTGCTGCTGCAGAATAAGAGACCCAAGGACAGCAAGGGGGGTGGGGTTGGAGGTCTGCAGCAAGATCAGAGAAATTAGCAACAATCCCCTCCCTTCCATTTGTAGAAATGCTACACAATATACAACCCATTTTATTTTTTTCTCAAGTTATTCTAATTGGTGAGACGTGTAATCAGGAGTAAGGCCTGTTTTAGATACGTAAGAAAAATCCTGAATCCCAGTTGTCAGCTGTGATAGCTGCTGCTGCTTTACAATCTTTGTTCATGAACATTAACATCATGAAACACCAGGGAAATGTTCATATCCCAAAAGAAATAGAGAAATGTTCATATCCCAAAAGAAATAGAAAGTTTTCTGTAGTGCATTGCTACAACATGTGGTTATGGAACATACCATGCAAAAGCTTCACTTTCCCCACACAGGTGCTTGTGTGCATGCTGTGACTATTTAGCTTTGTCTGATATTATTTTAAACGGAATGTCATGGCTCTTCCCAGTTTCCCTGGAGATAGTTCTGTTTCTATTTTGGGTAGCATAAGAGAGTCTATGCATTTTGTAGAGAGTCTATGCATTTTGTATCTATAGGAACCAGTATTCCCTCTAAAGTGTGCTGGCATGCTCTTGCTCTAAGAGCACAGGGTTTTTTTGGTTTTTTTAAGTGCAGGATGACTAGTAGCCAAACTGGGTAAAGGCTCTCCTCTCTCTTCTGGCAAGCCAGATGAGAGCTGGGGACAGAGGGCTGGATGGAGAAGGGGATGGTCTCAACCTGGCTGCAAGTGAGGTGAGCCAGAAAGAGGAGTGTCCTTGTCACACTATTGCATGCTCGCCTCCACCAGTGAGCTCTGAAAGGAGGAGATCAGAAGCTCATTGGAGAAGGGGGAGAGATGACCTTCAGCAGGATTTGGGCTGGTACCTGTTGGTGGCTCCAGTCATTGGTGCATTTTGTAAGCCTGGGGTGGCCAGAAGGATGAGGGGCAGCCAGAAGCGTCTCATTATGGTGAGGTCTGCAGCCACTGGTGAGTGCTTGGGCCTGGTCTGCTTTGGTTCTCTCTTGTCCTTTCCCTGCCCTGGACTGACACCCCATGGTGGACCTGAAGGGGAAAGTGTCTTGGCCCTTCCCCTGCAGATAGTCAGGTGTGCATGCAAGGTGACTGGTGTGTGCCCTCTTTCTGTGCAGTTTTCTGTAAAGCAGCTGAACTTTAGGTAAGGAGCAAGGTAAGGGCACCATGGCAGCATCCTTGTCTTGAATGGGCATGTGCAAAGCTGGCACGCACATGCTCACTGGAGGTGCGATGAGTTTGGAGGATGCATTTCTGCAGGAGAACAACTCATGCTCTTAGTGAGTGCAGACTTTCCAGCCAAAGCAGCAGCTGCCCCTTAACCAAAGGCTTTCCTCATGTGCAGGCAGTTGCAGGGGCAGGGAGCCCAGCGGTGCCAGACCCTCCGCAGGAGCCTGCAGGGGAGGGGACTCTCCATCTCCTCCTCCCATCCTGGGATCCTTCATTTGGCAAAGGAGATGCTGTGGGGAAGCGGGCGATGTTTTGCACACTTGTCTGATTGGCCAGGGCTTCTGCCAGGATGTTAATTGAGATGCACTGCTTTAATGTACTGATTTAAATGGGTCCTGCAGCTAAGTAAAGAACTGCAGCATTACTTTGGCTTAAGGGGTAATGCTCAATCATTTAATTACACATACAATGCTCCTGCCTTTAGCACCTCACTTTCTCTTCTACCATCAAGATTTTTAGCCCACTGTTTTATGCTGTGTTGTATTACTCACTTCTCCAGGATTTTTTCAGAGTTTTGATTCACAACATACTTAGCAAAATTTATTTGCAGAACCAGAAAAAGTTTAGTGAATCATGCTGCTTTTCATACATAAATAGGAAAAAATATAAGTATTTAAAGATATTGTTCATATGTTGGGGAAAGTCTATTGATCCACAGTGTCAATTTTCTTTCGACAACCTAAAGCTTTATTTCCTACTAAGTACCAACACAAAGTAGTAGAACAGTACAGCCTACTTTTCTGACCTGGCACCTAGCAAAAGAAAGTGAAAGCAGGCAGTTTACCTGATATCTTCCCTCCCTCATGGATACAATGTATGGGATGCTAGGAAGGTTGTCCTGCAGTTGTCTTTCTCTCTCTCACATGCACCTTTTTCTCTCCCACTGCAGAAAATGTATTCCATGGTTACAACACATACACACCATTTTTAGTCCCTGGGACTGTTGTCAGTTTGGTATAATGGTTCAGTGTGTGGACTCTTATCTGGGAGAAACGGGTTTGATTCCCCACTCCACTAGCATCTGCTGGAATGGCCTTGGGTCAGCCATAGCTCTGGCAGAGGTTGTCCTTGAAAGGGCAGCTGCTGTGAGAGCCCTCTCAGCCCCACCCACCTCACGGGATGTCTGTGAGTTTGGATAATTCAGTCTTACAGGCCCTGTGAAATAGCCAGGTCCCACAGGGCCTTGATGTTTTCGGGGAGGGCATTCCACAAAGTGGAGGCTATTACCGAGAACGCTCAAGCTCTGGTGGTGGATAATTGAGCTTGTCCAGGGATCTTAAGGAGGTTTTGAGACCCTGAGCATAGTGCTCGCTGGGGTACATGTGGGAAAAGGCGGTCCTGAAGGTAGATAGGTCCCAGGCCATAGAGGGTTTTAAAGGTTATAACCAGCACCTTAAAGTGAATCCAGAATGCCACAGGCAACCAGTGTAATGCTTTCAGCGCAGGTTGAATGTACTCCTGTACAGGTAGCTCATTAACAGCCTGGCTGCTGTGTTTTGAACCAGCTGCAGCCTCCGAAGTTGAGTCAAGGGCAGCCCCATGTAGAGGGTATTACAGTAGTCTATTCTCGAGGTGACCATCGCTTGGATCACTGTTGCCAAGTCGCTGTGCTCCAGGTACGGAACCAATTGCCTTATCCACCTAAGATGGTAAAATGTGGATTTGGCAGTGACTGCTACCTGGGGCTCCATTGTCAGTGAAGGCTCCAGGAGCACACCCCCAAGCTCTTGACTATTGATGCTGGCGCTAATAGCGTCCCATCAAAGGCTGGCAAGGGGATTTCCCCACCTAGGCCGCTGTGATTTAGGCACAGGACCTCTGTCTTCGCTGGATTCAATTTCAGTCGACTCTGCCTGAGCCATTTCACCTGAGCCATTTTAGTGTCTGACTTTTGATCATGCCCTTCTTGGGAGCAGGGGATGGCTTACCTTTCTGTCCACAAGATGGGTGCTGGCAGCTACATTCCTGATTCTTCATGAACAAGCTGAATATCAGGTATGCAGTGAGGTGCTGTCTTTTCCAATTTAGGGGCATGGAACAGCTGTGCCTGTGGTCCCGGGTTGGAATATGGCCTCGGGATGGGATTCCAGCTAGAAACAGCCATCACACAAGAATAATTATAACAAGGCAAACATCCTCTATACAGTGGTCAGCTTAGAGGGATAGCTATGGTCCAAGGAAGCTGCAGTCATGATTGCATTGTGTATTTCTTGTGATAGTGAACCAGGATTCTCTCTTTTATAGCAATGTACTTGTGTCAGAGTTCATATATGTAGCTTAATTGCTGGGGGATCCTTTTAGTAGAGCTGTGTGTGTGTGGAGAGAACAAAGTTAAGTAGCCTGAGCTTACTAGAATCTGTTGCCAAATTCTTGTTTACTTTCCTCCCACTTAAGATATTAACACTGTTACTCTTCTACAGCCTGGAGAATTTGTACATACATTAGGAGATGCTCATATATACCTAAACCATATTGAACCATTGAAAATCCAGGTAAGCCTTTCAGCTATTTGCTTAATTGCAATTAGTACCACTGTAGAGAATATTCCCCCTTTCCCCCCATAGTTGAATACCTGAAAATAAATTGCTACCAAATTTAATTCAGTCTAAGGCTTTAATCATACTGAATCTTTGTGCAGAATGCAAGAGTGATCCAGTGACCAATTCTTGTTATGGCAAGCTTAGTACTTAAAATTTTTAGTACCATGTCACAGTTCAGAAGACATCCAAGTCAGTAGGACTAAAAGACAGGTGTAAAGGAAGCTTCTTTCTTCCTGCATATACAATGCTGTGAACTGTGAGTGTTGCAAAATAACATGAGGGGCTTCTGTTAATTTTCTTGAGTTCTGTGAACCCCGACACAAGAATTTGAATAGGTTAAATTCTTATTGGCAAGTAGGAGGCTGTGAAGGGTTTTATTTGGTTTGTTGGTGCTGTGAATATTTCTAATAGCTAATGTCTATACAACATAAATAGCATTTGCTCAGTAAGCCTATTTTAATTACATCTGTTTCCAAAACAAAAGGATGTAATATCTGTGGGAATATAAACCTATAATAAAGTTATTATAGGAGAGCATTTGATGGAATTATTTGTGCAAAGGACACTGTCCCATGCACATGCATGTTCTGCCTAGTTAGCCACAAATATTTGTGAATAATCTGTAATGGTTTAACAACATCTTAATAACGATATGGAATAATCCTAGCTTGCTTATTCTAAATTTCAGCTTCAGAGGGAACCAAGACCTTTTCCCAAGCTCAGCATTCTTCGCCAAGTTGAAAACATCAATGATTTTAAAGCAGATGACTTCAAAATAGAAGGTTATAACCCTCATCCAGCTATTAAAATGGAAATGGCTGTTTAATTACCTTGCTTCAAGGAGTGTTACTTACCTTAATCTTTTTAATAGTGTTTTTAAATATTTTAGGTATTCAAAATGTCTATAAGGGCAAAATGTGATCCATCTTTTGTGACATATTACCTTGGCCTTCATTCACAGGGATTATATGTCTTATGATAAAATATTTACACTGTATTGTACACGTGATGTTGTTCCCAGGGGTGCAGATTTCTCACCTCTTTGCTGTAAAGTAACTTTAGGATGTATTGTTTTTTGTATTTTTTCAAGGCTGACCAGCATTAATTAATAAAATATACACACTTGTTCAGTAGTACGTTGATGTATCGAAACATGATAATACATTAGTGTATCTTCCCAGTCTCAGAGGCTTCTCAGTCTTAAAACAAGGAAAGGATGGAGGGATTTGAAAGTTTGTGTACTGAATTCAAGATTTGTGTTTAATATATATTGTCCCATTTTCATACACAGCTGTTTTTATGTTAAAGCCCATCACAATACTGCCTTGGATTCCTATGGAAAAAAGGTGGGCAAGAAGTACCATAAAATAAACACTTAAATAGAATGTACTTGAAGAGAAGTACATAAGGCACCTATCTGTGCTATGCAAAATTTATTTTGTTGGCTTTCAATTATTTAGTTTCTCCCTGGTGGTACATTCTTTCTAAATCACTGTAAGTGATTCAGATATATGTGAAATACATTCATTTGACACAGCAGCATTAGAAGAAGTTACATTTAATGGGATTTTCCTTTTAAGAATACTGTTTTCCCAGTGATTGGTCTTGTTCTAACCTGAGGAAAAACTTCCTACTTCCACTAGAAAGCCTTTTTTTTTAGCCTTTATTGGCATAAAATATATAGATATATATATCAGAGCAAATTGGTTAAAAAAAAAGATAAAATGGAACGATTGCATGCATATACATCAGGAAAAGCATAAACAAACTCTTTCTATGAGATCCTCTGGCGTGTCTTTAAAACAAAATAAAGAAACTTAGCCACTTTCTCAGTGACACTAGATGAAGTATTGTTCAAAAGATTATAGACCTTAAGTGCCTCAGAACAATCAACCATGCTAACTAAAAGAGGATGTAAATACTTGTGACGAAGATCTGTATACAAATTACAATAAAGAAGAATATTAGTAACTGACTCCACATTTTTGCTTACAGAGACAGTATCTGACTGAGTAGGCTGTCTTGTTAAATTTGCCATAAAGAATGGCAGACGGCATGGTGTCGCATCTGGCAAGGGAAAAAGCTCTACGCTGCTGTGGCACCTGCAAGACGGATAGATATGAGGACATTTTCCCAGTACTAAGATCTCAAAACTCAGTGGGGAACAAGTTTTCTTAGCCAGACTATATAGGTCTTGGTGCTCAGTATCTAGCAACCTGTTTTTAATTTGTTGGACTGCAGTGGTGAAGGACAGCATGGACAATAGTTCTAGGGATAAACCCATTGCTTTTATTTTTCTTTCAATTTGTGCTGACCAATTTGACAAATTCAGAGAGCATTTGAGAGATATAGCTCCCCGGTTCAGAGTTGTAGTGCAAGCGTAGCCAGAATTTGAAGGTCATGAGCCATGCACTAGTAACCATTAAAGACATACCAGTTTTTAAGCAGATAACTGCATATGGGACACATTTTGGCATGCCCAGAATTTTGGGCAAGATTTTGGATTGGACACGTTCGATAGCACCTTCATAAGATCCAATCCAGATTGGGATTCCATACAGAAGTTGTGAAATCACTTTAGCTTTGAATATTTTTATGGCAGCTGGCACAAATTGGTTACCTCTGCCATAAAAAAAGCGAGCTATGGCAGATGCACTGATGTTAGCTATCTTCACTGCATACTTGCGATGGGTAGACCAAGTCACATTATATTGAAAATAAACACCTAAGTATTTAAAATACTTGACTTGCTCTATCTCTTTACCATCATTAACCCATTTGTAAAGTCTCCACTTTTTTGAGAAAACTAAGATTTTGGACTTCTCATACTTGAGCTGGAGCTTATTACTAGAGGAAAATCAGATGGTTCAGCACAAGTTAGATCTTGATGGAACAGAACTGAGAAGTGCTGAAACCAAACATAAGAGGAAATGGCAGACATAGATGGGTCATTGGCCCGGAATGCACCTGAGACTATGGCCCAGAACTTATTAGAATTTTTTAAGGTAGTAGCATGGTATAGCTCTTTCCATTGAGTTTTAATATAATTGTGCCTCTTTTTTGTGATAAGGTGGTGCAACTAAAGCACAAAGATGGCAAGGTCAGGGCCTTTGAATTGTGGTGTTGGTTGTAAACTACGCAGAAGAGTTTTTGTTTCTTTACATTCTCTGTTGAACCATCGGTGTGTAGAATTTACTAGAATAGTTGCACCTCTGCTTGGGCACCCTGAACTGACGCTCAGTGATTCAGAGATATAAGATGCTAAAGAACTGTAAGTTGATACAGATACGTTAAGGTCAGATGCACATATTAAAGAGGATCTGTACTCTACAGCAGGACCAGATCTGAAGAGCTGTTGGGTTTTCCAAACTGTGATCGTTCCATGGAATTCTGGGCAATAAATCAGTCTTGTAAGGTTGCAAGGACAAGTTACAGGAGGGATAAATGTAAGGACCAATTTGAAGAGTCAAATGAAGGGAAAATGGTCACTAATAATAAAATCCCCCAATGTAAAATCTTTGACATAACGTTTCAATAAAGGAGAGATTAAAATGTAATCAATTACGCCACAGCCCCTCAGATTAAAATGTAATCACGCTACAGCCCCTCAGGGAGACAAATGTGAATTCTGAATTTGGGTAGCCAATCAAACCATTTAACCAAATTCTGTTGTATTGCATACAGAATTTGGTAAGACAGATGCCTGCTGAATTTAGAAGGCTATCCTTGGAGTATTTTGGATAGGAGAAAATGGGTGGAAGGGTGTCGTCTTGGTTAAAATCAAGGGCTATAAAAATATGCTACAGTCCTTTTCTACCTAGCATTAAAGTCGCCCACTAGAATTATTTCTATAGTTGGAAATTTCCTCTCTAATTCCTCCATGAGTGTGGCCAAGTGTTCTCAATATTGCAAAAGAGTTAGCTTATCTAGAGAGGGTGGTACATATACATTCACAATAATTAAGGAGAATTTTTTGAGGAGATGTTTGCCTGTGTTCCAAGGCAGAGGAGACAAGTATAAACAATCCTGCTTGAAAACGACCCCTTGTATTACTCCTGAAGGCTGGGAGGGAATAGGACTTGTACCCTTCTAGTTGGATCTGGTGTGGAGTCTAGGTTTCTTGTAGTAGTATAACATCAAACCCCTTAAGATATCTTATAAACTCAGCATCCTTGGCCTTATTCTGCCAGCTGGCCACATTCCAGGAGACAATCTTAATATCCAGAATGGTGAAGGGTTTGGATGGCGAGAGTATGAAAGGGGAGGTGAGTCAGTCTTCTCTAGTTAGTTGTTCAAGGGTGCCATTGGTATCATGAAACAGATCCATTACCCAAGCCGCTTGAGATGTTCTTAATTAATTGACTTGTATTCGGCCACACAATCTCACTATTGCTGCTCAGAAGGGGGTTCTCAGCCATTACTGGAGATGTATGAACTTCAGCTTGTGTTGATGACTCAAGGTTCTCCTTGAGATCCAATTTGCCTTCTATGGTGGAAATTAACCGTCTTCTCTTCAGGATTCACTTGTTGGAAGGGTGAGTGGTTTACTCCTGTTTTCCTTTGGTCTACCTCCATAGAAATGAGAGGAGTTAGAGGGACTGATAAAGCTGAACCATTCTCGAGTGTTGGGCATCATAAGCAGGTTAGATACTTGTTGCGTGTGATCACTTTTGTTTTCAAAAGTTTGTCCCTCAACACTTTGAGTTTAGTTGTGATTGCAAGTTGTTCCATAGATGGGAGTTCTCAAGGAGGAGATGCTCTGAAGCTGGGTTCAGGTAGAAAGATGAATCAGGACCCTGAGCCAAGTCACTCTGGTCTCCAGCTTTCATCATTCCTGCCTTGAAATTGATGTCCTCTGTCAAAGAGCTCTCTTTTTGCCAGTGGGGTAGCAGGGGGTTTATAAGAGAATTGATAAAGACCTAGCTGGAAAAATCCCCTTGGTGTGAAGGAAGTCTTTCTGGGACTGCAGCAGACTGGGGATCCTGAGATTTATACCTCAGCAGAAGGAAAGCCTTTACTGAAAAAAGTTGAACTACGGGCTAGGCTTTTCTTTTCTTTTTTAAAAGAATCTCTACCTTGTGTCTGGCTTTGCGGCTTTTAGAGGTTTTTTTCTCTCCCCTTCTGAGCCTAGGTCTGAATCCCAGTTCTTCATTATGGGCATCAGCAAAAGAACGTGACCTAGATGACTCTTTCTCTCAGCCAGCATGTAAACAAACTAAAATTAATTATTTCTATGCTTCAAGTCTACTCCCGCCAACCTGCGATATTCCAACTTCCAACCGCTTTACACCCCTCAAATCTCGAGGAAGATACCAACTCCACTGACGGGAGGGAAGATAAATCTCTCCTGATGAAACAGTTGACAAAGACTTCGAACTTGCTACAAGTGATCATATATAGCTAACTGCTAAAACTGTTGAATTTTTGAGAGACTTAGACAAATTGAAAAAAAAATTGACCACTTATCTCAGAAATTCTTGCTAAATACCAAAGTTAAAACAAACCCTGGGAAATTAGTAAGTGAAGAATTGAAGAGCCGAAAGAAGAACTTGGTACAGCAGCAGTGTGAGGAGGGAGCCCAATTAAAATTAAAGTTGCAACCTTCCAAAGTGTGTTTAACTATCTGCCCTTACAAAGGACAGAAGTTCTTATGGAATACTAGAAAGCCATATTCTCAAGAAGTTTTGGAATGTCAGATGACCATTGCATCTATAATACTGCAAAGGGAAATTCTACTGTTATCAGCTGGGACTGAGTGCTTTCAGATGTACAGTCTTTCCCCTATGATGGAATTGTAATTATGTGCCTTATCTTTTACATAGTGCCAGCTTATCCCCATGAACAGAAGATGCCTGCTGTCTCCCCATCAGTTTACAAGATGAACCCCGTTTCCTGTGCCTAGGAGGGCAGTTGATGTGCTTTATTCTCTTTCCTCATTTTAGGTCGTGATGTAAATTTCATTTAAGCCTTTTTGTTTCCCCCTGTTTGTTTTATTTATTTACAAAACCTGAATCCTGCAAAATTAAACAAGAGTCTTTACCCACTTGGCAGAAGATGGCTACAGACTAATCTACCTGGGGAGAGAGTTCCAGAGTTTCAGTACCATAACTGAGATGGCCCCCTCCTGGGTTACCACCTGCCTAACCTCAGAAGGTGGGGACACCTGAAGCAGGGCCTCTGAACATAACCGTAGTGGTTGGACAGGTTCATAAGGGAGTAGACTGTCCTTCAGGTATGTTGGTCCCAAACTGTATAGGGCTTTGAAGTTCAGCACCTTGAGTTGTGCCTGGAAACAAACTAGGAGCCAGGATAGATAGGTCAAGACTGGAGTGACATGGTCCCTATGACTCATTCCAGTCAACATCCTGGCCACATCATTTGTACCACTTGAAGTTTTTGAACACTTCTCAAGGGCAGCCCCACAGAGAATGCATCACAATAATTTAATCAAGAGGTAACTTGGGTATGTACCACAGTGACCAGATCTCTGTCCAAAAAAGGCCACAGCTGGCTAACCAGCCAAAGCTGGTAAAAAGCACTCCTGGCCACAGCTGCCACCTGCTTATCCAGCAGTGGGCTTGGAGTGCAACCCCATCTGGATTGGGTGACACCTTAAATCCCAGGTCAGACCTTTTGACCACTGGTAGCACTTTTATTTAGTCAGGATTAAGCATCAGTTTGTTAGCCTACATGCACTCAAAAACTGCCTCCAGGCACTGATTCAGGGTTTGTGCAGCACAAAACAAAGTTGAGTGTCATTTGCATATTGGTGACAGCCCAGCTCAAATCTCTGACTGATCTCACCCAGCAATTTCATGTAGATGTTAAAGGGGAAAGGATGTAACTTTGCAGGACCCCAAAAACCAAAGGGACTGCACAACCACCCCCCATGCACCACCTTCTAAAACTACCCTTCAGGTGAGATTAGAACCAACACAGAATGGTGCCTCCCAGTCCAGATGGGCACCGTGATCAATGGTACTGAAAGCTACTGAGGAGTCCAGGAGAATCACACTCTGTCCATCTCCTGGTGTAAGTCGTCCACAAGGGCGACCAAAGTGGTTTCTGCCCCACAGTAAGGCCTAAACCCATATTGGAAGAGATCTAGTCACATTTCCTTGCAACCTATGTTTACTTGCAGCTGCGCTTTTCAAGCTGCCAAGCATCTGCAACATTTACATACATCTTATTCTACATAAGAATCTTGACCTCTTTGCAAGTGTGCACACCTAGAAAATACTCTCAAAACACAACTAAATGCTCAGCACCTGGTTATACAGCTAGTTTATTTGAAACTTTCATACACAGAAACCAGGCAGAAAAAAAATGAGATCCTTCATTATATAATCCTGTAGTTTCTGGAATAGCTCCAGGAGAGATGAATCATGCATCTTTTGGCTTAAGTACTAAAAGGCTCCTATTCTTGCACTGATCAAAAATTCTATAATTTAGGACTGTGATCTATTTTGGTTTTGGAAAGATTCCTCCAGCTTACATAAGTGCACTCATTTGAATCTGAAATCTTCATGTAGTTCAGCAACAACTATTCTGATTCTACTTAAGAATTTTTACCTCATTTTGCACATGTGCACATCCTAGAAAATGCTCAAATGCATCACAGCTAAATACAGATTCGTCCAGTTTACATAAGAGCATTCACTGAAGTCTGAAATCTTCATGTGGTTCAGCAACAACAACAAAAACAGCTCTGGGGCGTTTAATCTTCAGCCACAGTTAAGTCTATTTCAGCTGTATTTTATGTTCAGAAAGGAACTTCTGCCAGACTTCTCCTTGTGGAAACTGGTATTTCCTTACCGATTCTTCTTTCATTTCAGTGGAATATCCAGCTTCCTTTTATGAATGAAGAAACATTTTGTATTTAACCACATTAGAAAGGACAAGAAATCTCTCCCCTTTTAAGAGGACTACTTTGTTCTGCAGTAGTTCTTGGAGCCTGCTCTCACAACCATTTTATGTATTGAAAGAGCAAAGATACCTAAAAAGTTGAAACAATATTTGCACTGAAGTTAATTTCCCCAAAGCATTTATGAACCTTTGTGTTCTGTATCATTTTTTCAGAAAGCAACCGCCTGACCCTGTAGAGACAGGTGATGAAACTCAGAATCCAAATTAACAAACTGGGAATGCTTAGAAGTTACATAACCTTCCCCACAGTGTATCAAAGCCAATAGCAATGGCCCCAAAATGAAAAAGTCACTTTAGGTTAGCCCATCATGTATTGTAAACTTTCATACCTCAGCTATATGCTGCTTTATGTTAATTTCAAAGGACAGAACAGAATGACATTGCCCAAGCTAACCACGCAGTCCAACCCTAAAGCTACAATTGCAGCCTTGAGAGCCTTGAGGATGCATACTAGCCCTATCGTCTGTCACTGTTCTGACCTAGAGTTTTAGCCACCTTTAAGGTGAAGGAGATGGAAATAGATTTCCATTAACTAGCTGCAGCAGTTTCCGCTAAATATAAATACTGCATCAACATTGCCTTTTGGTTCATATTGTATCACAAGCTGGATGTATTGATTGATGCTAGCAACAAAGCAGAATTTAACACTACAGTAATTTTGAACGACAACCTCAGCTTCAGTAGTTCAGTCCATATATATGAAATGGCCAAACATTGTGGTTTTGGAAAATAGAAAACAGTGCTTTAAAGTAATCTGATCCAAAGTCTATAGAAACTCCTCTGATTGCTCTTGAGAACTGTATTTGTGGGGTTGATATTTTAAAATAAACTCAAGAGCAAGAATTGTACACACATTGGTCCTCTTTTTTTGCCCCTTCTTCAGCCCCACAAGATGTTCATAGGAAAAGCTTATGTTACAAGCCCATGGTCAGTACAAGACTGTAGTTGTCCATGTCAGCAATACCTGGGGTGGTAAATAGGATGCATTCATGATTACAACAGGATTCTTGAAATGTTCATGTAGGTGGTCTACGTATTCACACATCCTATAGGTGAAAACAAATAGTATGTTCAAGGTGAAATGGAGCTTTCTTATATCTCACTAGTTGCCTGCTACAAGCTTCCAGAATTTATAGGGCATAAGAATGGATTTAGTTACAGGCAAATTTGGCTTTCATCAAACAATAGAAACCTGGCATATAAATATCAAAATCTTACATCCATCACAGGAACTGCATTGCAACATAGGAGAAAGTGAGACATTACTAACCTGTTCTTAAGGCTACCAGATATTGAAATGTAGTCAAATATTATCAAGTGTTGTACTAACTCGCAAAGTCCAACTCCTCCAGCATGAGGACAAACAGGAACTGAAAGGAAAAACATGATACATATTCACTGATGATAAAAACAAACAAACAGGATGTATAGCTACTCATTGGTGCTTATTCAAGCATCTCATCTCTCTTTTTAAAAAAGATTGCTGGAAAAACCCCATATCTCAAATTACAATGTATATCAGCTGTATCAGCTCATCGTTATAATTCCCCTATGGTGGTGGCCAAATGGAGTTCTTCCATTGGCTTATGAGTGCATTCCATGCACTTGACAAATAATTAACCATCACGGCTAACTCAGCATTTCTGGCTTCCCATTGGCTGACTCCCCTGGCCCTACCTACTGCAGACCTGAAATGTTGAACAAACCACCAAAACGGTGTTACCTCAGAGACAGACACATCTTTGATACAGAGACAGACACATCTTTGATACGTCTCTGTGCCCTGTCAACCAGTCCCACAAAAAGTGTTGCCGGCAAGACCTCTGCCTTCCCATCAACAGCTAACACAGACAGCCTCGCAGCAGACACAGCTGCAAAAAGCTGCAAAAATAGCCAGGGAGCTGCCACTGCCATAACGCGACTAGGCAGCAAGGCCTGGCCGCACTAGAAGCATTTCCTCACAGGTCAGGGCTGCTGCCTTTCCTGTCAGTTCCTCTCTTCCTCCTCCCCTTACCCTTGCCCTAGCCAGATGCTGTTGCTAGGCAACCAACTTCTGTCAGTAAAAGGACAAACCACCCTTCAAAGCAGATCTTTTTTTCAGGATGAGGAGAGAGATCTGTTGTCTGGAGTTCAGTTATGATCCCAGGAGATCTTCAGGCTACTCTAGGCCTGGCAGCACCTCTGGATGACTTGATGCCACCTGGCTGTCATGACTTAACTAGGCTTGGTTGCTTGCTCATGTTCAGCAGCAGCCCCCCTGACAGCCAGTGTGACGTAACAGTTGCCAACTCCGGACTGGGAAATTCCTGGAGATTTGAGGGGTGGAGCCTGGACAGGGTGGGTTGGAAGACGGGTAGGACATCAGACAGGTACAATGCCAAAGACTCCACCCTCCAAACCAGCCATTTCCTCCTGGGGAACCACTGCTGCCAATCTCCAGGTGAGGGCTGTAGATCACTCAAAATTAAAACTGCTCTCCAGATGGCAGAAATCAACTCCCCTTCAGTTGAAGGGGGGACTGAATGCCTTCACTTGGGTGGGAAGACAGCAGGTGTGGGGGGGACACTCGCCCAGAGCTTCTTTCTAGAGCCCATTGTTATTTCCCCCCACAATGGGACTTATTCTTAGAATAAAATAAAGTAACATACACAAAGTCATGATGTAACATGATTGCTCCAGAAGAGAGAGGCTTTTCAGCAATACTGCAATATTCTTAAACCTTACTTTGAAACTTCTTGGCCATCAGCAGTACAGACAAGTTTTCATTGATGCTTCCCAGCCTGCAGCTATCCACTTGGACAAAGCTCAAGGCCTTTGCCTGGAGAAGCTGCTTAAATATCACTCTGTTATGACACTGCAGACAGAGAAAACAAGCTCACAATTCTTCAAGATTTTTCAATTCTCATGTGCAATATGACATCAAAGATCATAATGCATAATCACAGCATCAACAAAACATAAGATGGTATGGACTACCTTGTTGGTTGCATGCAGTGTGTTAAAGGGTACATGATGCAAAGGTGATTCTTTTGGACTGTGTACATGTAGCAAAGAATATGAAGGCACAAGGCATGTTCCTGTGGAACTGACAAAGAAGCCATGTCCTCGAGTGAGCTGATCTCAACAAAATTTCCCAATATGGTTCAAATAAGTACGTGCAGAAGATATGTGATGGGCAGGTTTGAAATTATTACTAATTCCATAATCTCAGGAATAGTCACTGTGATGCTCCCAAAACATCAAATTATAATTTGGTATAGTGTTAAGTGCGTGGACTCTTATCTGGGAGAACCAGGTTTGATTCCGCACTCCTCTACTTGTAGCTGCTGGAATGGCCTTGGGTCAGCCATAGCACTCGTAGGAGTTGTCCTTGAAAGGGCAGCTGCTGTAAGAGCTCTCTCAGCCCCACCTACCTCACAGGGTATCTGTTGTGAGGGGGGGAGGTAAAGGAGATTGTGACCACTCTTGAGATTCTGAGATTCAGAGTATAGGGCGGGCTATAAATCCAATATCTTTTTCAATAATAAAGGGTAAATATACTTACTTGTTCTCCTGTTGCAACACCAATTCCTAGTGGGGCCAAAGCCTAAAATGAAAGAAAGTTCATAAAAGGGAACAATTTACTGAGTTTTCCCCAATGCAGCCATTCACTACAGAAAGCCAAAACACTATGTTTCTGTGACTCTTACATGATTAGCAGACAACTAAAGGAAAACTAATTAAGTGTTAGAAGGGTGGGTTTGTGGTTTTTTTTGCTTAATCAATTAGGTGTGAACAGTGACATAAGTGGGTGTGCGCTGCCATCAAGAACACACTTGAATCCCAACTCCAGTTATTTATGCACACAAAAGTCCCAATGAAATCACTGAAGCTTAACTGTGCTGAATTCTATGTTGGACTCTGGCCACCACTTACATACGGGACCACTGGAGTCCTAATAAGTTTTGATGACAAATCCTTGGCTGGTGTAATACTTCTAATATAATTTGAACTTTTAATCCAAGCACATTAAAAAGTGGATGAGTCACATATATTTTGGGGTCTTTACTAGTTGGCTTGAACACACCAGTATTTCAGCTTTTATTTAAAGCCTTCAAAAATATGTTATTCATTTAAATTTAATGGAATACATGCCACATATGTGACAGGATTCTGTGGAAAACCTACTTTAATGATTTCTGACAACTCATTTGGCCTGAGCTTTGAGCTCTCTAAGGGTCGCCCCCTCTACAAATCATCCTACTTCTTTAGTGTATAGCAACTCTGCCATCATATTGAGACAAAAACAAGTCCTCTAACCTTAGAAATGGTTGCATGCCCAAGAATATCATCAGGGGAAGTTGGTTCCTCGATCCATAGCGGTTTGAATTCAGCTAGTTTAGCAACCCACTCTATGGCTTCTTCCACTTCCCACCGTTGGTTAGCATCCAGCATCTGAGAATAGTTACAGATTGAATCTGTTCTGTGATTCTATTGAGTGCATTGCTATAACAACCACAATGTTGATTTGAGAAAGATGGAAAGCATCACGAATATAAGCCAAGCTCTTATGAGGCAGTCTAGCATCTTCCTGCTGAGTTGCTAAACAATCTTATCATGTAGCATCTGTTAGTCAACAGTTGCTAAGATCCATTAAAATAAGAAAAATGCAATCAACTGTAAGAATCAAACATATTAGTAAACCAAGCCTCTAATTTGTTGTGACATATAAAGGACTCGTTAGCTTGTTATAAAGGCTGAAAAAATGCCGATCACATTAAATCACACAATTGTTGTCACATTCTTTCATAACATTTTAACTGGGAACTGCAAATCTTCCACAACTAATAATGAAAGAGTTCAGAAGCTCTGTGTTGCTCTGTCAGTCAATGCAACTGCACATATGTTTGATTCCTGATGTCAGCATGCTGTGTTTCTGTAAGGGACTATTCATGCATACCTGGAGTATGTTAAAAAGCGACTATCATACATAAGGAAATGGTATTTCAGTATTAGTCCCTGATTATTTTTAATATTGCATTTGCAGTGCATCACAAAGATATACAGCAATCCTGGATGATCCAGGAGGAACAAAGGATGAAAAGGAAAGTTCATGGAATGATCAGAGGTGCTTGGCATACTAGATGTGGCCAACTGGCTCCTCAAGGAACAAAGATGCACATTCTAAAGCAAGCATATTATGCAAAGTTATGCAGATCTCAGCATGGTTCTTGCCTAGATTGGAAGATGCCTGGGAGCCACAATTGCTTTGTCTTAATGTTTTTATATTTTAAATGTTTTTAATTGTGTAAATGCCTAAACTTAATATTGTTATGTCGGATCTCATGTGTTGTGAGCCGCCCTGAGCCACCTGGTGGGAAGGGCAGAATACAAATCATAAATAAACTAAACTGAAACTAAACAATTGAGTTGCTATGAACTTCCAAAAGAGTCAGTAGACGTGTAATAAATAAATGAGCAACGGTTATATTGGGTTGGATCCTGCAAACCTTCAAGCTGCCCCACAAGATCTTCTAAACTGTTCTGTCTTGCAGCCTCAAAGGAAGGTCCTGAGGGCAGTTGTCTCCTCACCCTTTCAGGAACACTGTACCACAGCAAGCCCAAAAGCAACTGAAAAGGCTCAGGGCTGGGACCATAATGTATAATTTCAACTGTGAGGACTCCCTGTAGCAAGAAGCAAGGGCTAAAAAGGTTCTGGTTATCAGTTCTTAGAAAAGAAATGTCAGAGTCATCTCCAAAGTAATATAAAGTGACACAGGTTTTTCTGTCTGTGCTTAAACATGTTTAACACACTGTTTAAACATAATCAGACTCTAACAGGAAAACTAAGAAGATGCCACCAACATTTTCTTAAACAAAAATTCAGAACAAATTTTGAAGGTTCTTCCTGGGACATGACATCTAACTGAATTCAGGGAAATCTGACAAGCTTAGATAAGACCACAAAGAAATCTCATATTGCTTATGGATTTGAACTGTACTTTCCAAGCAAAAACTGTTCCATTTGGGACACAACATCCCGCTCAGTTCAGTGAACTATACTTCCTAATAAGTTAGATCTATAATAATCTATTGCAGTATGTAGAGTTGACTGATGAGAGAAACATTTACACTCTTTGTAACTCCCCAAAAGGCAGAGAAAATCAATTTCCAACACAGTCCTGATTGAGAGCCTAACATAAATGTAGAAAATACTTCATTATATTCCTATTATAAAGAACTTGAATTTAAGGGCCTTTGTCACTATTTGAGAAATGGACATTTTATATTGAGGATATTTGGCAAATACAGCAGCCAAACCTATTATAGTAGACACTAAATTGGAAGTCATGCCTTCAGATTTGACAGTATATAATATGGTAAGAGAGATGGCTGGTTTACTTCCAGTTCAAAAAGCATCATCTCCAACCACACATAGGTGATTTTGATGTTCACATGATAGACAATAACACACAACACACATTTCTATTAAAATTACACATTAGATCTTATCTCATTGGCAGTGAGCCAGATATCCCTTCCTGTCAGCTAAACAATATACACTGGTAAACATATTTAACCCTATAATGACTGAACTTCAGACATTGTCTAGACATGCAATATAAAAACTCAGAATTCCAACAAGATTAATATACATATATACCAGTATATTTTCAGGCCCAATCATTTCTCTAACAAGTTTACATCTCCGAATGTCATCCTGGAGATCTGCTCCAACTTTCACTTTGAACCTAGAGATGTATTTACAATAAAAACATATAAATTACTAAAAAATGTATAAAAGGTAGACAACAATGGTTTCCTTTCTGCAATCACCAAATCCCCCCAACAACTGTAATATAGATACTTACAAAATAAAGAACTTTAACCTGACTATCATGTGTCATTTAAATGATATATGGTGTACTGGCTCTCAGCTGACTTGCAAATATGTATAAAAGTACAACAAAGTTCTTCAGCCTGTTCTCAGTGCCTTATTTATCTCTCAGACAATCCCTAAATAGAGAAGCAATTACCTTCATGAGACTGAACAGCACTATATATGATAATTTTTAAACAAACATTAATCCCTTTAAAAATCTCATTTGTAAAAGCATAAAAAAGAATTAGTGATGGGTGTGCTTTCGTAGAATTTTGGACATGTCCACCTAACAATAAATTAACATAGACTCAGCTCAGATTGAGCATGTAGCCTTTTTCAAGGTGAGGCCCACTCTGGGCTACAGGCCTTGTCATGCTCATCAGGGGTTGTCTTCCTCCACAGAGTGAACATGTTGCATTCTAGAAGCCTCTAAGCCTCTCTACTGAAACCCTTTCATAAGGAATCCCTTGCTTCCTTACCCCAAACCTGACAGTAGTGACAAGAAATGCTGCTACTTCAGCTTTGAATAAGACTTTGAATGCTGCAGACCAAGTGACCCGAGTGTCAGGATCTCTGGGACAGGTGGGCAATGTTCCCTCTAAGCTGCAGAGTCTTGTGAGCAAAAATTCTATTTTGTGAGCTCCTGGCATTAAAGTTATAAGCTACTGGCATTAAAGTTGTGAGCTACTGCATAAATTAGTGTGCTCTGGGGTCATTCTTCCTGAGCTAAGACACAAATGCGTGAGCTGGACGCTAAAAATCTGTGAGCTAGCGCACGCTAACTCAGCTTAGAGGGAACACTACTTGCGGGAGGTGGGGCCTAGTTTGTAGTATCACTTTATCAGATAAGGAAAGGAGCAGCTCTTAGGTTTTGACAGTGGTAGCTCTACAATCTTGATACAGAGGATGCTTGTAACACACATCTTTTTCAAGTCCCAGAAAGGATGCAAACTAATCTGTTATTAGCAGACATGTGGTTCATTTTAAGGTGTTGTTGGTAGGAAAACATTTCAAGGTAAATGATGCTATGTAGAGATCCCACTGACCTCTCTGTGACATGAACATGAATTGCTATGTGCTGGATTGCAGCATCATGCTTTAATCCAGCAATGGCAATCCATAACCAGGTTCTTGGCTGCATTCAAAACCTGAGGAACAGAAGCATGCTAGTGTACAACATGCAATGGGAAACAAGAAGCAATATTTCTGATTTCTTGTTTAAGGAACAAGAAGACTTTAATAATCAATTGATTATTTTCTACCTCAAGAGAGGCCCTGTTGCAAAGCTGAGAACAACCTCTTCCTGGTGGAATGTGCACATACAGCAGCAGTTGTACAACTCACGGTAGATTCAGGTCAGTAGCCCTACTCCTGAGAGCACTTTTTGCTTTAATTTTTCCTTGCAAACCCAGCCTTTCCCGTCATGCATTTCCTTCATGTTGAGGAAGTTAAATGTAGTACAACAGCTGGTTTATACCTGGTCCATCCATCCTTCAGAGCTTCAGTACACAGCTGCCAAGAAAGTTACAACAGTTATACAAATATATAGTAAGCACAAGCAGACATTTGATCAAAATTTATTTATTAAGCTGTTAAGCATTCTATTTTGTGTAGCACCATGTTTTGTAGATGAATAATGGATTGGGTTTAACCCTTCCATAATGCAATGAAGTTGTAAAAAAAGAAAACCCTTTCCAGTGCAGCAATGAATATCATAAAAGGCTCCAGTGAAAGTCAGACACCTTCAGAGTGGGATCCAGCCCACGACATAACAAAAATGGAGCAGAAATTGCAACACTCCCCATCCCCTCCTTGTACATTTGGGGCAATCTCTGTGAAGAGAGCAAAAGCTCATGCAAGGGAAGGGGTGGGGTGCATTTCAGCTGATTCCTCTTTCCTTTAGTCTCCCTTCCCCACAGATGCATTCCACGGTGTTCTTGATGGTCCCTCAATCTTCAGCAGCAGGGTTTTTTGTGAGCATAGGGATCTGCCTTAAGAAATTGAAGGTGGTAGAGAATACTTTAATTATATACAAAATATATTTTTAAAAATATCTACTGACATGAACTACAAGCATTCTAGCAGAATGCACTTCCTAACATAAAGGAGGGTAATGTAAAATTTTATTTATATCCCGCCCTCCCCCGCCAGAGCAGGCTCAGTGTGCACAGTTTTCCCTTGATTCTCAAGTTCCAACTGCTGAAGCATTTTGACAGCTCCCTGACCTTCAAAAGCAGTTTTTTGAGGAGGTGAAGGGGGCTGCAGTAGTCAAAAAGATATAAGAAAACTCCATTTCACAAGCAGAACGCTGAGATCATTAGGATCCAAATCTCTTGGTTTTCTTGACTTTGCTATTGTTGCTTTGAAGTAACAGCCCATCCACACAACCCCAACATAGTTTGCATGTACAGCAGATCATGAGAACCAGCCTCGGGCTTGTGCTCCTCCTTCATGCAGAACATCAAACATAATTTATACATGTACATTACTACACAATTTCAGTCTTTCGTGAGACCTGTCCAGTGCAAAAACAAAAGAAAGGGGTGGGGGTGGATGGATCATGCAAGTGGTATCTACCTATGCAGGCATTTGCACCTTTGGTTTAGACTGAAGATCCATGTATTATAGGAAGGTAGATAATTTATAGACTTGATTCGAGGCTTTGACCTATACACCACTACCATGGTTATATCTAAACTAGCCCCAGAAGGAAAAGAAAGGAAAGGTCCCTTGTGCAAGTCGTTTCTGACTCTGGGTTGACGTTGCTTTCACGTTTTCACGGCAGACTTTTTACAGGGTGGTTTGCCATTGCCTTCCCCAGTCTTTTACACTTTCCCCCCAGCAAGCTGGGTACTCATTTTACTGACCTTGGAAGGATGGAAGGCTGAGTCAACCTTGGGCTGGCTACCTGAATCCAGCTTCCACCAGAATTGAATTCAGGTTGTAAGCAGAGAGTTCAGACTACAGTACTGCAGTACTGCTGCTTTACCACTCTGCGCCACAGGGCCGCAGAAACACACACACAAAATGAGGCAGTATCTGGCAACATTAATTTAAAATGGAACTTGGTAATGCCTAAACCAGTTATGTTTGCTAAGTGTTTCTGTGCTGAAATCAAAAGAGAGGTCTAAATGAGAAGATTGTGGAAAAGCCCAACCTGTTTTAGTTGCTGGTCTGTATAGCCAAGCCAGGCACATGATGTAGTATAAGCTGGGTAGCCATGTTTTAGCATTTGTTCTTCTATAAAGATACAAAATATCACCAGAGGTCAAATGCAATTTGTTCACAACAACTTTGGGAAAATACAGCTGGATTCCCTATAACAACTATACTAAAATAACTGTCAGGAAAGTCCCTTACAACAAATGACAGCCACAGGGTGACTTACCACTGCTTTCCCAGGGTAGTGTAGTGGTAGAGTGCTGGAGTACAGCCACGGAAACCTAGGTTTAAATCCCCACCCTGTCGCTTTGAGCCACCTACTCACTCTTAGTGTGGCCGACTCCACAAGACCGTTGAGTGGATAAAATGGGATAAGAGACCTTTTACACCATCCTAAACTCCTTAAAAATGTGCAGGATAATAACTAACCAATTAATCAACAAAGAAGCCAGGAGGTCTGTATGATTTCCAAAAGCCTTTATGTCTAGATTTGTGTCCTGAAGCGCACAGAGTGTCATAAGTGGAAAGTCAGCCACCTAATTCCATTCTCAGGTTCTGAAGAGTCTTCTAGGATTTCTTCTAAGAGTCTTCTAGTAATTTTATCTCTTTGTTTTTTTATAAAGCAAAATTGTAGTACATGGCATATTTAAGAACTTAACACTCTACACAGAAGTGCTGTTACTTACCTCTTTCTTTTTTCCCCACCAGGCCATTCTGAAGTATTCCTAGTTGTGTGAAAAGAGAAGTTACAACCTTAAACCAAAGTGTAATTTTATCTCTTCGTTTTTTTATAAAGCAAAATTGTAGTACAGGGCATATTTGAAGTGAATGGGACTGCATTAACCATACACATACTTAGACAGTGGGTACTGGAGTTGCTGGAGCACTAAGATTAAGAGTATGAGCTACAAACTACATATCTCTGTTCAAACTTCAGCTTAGTGATTAATTCACTGGACATCAGCAAGCCATTATGTTTCAAAATTTTAGCCCCCTTCACACACACCCTCCAACTGTCATCTGCAATATGGTGATAGTCTCTAGGGCTGTTGTACAAAAATTACTTAGTTAAGTGGGGGGGGAGGGGTGGGCTCCCTCTTGGGTATCCTGTCCCCCCCCCAGGGAAAGTGTATGCGCAATACATAGCGCATACATAGCAATACACACCTTTCCTGGTGTAGTGAATGCCGCGTGGTCACTGTCCGGCTATGCCTGGCAGATGGTCACTGCAATGGCCTCTCCTGCATTACTGCATCCGTGGCAACACCTTCCCGCTGGTCCCCCCCGTTTCTCACAGAGTTTGCCACGTCATGGTGCGACCGAATGTCCGGCAGTATAACCGGATGGGCAGGCTGGGCTCACCAACCTCGCCAGCCAAGAGAAGGAAAACTCTAACATCCGGGCAGATAGAGCTCGTTAATGTAACACCTACCACCTGGAGGACTCGCTGCCGGCGTCCCGGCTTACTGGGCCATGGCAGATGACCCCAAGGTGAAAGGGTGGAGCCAGTACCGTGCACACTGTGCTTCACCTAAAAATTCCTCTGCGCAGGCCTGAAGGGCATATCCACATCCACAACCTACAACACACCAAGTCCTGCAGCGATGGGCAAGGGGCGAAACGGCAGGTGGAAGATGCCACTGGAAGCCGCAGTCCCGATCCTGCATGTAGGCGGTTCAGGGTATTGGTCGCCTGATGCTGACCCGGAGACAAAAGCATTTTTCGGCAGCACCCACCAGGCCATTCTGAAGTATTCCTAGTTGTGTGAAAAGAGAAGTTACAACCTTAAACCAAAGTGTAATTTTATCTCTTCAACCTGGTGGGTTGTGGGTTGTGGATGTGGATATGCCCTTCAGGCCTGCGCAGAGGAATGAAGGGCATATGGTGAAGCACAGTGTGCGCGGGTACCGGCTCCACCCTTTCACCTTGGGGTCATCTGCCATGGCCCAGTAAGCCATGTGACTTTTGTCGACCTTAACAAAGCTTTCGATACCGTTAGCAGGAAAGGCCTGTGACAAATCTTGGAACGTTTAGGATGTCCCCCAAGGTTCCGCAGCATGATCATCCAGCTACATGAAGACCAGCGAGGCCAAGTCAGACACTGCAACGACCTCTCGGAGCCCTTCCCAATAGGCACAGGTGTAAAGCAAGGCTGCGTTCTTGTGCCAACTCTCTTTACGATCTTCTTTAGCATGATGCTTCAAAGAGCCGCAGTAGATCTAGATGATGACGATGGTGTCTACATCCGCTATCGCACTGATGGCAGCCTGTTCAACCTGAGGCGACTAAAGGCTCACTCCAAGACAATGGAAAAACTTATCCGAGAGCTACTGTTTGCTGATGATGCTGTACTCATCTCCCACTCGGTATCAGCTCTGCAGCATATGATGTCCTGCTTTGCAGAGGCTGCCAAGCTATTCGGCCTAGAAGTTAGTCTGAAGAAGACAGAAGTTCTCCACCAGCCTGCACCCCAGGAAGATTATCACCCTCCCTGCATCACTGTGGGTGAATCAGTTCTGAAGACAGTCCAGCAGTTCAGCTACCTGGGGTACATCGTCTCCTCAGATGCCAAGATCGACAAGGAGATTGACAACAGGCTGGCAAAGGCAAACCGTGCATTTGGCCGACTGCACAAAAGAGTGTGGAGCAACAAGCATCTGAAAAAAGGCACAAAGATCAATGTTTACAAAGCAGTTGTGATGACAACCCTCATCTACGGCTCCGAATCGTGGGTTTTATACCGTCATCACCTGCGACTCCTTGAGCGCTTTCATCAGCGCTGCCTTTGCACCATCCTCAACATCCACTGGAGTGACTTTGTGACCAACACTGAAGTCCTCAAGAGGGCGGAGGTTACAAGCATCGAGGCACTGCTGTTGAAGACGCAGCTGCGCTGGGCAGGGCATATTTCTAGGAGGGAAAACCACCGCCTTCCCAAGATTGCTCTGTATGGCGAACTTTCCACCAGCCATCGAAATAGAGGGGCACCAAAGAAGAGGTAGAAGGACTCCTTGAAGAAATCCCTTGGCACCTGTCGCATCAACCATCACCAGTGGTCTGACCTAGCCTCAGATCGCAAAGCATGGAGGCACACCATCCACCAGGCTGTCTCTTCCTTTGAGAACGCACGCATAGCTGGTCTTGAGGACAAAAGGAAATTGAGGAAGAATCGCACTGCTACAGCACCAACCCCAAATCAGACTTTTCCCTGCAGCCATTGTGGCCGGATCTGCCTGTCCCGCATTGGTCTTGTCAGCCACCAGCGAGCCTGCAGCAGACGTGGACTACTGCACCCTTCTTAAATCTTCGTTCGCGAAGTCAAGCCGAGAGAGAGAGACTTAGCTAAGTGAACGTACAGTAAGGAAACAGTTGATTGTTATACTTCCAAACTTGCTTATTTGGAGAGACCAATAAGTTAGGCTGAAATAGTTAGTTTTGTTCCTGTAATATAACTTACCATAAGCTTCTTCCTCTGTCAGTGCATCAGTAATGTATCTGAAATCTATGCAAGATAACAGTTGTTTAGGATCCTGGAAAAAGAAGAAACAAGTTAGATTTATAGCTTGACTAACAAAATACCTCTTTACAAAGTAATCCAAATTACTTATTAATAACTCTTCCACCTAAATCCAGTTTTCTAGATTTGACACCTCTTTTACTATAGCTTTTTCAAAAAAGGGGTTTTCTAGATTTGACACCTCTTTTACTATAGCTTTTTCAAAAAAGGGGTTTTATTCTGGGAGTTGCTGGTCATAGATTTTTTTTTTAGTTTTGTGTTATAATTTTGTAAATTTTAGTTCAGAATTTTTAGTTTCTACTACAGTTTTTTCTGTCTTCATTTCTAATCTCATATTGCAAGTTCCATGTTATTACACAAAGGCAGAGTATAAATATTCCAAGTAAGTCAATGCAATCCAAGAGATGAGATTTGTTTTCAAAGGCAGATTTCCATGTGTCAGTTCCTTGGTGAACTGGAACTGCATATGTGGCAGTGTTGATTTGCAACTACAATGCAGTTCTTCACCAGATCTCACTGAACTTAATGGCTGTGTCTTTTGATAAGAAGGGGGCAACCAGTGTTGAAAGAGCTGCACTGGCTGCCTATTGTGTACTGAGTCCATTTCAAAGTGCTGGTATTGACCTTTAAAGCCCAATATGGCCAAGGACCTGTCTGTCTAAGGGACCGCCTTTCCCCATATGTTCTCCAGAGAGCACTGCGTTCGGGAACTCAAAATCTACCGTCCATGCCCAGACAAAGGGAGGCTCTACATGGGTCAGGGCCTTCTCAGTGGCAGCACCAATGCTGTGGAATGCTCTCCCTGAGGCTATAAGATCCCTGTGTGATGTCTCCTGATTCCACAGGGCTTGTAAAACTGAACTTTTTAAACAGGCCTATAACAACTAGGGAAGAAGGCTGCCTCTTTTATGCTGCTGGGCAATTCCACCAGAAGGACCACCAACAGATAAATGCAAGGTCTAGTACAATCTGAGCCGCCTATGCTTTAACATTCTGTACAGCACCAATACTTTGCTTGAAATTGTAAACTGTTTATGTCTTATTGTTTTATACCTGAAACTGAGATGCTGGTTTTATTCTGATTGTTAGACGCCCTGAATCTGTTTGGAATGGGCGGGATATAAACCGAAACCACTAGCCACATGCATATTCATCACTGTGCATGGCTGGAGTAGGAGGTCAGATTACGTCTTACTCTGCAAATGATGATGACACATTACAGTTGAGCAGGGGCGGAATTCTAGCAGGAACTTCTTTTCACATTAGGCTACACAGACCTTAGTGTAGCCAATCCACTAAGAGCTTACAACAAAGAGCCTTGTAAGCTCTTGAAAGATGGGCAACATCATGGGGGTGTGGCCTAATATGCAAAGGAGCTCCTACTAGAATTCCACCCCTGCAGTTGAGGAAATCAAGATATGATGACCAGTTTGAAAATGTTATTCTTTGTGATAGCATCATATAAATATTAAAATATGCAGATGCTGTGTAGCAATTTCCTGCTGGTGGTACTGGCAAAATTGAATTCTAATCAGTGGGGAAGTTAATCATATGCATAAACTGGGAGTGAACAAAAGAACAGAAAAGAGCAAGAGTCCAGTAGCACCTTCAAGGCTAACAAAATTTGTGGCACTCACTTCTGAATAGTGATTCACAAAAACTCATACCCTGCCAACAAATTTTGTTACTTTAAAGTGCTACTCAGCTCTTGCTGTCTTCTATTGCTACTGATGTACTAACACAGCTACCCATTTGATCTAAAAAAAGATTAGTTGACTGTAACCTGATTCTGTGTATCTCGTGCTCCACTATAGACAATGTACGCTGAGAAATGAATGCAGTGTCAGGAGGCAACTATATGCTACACCAATAAGTAGAATGGCAAGGTTTTATGCTGAAGATAGGTTGCTTTACAAGACAGACTTTAGATAAATCAAGAAATTCAATCAATGCCAAAATGTGCATGTTGTAAAATACAAGATGTAGCAGCTATTATGTATCCTCATATGTATTTACCACTTTTCGATGGCCAAAACATCTCCCTCAAAATTACTTGCTTTTTCTTTACATTTCATTATCAGCATTCCTATGCAGAGTTATACCAGGCTATTGAAATTAATGTTCTTCAGCTTGAGTAGTTCTGTATAGGACTACAATGTAAAAGCTTTAAATGTTTAAAGATCACAAATTACATACTAACTAATTTAAGAGCAGAAGCAGTTGCAATCAATCCTCAAACCTCTTTAATCTTGAAGATGATGGCATCTCTTTATTACTGCACTTTAAAGAAATTAATTTTTAATATTGGTAGGAAGGTAAACTTACATCTAATTCTGCAGACGTCCATGGGCAGTAGTTCAAGACAGAAGCAGTTTCTCATGACAATTCATGACGTGAAGGCCACAAGTATATTACAATAAACTGCAATCTACAAAGCTTTTTACTTTTAGAAGCACTACATTAACCACATAATGCTGAATCATGGTTCCATGCCTACTAAGATTGTTGCTTTTAATGTAGCACACCAGGAAAATAAATCAATAGAATTTTTTTCCTTACCATGTCAACCAGCAGCTTCCAAAGAGGCTTTAAAAAAGAAACAAACAATTTATGCTGATGTTATCTTTCAAGAAACTGTGAACACATACAACGGTTACTATGATCAATAAACAGAATACAGTTAGGTACTTATTTTCTCCCTTTGCTTTCTTTCAAGCTCCTGTTAGGTCTGATAAGATAGGGACTAGTCTGAAATGGCGTGAAAGTTTTCTTTGATACAGAACAGATTTGACTAGAGAACACTTGTCACTTCTTCAGACAAGAATAGGTTCAGTAAGAGGGCCAAGGCTGCTCTGGTGCCAGGTTGCGGGTTTCTTGCCTTGATCTGCCAGGCTGGGCCCTTTGGAAGAAGTTGTTATATTTAACACAGCTCCTGAGAGCTGCATCAGAGAAAGTATGTGTGGCTGGCTGTTATTACTTGATTTCTAGAACTTCTTTTCTATCTTTCCAGGATAGAAAGAAAGAAATTATCATTAGGTGTTGCATAAGACCTTGCACAAGCAACACTATGTCAAGTCTGTTTATGTCTCCATTGGAAGTGATGGATCCAAGCCATAGAATAGTTGTGACATACAACATAACACTACAGAAGGTGACTTTCTTGTCCACTTGTTTAAAACCATTACCTTTCCTTCCTGTTTAGCCCACAAGTCCCAGATAGCATTCAGAATGGCAGCTGTGGCCAAATGCACAGCCCCTTTCTCTGGACCAATCTGTTGATGAAACAGACATGTGAATAAGTTAAAAAAAAAAAGTGTTTTATTTTGGTGATCAGACACTCATCACACTGAAGTCTGCTAAATTCTCACAAGCATCAATTGCTATAATCCATATTATGCGGGACTGCCCTTGAAGATAACTGGAACACTTCAACTAGTTCAAAATGCAAATGGCTTTACTGTTACCCAGAATGAGCTCCAGCCATCAAAATATGTCATCTTAAAATGGCTTTATTTGCTTCCAGACTCAGCCGAAGGTGCCATTTCTTACCATTAAAGCTCTCCATGATCTGGGGCCCAGAAATCTGAAGAATTCTCTCTCCCAGTTTATCAGTTATGCTCCTTCAATTAAAATATGCCTTCCCTGATTGGCACAGTTGGCCACAACCTATGCCTAATTTTTCCCAACCTTCATATGCTTTTTTTTTTTTACATTAGTATGGAATGAGATCCCTCTGGAGATCTCAAAGATCCCACCACTGATGCTCTTCAGAAGACCTGTTGAGACCTTTTGTGCCAGAAGATTTTATTTTTGAAGATTCAATGGCATCTCTCTCTCTTGCAAGTATTAGCTCTGTATGTGTGTGTGTGTATGGTTTAATATTATGAGAGATGTTAATGTTTAGGATACTGCTGTCTTGGGCTTTTAGGAGGCAAGATGGGATATAAATGTTTCCAAGTAAATAAATAAAAATATGCCTCCATAGGAATCCATAGAAATATTTTTTGAAATCTGCACATGATAAGCCTTCTGTGAGTCAATAAACAGAAGGCTAAGAGCAAGGGAACATTTTCTTTGTGCAGGAATACAGGAAGTCAAACCATATCAAAATGTTTGGTTGCCACAATGTACCCTGCAGCTTGTTGTTCCTGCTTGAGTCAGGGATACTTTCCAGTGGTAAGACCTTAAAGGTGATACAGTCTTAAAGGTGCCACTGGACTCAAAGTTGTTCTGCTGCTTCAGACCAACATGGCTACCCCACCTGAATCTACCTACAATGGTATGACAGTTAGCTGAAGAAAATTAATTATACAGTTAAAGCTTTTACATTCATTCATTACTCTTTATTCTGCGATGCTGTATGATATCTTACCCATCGGAGTTGCCCATCACTGGTGAGTTGTCTGTAGAATCCTCGAAAATTACCGATGATTTCATTCAAGTATTTATTAACCACATGGATGGAAAGTGCGTTGACTGCACAGACAACTGCAAAACACACCACTGTGTTTAGTAAGACTGCATTCCACACACTTGTCAGACACTTTATGGATACTGTTGGATAAGTCTGCATCAACTTTACATACTATATGAGTTATGTCAAAGGACTAGCTTTTACAGAAGAGGCAGATGAGAGGGCTAGTTTGGTGTAGTGGTTAAGTGTGTGGACTCTTATCTGGGAGAATCGCGTTTGATTCCCCAATCCTATACTTGCACCTGCTAGAATGGCCTTGGGTCAGCCATAGCTCTGGTAGAGGTTGTCCTTGAAAGGGCAGCTGCTGTAAGAGTCCTCTCAGCCCCGCCCATCTCACAGGGTGTCTGTTGTGTGAGAGGAAGATAAAGGAGATTGT
This sequence comes from Heteronotia binoei, assembly GCF_032191835.1. Taxonomy (NCBI): domain Eukaryota; kingdom Metazoa; phylum Chordata; class Lepidosauria; order Squamata; family Gekkonidae; genus Heteronotia; species Heteronotia binoei. The sequence goes on from NC_083229.1 coordinate 82,025,576, forward strand.
GAGCCGCTCTGAGACTCTGAGATTCGGAGTGGAGGGCAGAATATAAATCCAATATATTCTGTCTTCTTCTACTACTGTTATGTAATGGTTAGAGCATTTGATTAGAAACAAGGAAAACCAGGCTCAAATCACCCCTCTAACATCAAAATCATTCTCTGGGTGACCTTGGATGAGGCACAGTCTATCAGATTACTGCTTCACTGTTTTTAGGAGGTGAGAATAATGTCTGGCACCCTGAGCTCCTTCAAGGGAGAGTGGGATAAAAATGTAATAAAGCAGATGATCAAATATCTCTGAGAAAAATTACAGCAAAGGTAATGAATTGTTTTAGATGAAGATTTTAATTTAACAGTGGACATTTAATCCACTGTTCTACATGTTTCCACTGTAGCCAATGGCAGAGATAAAGATATGGTATATATTACCCTGCCTTGCTTATTAGATATTTCATGCTATTTGATTACTTTGTTTTACATCATGAGTCTCAATGAAAAAGGCAGGCTTAAATAAGGTCAATAAGGCCCTCTAATGGACATTATCAACCTGTCCCTTCATTTGGGGGTCTATCCAGAGGGCTTAAAAGAGGCAATGGTAATACTGCTCTTGAAGAAGCCATTGTTGAAACCTTCCAATCTGTCCAATTACCATCCAGTTTTGAATCTTTTGTTCCCTGGCAAGGTAGCTGAGAGAGTGGTAGTTGAGCAGCTCCAGAGCTTCTGTGAGGACACAGCACTAGACCCCTTCCTGTGTGACTTCCACCCCGATCACGGGACAAAGACTATGCTGGCCTCCCTCGTGGATGATCTCTGCAGACAGCTGGATTGAGGTGGGTTGGCACTGCTGCTAATGTTATACTTGATGGCAGCAATCGACACAGTCGATCATGCTCTGCTGGTCCACCACCTAACTAACAGTTAAATAAAAAGCATGATTCCCAATTGCTCCTTGGAATGTAAAGCAGATTGTTGGATTGATGAATATAGCTCAGTCATTCAGATCTTCAATAAAAGTTGATAAATATTTCTCAAAATAAAACAGAAGTACAGATTCTCTACAAAAGCATCAACAGCCCATATTTAAAACCAACAACACAGAGTCTTACTAGTGGTGTTTGTGAGTACCTCCTACAGGTCTGTGAAGTGTTCCTGCTCTAACCATGCTGTGCAATGGCATAGGCTAAATGTGCTAAGAGCTGAGAAAGTCTGTGAGCAAATACTCAAGTATTAAACGACTGAATCCCCAAATTAAGGCCAAAGAAACAGGGATGATTTAAAAGTTATAGCCAACAGGTGGAGACAGCCACAAAAGCACTTGCCTAGATTCTGATGCTGGGAAAGAAAGAAGGCAAAAGAAGAAGGGGACGGCAAAAGATGAGATGGCTGGACAGCATTACTGATTTAACAAACACAAATTTGAGCAGACTTTGGAGGATGATGGAAGACAGGAGGGCCTGGCATGACTTGGTCCAAGGGGTCGCAGAGTCAGAATCGACTGGGCGACTGAACAGCAAAGTGGTGCCACTCTGCAAATGGGCAAGGCACTTCAAAGCACTTTGAATTAATGTTACATGGACTTGTTACTGCTAGCACCACCATATGTTGGGTTGATGTACAAGGCTTTTAAATATTACATCCCTTAGATGGTACCACTGTGGTTAAAACACTTTCTGGCAGCAGAAACCGTCATGTACACCAGTCTTGAAAATCTCCATGTAACACAACAGAAGCAACAGCAGCAAAACAAGGGACCTGCAAGCACATGAAGCTTTCTTATACTAATTCAGATTACTGGAATTATCCCCATGGATCCTCAGTCTTCCAGCCCTTCCTAGCCCTGCTGCCTGACATCCTTTAGCAGGAGAAGCCATGTTCTGAATCTGCATGCCCAGCTTGTGCTCTGTCACTGAGCCACAGTCCTTGAGGCTGCTGACCTACTGCACTTGGGAAACTTAACCCAGGACCAGAGAGATGAACATGCTGCCCCTTCTCCATGGTTTTGAAAACAGCAACTGCAATAGGTCACTATTTGTACCAAGGTCAAGAATACTCCTCTTTTTTCAGCCTGTTCCTACGGCAGCTCATCTTAGAGCTACCTTTTCCAAGCATTGGACTCAAGTTCTCATGGTGATTTAGGTCTCGTTTAAATTAGGGACAGAAGAACAACTTACCCACTTCAGTGCCTTTACCCAGTGTAAATGTTAATCCATAACCTTTCAGTCCATCAGGAGCATCGGTTTCTATGACAACATAAGCTGCTGAATAATCTGGGTCAGGATGCTAAAAGAAAGGACAGAAACACCCCCAGACTCACAGAGGTCCAATATATCACAAGATCAGCTACATATCCAAAACTGCCTATAATGTGGTGGTGACAGGAGGGGAGGAGTTCTCCCATTATCATGTCAAAACTACTAGCGTGAAAAACACCTAACATGTGAATACATCCTCGGATACCCTCAACCCAATTAAGTGTTAGAGATACATCTTCATCGCGCCTTTATCTTGGACAGGGAGCTTGAAAGGATTAGATAATAACTTGAGGCTGCCCCAATTCACTTGGCCAAGTCTAGGTTTTATCTCAATGCTGAAAGATCTGTTGCAGCACCTCTGTGTCTCCCTGCACCGGACCTACTGCTCGAAGTCCTCACAGGCATCGCTCACAAAGTGGCGGCGGCCGGAGTGGCCATGGCTCGGAGGGCGCGCTTACCATAGCGTCGGAGCCATGGTGGGATAGAGAAGTGGGAAACCGGACGTCGCTGACTGTCAGCCTCGTGATCCGGCCTCTGCCCATGGCTGCAGGGACCGAGGCTCCGAGAAGAGGCCGCAGAGCCCTCGCTCCAGCCCGGAAGAGCTGGCCTTGCTGCTGATTGGGGCGTGAAAGGCTCGTGGGCGGGTTTGGCGTGGGAAGAAAGCGGAGAAAACGGGTGCCTGAGGAGGAGCCACGAGGACTGCCAAGCGCAGCGGGGCGGGAAAGGACTCTTGGGTGTTGCGCTCTGACTCGCAGTTGCTTGGCAGGCGTCGTGGAAGAAATAAGGCTTAGGTCTGCGTAAATATGTTTAGATCGCTGCGCACGGGGTGATTACTAAAGTTATAGTTGCGAAGCCATCTTTTGTACTGCTGGGAATCACCTTGTACATTATAAAACTTCATGGACTTTCAATTTGCATTTTGTTTTCTTCTTAACTTCATATATAAATAGCTTCAGGTGGGTAGTCGTGTTGGCCTGAAGCCGTAGAACAAAGTCTGAGTCCAGTGGCACCTTTAAGATGGGACGTACTAAAACTCGGAACAGCGCCTGCCTATAGACTATACACGCCTGCCCATAGAGAAAGCACACCTGTCCATAGGGAAGAATGGGGACCACATTGCGCCATAGGGAAAAAGGGAAAGTTAACTTCGCCTTGCCCATAGTAGTCTATGGGCTATATGGTATATGGGCAAGGGGTGTCCTTAGGCCGAGCATAATTTCCCTTTTTCCCTATGGTGAAATGTGGGCCCCATTATTCCCTATGGGCAGGTGTGCTTTCTTTATGGGCAGGCATATATAGTCTATGGACAGGTGCTGTTACGAGTTTTAGTACGTCCCCTTTAAGACCAAAGTTTTATTCAAGGAATGAACTTTGGCATACACGCACTCTTCCTCAGATACATTGAAATGGGAGTTACCAGTCCATAGGTATAGCTAGAGGGTGAGCAGAAGATTATTATACAACATAATGAAGATATTTTAACAGATGCAAGGACCAATGTTTCCTGCAGAATCTTGTAAGCACAAAGTTTACTTGTGAGCTACTGGTATTAAAGTTGTGAACCACTGCATAAATTATTGTGCTCTGGGGCCATTTTTCCTGAGCTAATACAAAAATGTGTGAGCTGGAGGCTAAAAATCTGTGAGCTAGCTCATACTAACTCACCTTAGAGGGAACACTGGCAAGGACCAAGCAAAGTGAAGTTTACATGGATTCATTTGTTTGGATTCAATTTTTTTTTGGGGGGGGGGAACATGGCAAAGAAATTAAATCTATCAAAATTGAAGGTTGATGTATTCTTAATTATGGGAAGCTGAGAGTAATTAACTGAGATTCTGTTGTTACACTCTATTGTCTCCTCTCAAGCATAAGGTTACTGACAGCATCCTTTTCTTTGAGATGGGGTGATGGTTGTGCAGTGTTGTGTCTCCTCTGTCACCAGACCAGAGAAATATATTTCAATCTGCCATTCCTAATGACATTACATTCTAATATTCATTGCAAGGACTTGTGAGGGGCACATAATTTCCCCCTGTATGTCCTCCTTGCATTATTTCTTCTTTTCCTTCTCCTGGTAGTAACCCATTCCCTCACCTTTCTTTGCTTCCTTCTATCCATCCCACCCATTCAGCAGCCTTTTATTTGCATTTTCTGGGGTATATTATTTAATTATACCTCACTTTTCTCTACACACACTGGAGACTCAAAGCAGTTTACAGCCTTCTCCTTTCCATTTTCTTTTTAGAACAACCCTATGAGTAGGGGTGGATGGGATCAGGAGTGAAAAATCCTGGAAAAGCAAAAAGATAAGTAGATTTTTATACCTCGCTTTATACTTTAAGGAGTCTCAAAGCAGCTTCCAATTGCCTCCCCTTCGTCTCCCCCACAACAGGCACTTTATGAGGCAGGTGGGGCTGAGAGAGTTCTGAGAAGACTGCCTCAAGCTCACCCACTTCATGTGGAGGAGCAGGGAATCAAACTGGGTTCTCTCCAATTGGAGGCTGCCATTCTTAACCACTACACCACACAGGTCCTGCCCTCCCAAATGAGGGAGAAAGGAAGTGCCAGTCTGCCTCTGTCCTGCCCTCTCAAAGGAATGAAGAGACTTCATGCCTAGCCATTTGGCTGGCTGTTGCTTTCCTTGCCCTTGCATGGAGCTCAAGTATGCCAGGCACCACATGCTTCCTCCCTCAGGCAGACTAGGGGCTACTTCCTAAGTTTCATGTGGGCCACCTTGTGCAGAGCTCAGATTGGCCAAGCTGGGCAGCTACATTGTGCAGAGCCCAGGCAACCTGAGCTGTCTCTCTCACTTCACACAGCCTGAGCCAGGCACTACTGGGTCCCTCACATCACATGGCTCTCAGTGCTGCCTTTCCTTGCATAGGGCCTGGTGTGTTATATCAGGCTAAGGATATGTAACTGGTCAAAGGTCACCCAGTGAGCTTCCACAGAATAAGGATCTGAGGTTCTAGTCTGAAATCTATTACACTACAGTGGCTGAGTCAAGTAAGTCAGGTGATAGTAAGTAGCCCAGTGGTTGCTGCTGGGCCTGGCCTCAGTAAATTCTCCCTCAAAGGCCAAAACAGACCTGGAAAGGGCCCTCTCCCGTGCCTTTTACTGACAGAAATCAAGCCTGGAACTCTAGCAAAAATGTTGTGGGTGCGTAACTAGCCACTGAAGGAATCTATACACACACTCCTTTTATCATCTTGGGTTTTGTAATCCACAGAGCGCTTTTTTAATTTTTCAGATTTTTCTGCAAACGGGCATTTTTTAGGTTTGTCCATTTACAGCTTCATTCTTTTAGCTCTCAGCTGCAATTAGATGGGCAGTTTGGTCCAATATAGTTGCTGGTTCTTAATGGATTAAATCATGTTTAACCACATCTGGCAGCTGCTTCCCAGTACAACGTACCCCATTGTAAGACTAGTTGGCTACGAAGTAAATAGCCACCAGAGGAAGTTTGGTGCTTACTAATCCCTGCGCATTCATCCCACATTTTTGGATGTTTAAACTCCCCTCTTGTGACAAGTCAAGCCTTTGGGAAGTCTGAAGCTTCCCTTCTCTTCCCGCTGCCTTTTTTCTCTTTTGGTTCAGATAGTGATATGTGCATAAACACATAATTGCCCCTGACCAAGTAGTCATTCTGGATTGGGAGTGCCTGGGGGAGTTGTTTTTGAGTGACAAATCCACCCACCCCGCTCTCCTGTTCCTGTATCAAAGTTTCTCTTTGACAGCACCCCATAATTGACACAAGGGTAAATGAATGGAAGTAAATTGGACTACTCTCATGTAAATCTGCACCCCTCCCCAATGTATTCCAAGGAAGAGAAGAGAAGGGAAGGAGGCTGAGAGAGGCTGGAGTATTTGGCAGGGGGACTGTGGAGCTGTCAAAAAGGAGCTTCAGATACATGCTTATGTGCTTGGGGCGGGGGCGAGAGGATGCTGCAAGGAACTGAACAATCAACCACAGGGTGAGCACTTGGTGAATCCAATTCAGGGTGGGATGTCTGATCCCTAAGTATTCTCAGACTTGGCAAGGTTGAAAATTGGATATATAGATTTCACCTTTTAATCGCTTACATCCCACCGCTGGTCATTTATTTAAAAACAAAACATACTTTATTACAACCCAATTCCTTTGCATTCTTTTAGGTATATGCTGAGGCCATGGAATAACAAGAGCCAAAATATTAAAATATTTATTCAATTTTATTCAAAATTTTATATCCATATGGAATATATGGTTGCTTAACTGGATATTTATAATGCAGGCACACCTTTATAGCTACCGTAGGTAAGGGAGGTGGCAATTTTCATGTGTTCATTCTTTTAATGAATTCAAATAGCCAGTTTTACTTCCTATGGCCCCACCCCAAATTAGCACTTACACTGCCCTGCCTTGCTTTGCTCTGAAGTCTTTTGCCTGGTCAGACTCTTTCTGGATATTGAAAATACAATCTTTTCTGAAGCTAATATATTTTCTCTGAAGACACCAAGGTACTAATGCATTGCTCCTGAAAGAATCCATTGGTTTCTTCTCTTCCAATTCCTTCAGCATGTTTTGATCTCAATCCCAGACTGTCAGACCACTGGTTTCTTTTAAGCAAACAACACTTTATCCACTTACTATCTATGAACAGTTTTTATTCTATCTAGCCAATTCCCCTGCTGCCAACCACTGATTTGTAAGGCCACCAGCTCATTGGTTCTTAATTAGAAACCAGTGAGAGTGGCTGGCTGTTCACTATTAACTACTCATTTGTGACTAATTTGCACTTCCAGCCCAATTATAAAATATGAATTGGTCCCCTGTAAAAATTATAAAATATTAATTGGTCTCCTGTAAAAGCCTTCGATTGTGTGGATCACAACAAACTGTGGCAAGTCCTTAAAGAGATGAGAGTACCAGACCACCTCACATGTCTCCTGAGACACCTGTATAAGGGTCAAGAAGAAACTGTGAGAACGGGATATGGAACAACTGATTGGTTTAGAGTAGGAAAAGGAGTTTGACAAGGATGTATATTATCACCTTGCTTAATTAATTTATATGCAGAGTACATCATGCGGAATGTTGGCCTGGATGAAGCACAAGCCGGAATTAAGATTGCTGGGGAAAAACATCAACAACCTCAGATATGCAGATGACACTACTCTAATGGCAGAAAGTGAAGAGGACCTAAAGGACCTCTTGTTGAGGGTGAAAGAGAAGAGCACAAAAGTAGGCTTGAAGCTCAACATCAAAAAAACTAATATCATGGCATCTGGCCCTATCACACCTTGGCAAATAGAAGGGGAAGACATGGAAGTAGTGACAGACTTCACATTTCTGGGATCCAAGATCACTGCAGACGGTGACTCTAGCCATGAAATTAAAAGACATTTGCTCCTTGGGAGGACAGCTGTGGTTAACCTGGGCAGTATAATAAAGTAGAGACATCACCCTGCCAACAAAAGTCTGTATAGTCAAAGTAATGGTATTCCCAGTAGTAATGTATGGCTGTGAGAGCTGGACCATAAGGAACGCTGAGCGCAGAAGAATAGATGCTTTTGAGCTGTGGTGCTGGAGAAGACTCTTGAGTGTCCCTTGCAAGATCAAATCAGCCAGTCCTAAGGGAAATCAACCCAGACTGTTTACTGGAAGGTCAGATGCTGAAGCTGAAGCTCAAATACTTTGGCCTCCAAATGAGAAGGGAGCACTCCCTGGAGAAGATCCTGATGCTAAGAAAGACAGAAGGCAAAAGAAGAAGGGGACGGCAAAAGATGAGATGGCTGGACAGTGTTACTGATGTAACAAACACGAATTTGAGCAGACTTCAGAGGATGGTGGAAGACAGGAGGGCCTGGCGTGACTTGTCCATGGGGTCGCAAAGAGTCGGACGCGACTGTGCGACTGAACAACAACAACAAAACCCCACAAAATGACAGTCCATAGGGTACAATAATGGTGAAGCTACCCTACTATTTCAGAGGTGACAACTTGAAAATAAATTGTAGCAATCAAATCACTTTTACATCACAATTTGTCTGAATCTTACAATTAGACATCGCTATTACTATTAAGAAGCAGTATTTATTTATTCATAGTCTACCTTTCTTATTGAGACTTAACACAGATCAAATAGCATTTAAGACAAAATAACTTCTGAAGTACCTTAGATAGATAAACAGATCAATCAGAAGACATAACTGCCATGCCAGAATGATTGATAAGGGCTGACAAGTAAGATGAATTAAGGCGTCAAAAGACTCCTCCACAAAATGAATGAGAGCAACATGCATAAATTGTTCTTAAATCATAGTAATGCAGATACATTATTCTTTGGTGATTACACGTTTGTTTCATTTGAAATTGGAGAAATAGAAAGTGTTCATAAAATACTATCCTATGTAAACAACTGAATCCTTTGGAAATTGTTTTTGGATACTTCCATTCTAGAAACAGGCTTCTAGCTAATTTCTTATGATGGAGATGGCAAACAGAGTGACAGTTTGCTTAAGAAATGGGTCATAGATCAAACTTGAGTTGTAATGTTGACCCTTTGTTGATATTGACCATGACTCTTTGTTGATATTGAATTTAATTGTAAAAGTTTTGTTTTTATGAATTTTACTGTTAAAATTTACACCACACCCTAGATTATTTTGCTTTTCCTCCCCTTTCTGTGGAGTGGTATCTATGTGGCAGATTCTAAATACATTTAATATTTAAAATATTAAAAAAGAAATGGGGTATAGCTTATGACAAAACATAGAAATATTTAGGAGCAAGCCCAGGGAAATTTGTCTCTTCAAACTACAAATAATAGAGTGTACAGAACAGTCTTAGTGGTGTACCTTGAATTTTATAGTTTCTCCCCATATGACAAAAACGAGCCAAGCCTCTGAACAATGCAGCTGTAAGAGTAAAATTAAGGGATAAGTATGGAGATATTCTGTGGGACTTAATTTTCTTAGCTTTTACTCTTTTCTTGCTCTGCTTATGCTTCCTCCCATTCTCTGCATATATCTTTACTTCTCAGTATATGGTTATACACTAATATCCTGAGGTTTTATAATGGATGCATGTTTTCTATCAGGATATGCTGCCAGAAAAATTAAGTTTCTAATGCTGCTTTATCTCTGATAGGGCTGCAGTGGATCTACATTATAGACCGGGGTGGCTATACTTGCTTAACATAAGAGCCATATAGAATAAGCATCAGACATTTAAGAACCGCAAGACATGAACATCAGATGTTTGAGAGCCGAAAGACAAGGAAGGAAGGAAAATAGATGGAGGGGAAGGAGGAGATAAGTGAAAAGAAAGTAACTTTAACTTAAATTCATTCTCCAAGCCATTGTCTGGCTTGGCTTGTAGAAGTGGTTTAGAGACAAAGGTCTTCTCCAAGCCAGTCAACAGGGCGGTGGGGGCTTCAAGAGCCTTACAATATGTGTGAAAGAGCCACACATGACTCAAGCTGCAGTTTGGCCACCCTTGTTATAGACAATGATTCTGGATCAGTATAGAAACAATTCTATGGGACTGGGGGCAATGGGTTTTAAAAACACCAGTGAGAGCACTAGCGGGAAATTACAGGAACTAATAAGTGTGAGGAAAGGATTAGTTATGGCATGTTATCCATACTGGGCATGTTAATTCATCCATAAGATATATGTACTAAAAGTTTTGTTCTAAATTTCCTAAGGATATTGAATGCTGGGCTTCCTGTGGTGTAATGTAACATTCAGAGGTGAAGCAGCAGCCAACTAGGTCTTTTTCTCATTTAAAATTTCCAGAAAGCTTATATCAATGGCGAGAGACCTGCACACTGCCTCTATATAACCTTTTGCTAATCACTGCTAACAAGTTCAGCCTAAACTTAAACAATTGGATAATTTGGCTTTATAGCAAATCTGTAAGAATAATGCATTAGAATTGGACGTACATATGGCATTTGCTCCAATGAATCTTTTTCCTGATGGATACAGATTTAGTGAAAGGAAATCAATTAATTGAAAGGAAATCAATTAATACCCTGCCCTTCACTTGGAGCCTCAGAGTGGCTTACAATCTCTTTCCTCTCCTCTGTCTACACTAGACACCCTGTGAGGTTGGTCAGGCTGAGAGAGCTCTTTTGAGAAATGCTCTTCAGAGCAGAGCTCTGAGAGAACTTGTGACTAACCCAAGGCCACTCCAGCAGCTGCATGTGGAGGAGTGGGGGATCAAACCTGTTTCTCCCAGATTAGAGCCCATGGTCTTAACCACTACATCAAACTGGCTCTCTCTCAAGTCCAACAAAATGTGAATGTAAGGATACTTGCAATAGAGCTCTCCTATTATTTTCCCCAAGGAACTCCTCAAGACCTCCAGAACAATGCTGCTGCTCTGGAGATTGTAAAACCCATGCAGGCAAAATGCCACAGTCCAGGGGGCTGTAGTGAGGGGCACTGTGAAAAACTGCCATTTCCTTTTCTGTCAGCAGTGTTTCCACTGGCACCAGTTCTATTGCCACGAGTGCTGCTCTTTCACTGTCTCAGTGCAACCCACCAAAGGCTGCATGGGGTTTTTTTTTGTCCACACCAGTCCATCCAGCACCTGCTTTTGGATGTCTTTTGGAGGGCTTGTTGAGAACTTAATGAGAAGAATAACTGGCTCGCCCACCACCCATATGGTAGCAAACATCAGGTAACTTCAGGTGATCCTCATTAACAATGAACGAAAACATTTTGTTGTACAATTTTTTTTTACTATGCTAATAAAAAGTGTTATCTTAGAATCTGGTTGTCTATGTGGGACAACAAAGTTTGCTAGCATAATTTCAACTATAACAGACACTTATAGCTTTATAAGGATGACAAATACTTCTATCATTTCTGAATATTGTAAAGAAATAGGGGACAACACCACTTTTCATGATCTTAATGAACAAAAACAGTACAATTTACATCCTGTTTCTAAGAAGTGAGCCACCTTAAACTGATTTCCTGGCCATTCTTGGAATTCTGTCACCAGATAAACAGAAGAAAAAATTCAAGTAGATATAATTGTTTCCTGCTGAATAGAAGAATATAGAGTTCTGCTTAAATTTTTACACAGGTTTTAACTTTTTTTTTAAACAGTAGCCATATACACAGTAATTATATTTTTGGGAAGTTTAATTATGCAAAAGTAATAAAATACTAAAAAATATTTAAGCTTGTGAACACAGCATGACAGGAAAATGGAACAAAAAGTGAAAGATTACCACACAACATAGCTTCGACAAAACTGATGGGCAAGGCTTGCTGTACAGTTTTGATCAAAAATATTACATAATTGTTTCCGCTAAAATATCAAAATTATTATTAAATGATAAACATTAATTACAGTAAAGGAAGTGTTGAAAATTCAACATAGTATCTGAAAATATGTAAAAAAAGTTTGCATTATCATTTCTGAGGTTTATAAAACAGTGTTCTAGCAGTACTACAGTCAATATACAGTGGCACTTCTATACATTGGAGATGCTGGGGCTAGCTGTATAACATTGATTGATGTATAAGAGTTGTGGTAGAAGACACTGAACACAACTCATCAACCAAACCAAATTAGAAAGAGAGTAGGACATGGAAGTAGAGGCTGACAGGTTATATCCAATCACGCTCTCTCAGGAACTTCTCCATCACAGGTCAAAGCGAAATGAATGGAAGCAACATAAGAAAATGGTAGCATCCAGTCTTTTCAATTGAGTTTACTCAGAAATTCTACATAACACTGCCTGCAATTCCAAATCCATATGTGGAAATACCCACTACACATAGAGGAAACTGCTACAAAGCGCAACATTCTCCCTGTCTAGCAATAGAGTTGACATATGTGGAAAGATCGGGGAGGTGTGTGTGTAAAATCTACAAGCATTAAGTTGTGTGGATACTGTTATATTAATAAATCCACTCCTTTCCTCCTCTGTTGGAGATGATGAATACTGTCCAGGCAGACCTCTCTCTGATCTATTCAGTGGAATACTGAAACAGTATCCATATTACTACTGGATATGTAACCTGATATATCTCACGAATAAGTATATAATGACTGTCGCTACTGTACACAATGTCCCAAATGTACAGTTGTAGCAAAGTAACTGTTTTAAAAAAATTAATGCAGGGTGGGGAAATGTTTTTAGTGGCAATTTAGTGGCTCAGAGTGACTGGACCAAATTTTCTTTGAAGAAATTCTTACACCTTCAGAAAAATGTCTTGAACTAAACCATTACATCTCCAAACTGTGCTCTGAATCCTATTGAAATCTACTTTAAAGAAACCAGAATAAAACATCTATATAATAGAAAACTCAGTCCTTTAGAGTTCTGAGATGTTACTACTGCGAATCTAAAAACAAAATAGCTTGGAAGCCAATGAGGTTTTTGTTTTTAAACAAACTTCATTTTTTAGGGTTAAATTTTAATTCAGTTCTAAAAAACAAATTTAGTATCATGCTTTAGACACATAATTACATGTTAAGATGTACTACTATTTATAGAAAAGTGTGTATGTGTTGAAGCTGCATTATTATTTGTCAAGGAAGTCTTGAGATTAAATATTACAGAGCCAAAAATAATGACTATGGTTGCTAATTGTGCAGACTTTTAAAAAATATATAAGAAATTTTCATAAATCAACTCATTTAGTTCTATTTCCTTACTATACAAATTTCATTACAATAAATTGTTCAATTTATTAAAAATCCAATCAATATCAAATAGCATTCTGGTCATTTTGTTTCAATTGCACTGTTACGAAAACATAATTTTAACTACCCATCAACATATATTTTTTAAAAAATTACAATCCCATAATACATTGTTTTCTACATAAGCCCTTTTGAGATCTGATAGGGATATATAAAGAAAAACAGAGTAACATTGCATATTTTTACTTGAACACTTACATTTGTTAAACCAGAACATAATCTGTATGATTTGTCTGACAATGATTATTTTCACAGAAAGCTTTGCAGTGCAAAACAAACAATATTTAGAGTATAACTGGTAAATCCAAACAATGTCAATAGAATTTTATTGCTTGATATGTCAGAGATTATGGAACATACTTCTATGCCCCAATATACCTGGAGACAATACATGTGGAAGAAAGCTAGTGGATGCATATCATTAACTGAATGTGGAACCAAAAATGCAATTAGATACACTAGCTACAGTCCGTGTAAAGCATTTTTTGTACACTCAAAATCCCAGTCTACTGCTACTTGACAGTGAGATGGACTTTGCCCACTGCTGTCCTCTACTGCCCACCCAGCAATGTATTGGCAGGATTTCAAGCTTTTTTTTTTTAATGGGGGGAGGCTATGCATGTACAGCCCCTGCTGCTCCATTCCTCCTCATTTTTAGTTGGAGCCTAAATGTAGTGCTTGAAAGCTGGACTACTTGCCCATGAATGGTTTGCCACCATTAGTTCAGTACTGAAGATACTGAATTACTCAGTGTTTTCAACTTTTTCTCCGTAAATACTTTGTTGTGATTTTGTGTGTGTGTGTGTATACATATATGATCATCTCTGTAAAAAAAGGAAAAGTGCAACCATATAAATCCCTGAACTAGTGACTAGTGACCTTGGAAGCACTTGTAAGAAGCAGACACATTTTTTTCTCACCCAGATGTTGTTTCTTCTTTTTCTCAAAAATAAACACACAAAAAATCTAAAGACAAAACTCTGGTATGAGTCAGTAGAATTTTCTCTTTGAAAGAACACATCTCAAAAGATTATATACTTTCCCCTCTGATTGAAATTTGTGGTTTCAGGTTTGAAATTACAGTCCATTAACATAACCATAGTTTTAGTTACTTCATCATTGTTAATTAAGCTATGCATGAAACAAGTAACGCCCATATGCTACTTTCCAGTTACATTAACATAAAGTATCAACACAGTGCATTATGCTACTCAGTTTCACTACTGAGGTCTAATATTTAATCAAGTTTACCATAAACTGTCTGCTCTCTCTCTTTTTAAAATTCTATTTTCCCTACCTTAATTAAATTCATGTAACATTACCCCCAAATCAGGACTGTAATTTTTTTTAATCTGATTTTATTTTGATCACAGGACATTTCTATAAAACTACAATTGAATTGTTTGGTCCCATAAGCTTTGTTATCCTTTGACTATTTCCATTTAGAGGTGTCCTATAATTGCTGTTTTTGCATTTAATACTATGGATGAATGTCAGAAGAAGAAAAGAAGGTTAGCAGCTCTGCTCCCACAAACTGTCACGGTAATGCTAACTGTACCACGGATTTTTTTTAAAGTATTCTTTCTTTGGACCCTGAAGCAATAAGGGAGACAAATATCACATCATTTGGTATATTTGGGAAAAACACTTTAAAAAGTGGTTTTGTGCACCTGTATTATGGAATTCCAGTTTGCTAGCCATCAAGCATGCAAATGACAGCTATTTGCTTTCTTCTGAGTTCTTCAAATCAGCAAGGAATTTTTTGAAAATATTTTACATTTGGCAGATTTGTGCATTGAATGTAGGCTGTGGGTTTATAAATTGTCTCCAGGCTGATACTGTGGTTCTGTAGCTGTAAAATAGTCTTCTAAGAAAGACTGAATATATTCAAATGTTGGTCTTTCATCTGGATCTTTCTTCCAACACAGTTTCATTAACTCATGAAGAGATTCTGGGCATCCTTGAGGACAAGGCATTCTGTAGCCACGTTCCACTTGTTCTAAAACTTCCCGGTTCACCATCCCTAAAATTACAAAAAAATACATATCCAGTAATTTGGAAGAGCTTTTTAAAGAAGTGTTGTTATATTTATCATAGGTACCCTTCATCCTATAAGTGAAAACAAATGTCTTTATAAAGTTTGCTGCCTTCTTAAATATTTGCCAAAGTGCAGCAGTATATAAACAACGTCTGGTATTCTGAAACATAAAAACTAGAAAAACATGAACAGCTATGTACTGATTTCTATGGCTCTGAATAGGTCCTGCTTCCCACTATACTCTCTGAAAAGCAACTTCTGGAGATCAGAGGCATCTTCAGGCATGGAGAAAACAGCAAAAAAGCACCTACTTCTATCGTATGAATGGAAGTATCCTTCAGCTTGTGGAAGAGATTTTGCATCCAAATTCAAGACACCAGCTCAGAAAATATATTGCTTGGGAAATTAACTCTGCATTCATTATCACTAGGCATTGATGACTAATGCAATGACTATCCAGCTGAGTGCAAAATGTGTGGAAGCTTTGTATCTTGTTTATGATTATTTCAATCCAATACTTGCCTGTAAATTATTTCATGTATGGCTTTATCTTTTATTTAATGTCTACTTTTGTAGACATTACAGAGAATGCAAAACAGAGAATGAAGACCCTTATCTAGTTTACTTTGACTCAAGATTTGAAAAAGAGTTTTTAAGAGTTTGACCTTCCTAACTATGTGAACAATTTACCCTGAAACAATATGTAATAGGTATTTAAATTATACAATATATTTCCTTGTTCATTGTTCTGAGATTAGTCACAGACTTCCATAAGAAATTTAAGAATGCAAAAATGGGTATGAGCTGCCTCCTATTTAGTTAGCACTTTTCTGTGCTGCATCTCCAGAATGAAGGTATCTGATTTTATTCAAACACAAGTAAAACTGACTCACAACAATTCTGATTCTACTAGCTGCTAATCCCTGGCATCCCTGTAATCCCTGCCTTTGAAAACTGTTTGGAAATTTAGTTCAAAATGCAGCAGCATGGTTATTGTCAAGGACTGGACAAAACGCCCATATTGACCCCATGCTAAAAGGTCTGCACTGCTTTTCTGTTTCTAGACCTAATTCAAAGTGCTGCTTCTTTAATGGCTTGGGGCCAAGGTACTTGAAGGACTGCCTTTACCCATATTGCCCAGCTCCATAAATAAGATCCCCTTCTGAAGTCCTGTTCTCTATGTCACCTCACCCTCTGTGATGAGGCAGATGGCAACAGTGATAAGGCTTTTTCAGTGGTGGCACCTCATCTTTGGAATGGCCTACTTCATGAGGCTCGCTCTGCACCTACCTTGCTTTCATGTAGGCACCAGGCTAAAACATGTGCATACCCAGTACATTTAACTAATGTTTTACAGTCTGCATCTGTCCAAAGATCCTTTTAGCTGCACCATTTTAGGCCGATCAATGTGTATTTTATGCTGTTATATCCTGGTTTCTTCCAATAGTTTTGCTTTATTGTTTTAGTTGTTAGCTGCTTTGAGCAGATGTCTGGAGAGGCAGTATATACATTTTCTAAGTAATCAACTGCTATTTACTTAACCTTTAAAAATAGACAAGAAATTAGAGTCCATGTTCATCACGATTGGGCTCTAAACAGGCTAGTGTGTGCTTCATTGTTTGCATGAAAAGATACTGATTTTTTCCTTCTGGTGGAAGCACCTCAAATCTTATGGGCTACAAAGGGTCTGTGACAGGTCATTTCTATCAACTGAAGGGACCGACACAGCCTCTTATGATTTTGGGGGAAACCAGGTTTATCTTAAACTAAACTTCTACTCAGTTACCAGGAGATATAAAGGTAGCAAGTGTAAAAGCTTTGGGTTTGCAGCTGTGAAGTAAGTTTTGTTGTGCACAAGTAGAATATGGAGACCACCGAGACACGAATTGAATATTAACCACGAAGAAGATTTATACATTTACAGACTGGTTTCTATGAACATAGCAGCAGCACAGGACTCCAGATAGACAAAAGAAAAACTTAGCTGAGGCACATTAATTTAGAGAGTAGTTTCAATTTTCTTTAATACTTTCCAGCATAAACAGGATTCTACTGATTAGCCACTAGGTTGGATCCTAAAACACACACAGGATTCCACCCTCACCAGCCTGCCCTTTCCCAAGATACAGAATAAATGGCACAAGGCCTGCCCACTGCCAGAGACAGGCTGTCAGAAGTAGAACCAAACCATTCTGCCACACTACCAAGCAGAGCTACCCTTCACTCTGTCTGCTCTTTTTCAGAGCCAGGTCTGAGCTCTCACTGCTCTCTCCTTGAGGAAGAACTGAACTGAACTCTTGCTGTATTTCCCTCCAACATTCCATCTCCCTTCTCAAAGATGACTTGATGCTGGAGTCGCACTCCTATAGGCTCAAGAAAGTGAGCAAGTCCCCTTCAGTGGTGGAACGGCCTCCTGTCCATCACAAGATCCACTAGCTTTTAGGGTGGACTCATCATTAAGAGGTAGCAATAGAAAAGGAGGGGAGTTGGAAAGCAGTCCTTTGGGTTCCAGCTAATATTATTCTGACTGCACTACCAAAAGCTATCTTTGGTGTTTTTAATTCAGTGACAAACTCTTTCATATGTAAAAATCAAAGCCCAATATAATCTACATTTGAAACCAATTACTTAAAAATAGGTGCCTTGCAACTGTAGGAATTTAGTCTTGACTTCAATAAAAGTTCAATAAAAGAATACATGTATGTGTACCTAGCATGTCCACTGATGATAAAGATAACCAAATATAGAAGTACAATTATGAAAGCATGTTACTTTAGGTTTTTACCTGGATATGGCACACGACCCTTTGTTACGAGCTCTGTTAATAAAATTCCAAATGACCAAACATCAGATTTAATTGTAAACCGACCATATAGTGCAGCCTCAGGTGCTGTCCATTTAATTGGGAATTTGGCTCCTAAAAAGGTGATGAGACACAAGAGAAACCTTTTAAAATATCACATATTCCTTTAAAAAAATTGTGTTATAAGAATGTTTCCCACACTTTTATAGGAAATGAGGCTTTTAAGACCTCCTTCCCACCTAATATTTTGTTTATATTAATGTAAGAAGTAATCTGCTGTCTTTGATAACAGATTAGGTTAGAACTTTGTTTTGACAAAGATACATAAGATGCATAATCTTTTGCTGATACCTAAATTTAAACAATAAATGTCAACTTAGTTTACTGTGACAACCTGTGAATGTGTTTGAGCATATTTTCTAAAATTTATCTATAATGCTAAGGTGTTTCTAGGTCAACAAAAGTGTCTTTTCCAATTACTGACCAAATAAATGTTTGTTAGTTTTAAAATTATATATTCTAGGTTGGTGCCAATGCTTCCATGGATGGAATCAGTTCATAAACTCCCTTCTCCTGGCAGTCCCATATTTCCTGGAAAACTCCTGGTAAGCACTGAGAGAACCTCTTTAACAATATGCCGTGCTGTACAAAAGGCTGTTAACAAGAAGAATGACTCAGGAATTATGCTCCTTCATTCTTACACAGGTGGAGCTTGAGTTCACAGAACTTGGTGGGATTACATAAGAGGGAGGACAACACCCACTGATTCCCCCTTCATACTGCAGCCTCTTGTGCCACACAACATATTGTTCAGGAAGGTCTCCTGGCTGGGAATGGCCACAAACCAGCTCACTATGCGCTTTAGCTAGTTTGCGGTTCCCAAAGTTCGCAGCAGGTCAGCTAGCATGAACTTTCTGTGACTGAATTGTGACTGAATACATTTCCAGACTGTCTCTGCTTAAGCAAAATGTTCACCAAATTTCAAAACAATTGTTTTTTGGGGGGAGATTCTCCACCCTTGGAAACACTCTGGTCAATTTCAAACTAGTCATGTCAATTTCAATTGTTTCCCCCCCCCCTTTACCACCTTCCTATGCTCCCCTCCCATTTTCTTGAACAGAGCTTGCAAAATACTCCCCTTGCTTGAATTTGTTGTGACTCTGTGCTTTGACAGCAGTCCTTTAAAGCTTGTAATGCCAGTGACATTGGGTTCTGCTGGGCATTCTACACATTGTAATTTAAGAGATTATCTGTTTTGACAGTAGTCCTTTTGCTTGCATTGCCACAGTGGCACTGCGTTCTGCTGGGCACTAATACATAGCATTGGTTCTATTGGACTTGCAATTCCTCCCCACACACACTTGGAGTGTGATTCTATACTTCACATCAGTCCTGTTGAGCTGCCTTTGCCACAATAGTACTAGGTACTAGTACACTGCATGGGTTCTGCTGGGCTTGCAACCCTCCCCCCTTGACTTGAAGTATGACTCTGTGCTTCACAACAGTCCTGTTGAGCTGGCATTGCCACAACAGCACTGGGTTTTACCCAGCAGAGGGATGTACTAAAAGGAATGACAAGATTGCCCACTGGAAACAATGGGGGCAGCTTGAAGCTCATTGGAGATATTGGGAGCCAGGAATGGCAGCTGACTTGCATGGGTCCCACTGAAATACATCACAGCACAATATAGTTGCAATGAAATTGCAGAGTAGATTTTCGGTTTCAAACAATTTTTATTAGTAACTTATGGTAATATATTGAATTTCTTACATCATTAATAACTACTTTTTCCCTCTATTCCATATATTACTTTCTACCTACCCCTCCCCCCATTACTTGACCCCCGCCGGTGTACTATGCTTAAAACATTATTATTAAAGGTACCCTTAACTAATAAGAACCAAAATTCATATCCTCCTCCCTCTTATACTTAGTCATTATCAAAAATTGTCCAATGTCCTTTTATTTTCCACTCTTTTTCTATGTATCTTCTGAACTTCTTCCACTCCATCTTAAATATTTCTAAATCATAGTCTCTTAACGTTCTTGTTAACTTGTCCATTTCACTCCATGTCATAACTTTTACAATCCAATCCCATTTCTCTGGTATTTTTTCTTTCTTCCACAACTGCACATACAATGTCCTAGCAGCTGAGAGCAAGTACCAGATTAAAGTCCTATCTTCCTTTGGAAATTTTTCCATTTGTAATCCCAAGAGAAAAGTCTCTGCAACTTTGTTAAATTCGTAACCCAAGATCTTAGAAATCTCTTGTTGAATCATCTGCCAATACATTTTTGCTCTTTCACAAGTCCACCACATTAGAGTGGATTTTCAATTAATATCTCTATATAAACTGCATTGGGTCTATATAAACTGCATTGGGACTGGAATAATAGAATGGAAAGATGGCCCCAGAAATAGATTTCATGCTCTGGGACTAGAATAATAGTCCTCCAAGTGGAATCATGGTTGCTAGGAGTAGCAGAAGTGTTCTGGAAGTGGAATGACAGCTGTCAGGGTGGAATGAGAGTTTCTGAGAGTAGCAGAGGAGCTGGAATAACAGCCCCCAGAGTAGAATGACTGTCCCTGGGAGTAGCAGAAGTGTTTCTGGGACAGGAATGATAGGTTGCAAAGTAGAATGGCAGCCCTGGGGTAAGTAGTTTCCAGGTTCCTACCAGGAATTACACCAGCAACTTCTTTCCATGGCAGCCAAACTACACATACAGGTACAACCTCTGCTATGGTTTCTTTTGTCATTAGCTGTTAAAAGATACCAGCAGATGGTCAGCCTGTCCAGAAGAGTCCTGTCAGGGCAAGTTCACACCAGAAGAATGCATGATGTTCTATTGCAGCTGCAGATAATGATATTGCATAGCTTGCCTACTAGCCACCATCAACCTGTCAACATATTTCATAAGCAAGCAGTGGGAGCACTAGAAATAATAAGAAATCAGTTTTGTTCAACAATGGGTAAATTTTCATTCATAATTCCTTCTTGCATCTAATCTTTTACTTGGCACTTCAACGGCCTTTGGCTAACACAATTTATTTAGATTGACTGGATCAAAATTACCCAGCAAGCTTCATGTCAGTGTGGGGAAATTAATCCTAGGTCTCCCAGGTTCATTATTTTGACTAGCCATTGTTTTGCTTTCCCACTAGCCTTTGATACAGCCTGATATTTTTATTTTACATTTGCATCTTCTAACACAGTGATGTTTGCACAATGTCTCCTCCTCCACTATACCTTGCAACCTGCCCACTGGCCTCTACCATTTCCAACAACATTCCTTTCCCCTCTTTTTCTGCTAAACATCTAGCTTGAACGAGAGGTCTTATGAACTTGGAAGATGGTTCACTATTTTATTTCTTCATTTATACCTTGCCTTCTTCTCCCATGGAAACCCAAGGCAGCTTATATCTTTCTCCTCTCCTCTATTTTATCCTCACAACCGCCGTGTGAGGTAGGTTCTGCTGAATGTATAACTGGCTCAATGTCACTCAACAAGCTTCCAATGCTGGGCACTAGGCAATGCATAACAAAAATATGCATAAATTCAATAAAACCAATGAATTAAAAACAGTTACAACCCAATGCCCATTCTTTATAATGTTTTATAATTCTGCTTTCTGTGCATTAGGAGCAGTCCCCCTTAAGTGGAGGGGGGTGCCAGTTAGATAACTCTTATAGTACCTCTTCAATATTTCAAGAAGAAGCTCTGTTTAACAGGATCTTTAATCTGCACAGCCAGGGCTGGTGCGTGGGAGTAGGCCAAGTAGGCGGCTGCCTTGGGCGCCACCTGGCTAAGGCGCCCCCTCTTCCTGCACCCGCTGCCTCTCTGCGCCCAAAGATGCTTCCTGTGACTCACTCAGGCTGGGCCGCTCCTGCTTCAAAGGGAGCTGGCTGGCTCCCTTTGAGGCAGGGGAGGGCTGGGCTGAGAGTTTGCATGTAGTGCGCACGGCCCAATGATGTCACTTCCGGTGACGTCATCGGGCCGTGCGCGCACAAAGAGACGGGGAGGTGGGCAGACCTCGGCCTAGAGGTGCAGAATCCCTAGTGCCAGGCCTGTGCACAGCCAATCAGAATCCTTGCTGGGCAAAAGCCCAAACTAGTCTACCCAAGGGCAACATGCTGAGGATCCTTGCTCTACACTGTGATTGCTCTTATTAACAAAAAACTGCATACATTATTACAAAACTTTTCATGATAAAATCCTTTCTGATTATAGCCCTTCATACGACAAGCAGGAAATCGTCTGATTTAATGCTTCCTAAAGGGAAGATACCAAAACCAAACAAAGCTAGACTTGAACATTTCGACCCAAAGGAAGCTTTTTATATGAAGGAAATATTTACATGGAAGACGAGCTGCTTTACAAAAAGCAGCACCCCACCTATAGCTTGAATTAGCACACCCCAGGAGCTTTATTTCAATTGCGGAAGTTACAGATTGAATCTGAGATACTACCTATCAATAGGGTTGCCCTTCCATTCAATTTGTTGTTTTGTAAAGAAACTAAGTATGTGAGTATGGTACACTGGGGCTTCTGCACTGGCCTGATAAAGGAAGCTTCAAATGACTTATTCAGGGAACAATTTCATTTTTGAGATCATAAAGATTTACCCTTATTGTTAGATGCATTAGGAAAATACAACCAAGGATTTCTGAAACAATTACAGATTTACGTGATTCACTTCATACATAAATTATATACAACTGGATGGGATCTGACTTCAAGCTATAACACCAAGATGAAAATACAAGATTTGTAAGAGCTTGTGGGGGCTCCATTTAAAAGTCTCAGAAATCTGGTTTTCAAACCAGTACTGAATACTGACTCTTTAAAGACCCAGCATATATGTCATTTAAAATTCCAAAGCCTGCTGAAGTAATGAACTCTTTTATAGAATGATTTTTAGTTTCTATTGCTAAGAACTGTAATGAATTAAATAATGAATGTTAACACATATCCCTTTAAATGAATTAAAATGTCAGAACTAAATTAACATTTCTTTATGGTGATGAAGAATTCTGATGTTGTACTAAATATTAAAATTCTGTTAGCTAGTGAAATAAATATATCAGACTTACCTTGTCTGGCAGTATATTCATTGTCCTCTATTAACCTTGCTAAACCAAAGTCCGCAATTTTACACACAAGGTTGTCCCCCACAAGGATGTTAGCTGCTCGAAGGTCCCTATGGATGTAATTCATTCTTTCAATGTAGGCCATGCCATCTGCAATCTTTTTTTTTTTAAGAAAAAGAAAGCATATTATCAAAACAGCTCAATTCATCACACAGTTAAGTAACAGTGTCATCCTAAGCAGAGTCACGTTCTTCTAAGTCCACTGATTTCAATGGATTTAGAAGGGGTTAACTCTGCTCACGACTGCTTTGGCTCTATTGCTTACCTACATGTCATACCTTGAAAAAAACCTGATACTAGTTCAGAGGTATCAAAAACTAATTTGTTATGAGAGCTGGATCTGACATAGATATCACTTTGTCGAGCCAAGCCATGTGTGCAATAAAATGTAATGCCAGGTACCAGAGATATAGACTTTATAAAGGACACAGGCAAACCCAATTAGCAATATTATTCTTTACTCAAAATACAAACAAAAGCAGTTGATTCCTATCAGTGAAAGCAACTGATTTAATGGGAAGCCTACAAAAGCCCCAATTTAATCATATGCAAGACTAGGTTTTCCCCCCAAGGGATATCATAACAGGGGAAATACCTTATATTACCATACATACCAGTTGCTTGCAGGGCGGGTAAGAGCCTTGGATGGGCTCGGTCTGGCCCCCGGGCCTTATGTTTGACACCCCTGTACTAGATGTTTCAGTCTTTAGATTTAATAGTATACATTCTGCTCAAATGTATGCATCAATCACTATTTTGCAAGGAATTTTTAAAGAAATTGCTAAAAGATGAAATAACTATACACTAGTTAAATGGTTATTTTCAGCTGTGCTATATATTACTGAATTCTAACACTATAGCAGGATTGTTGTCAATAAGTACCTGAGCAGCCATGTCCACCAATTGTGGAAGCTTTAAATATTTCCCATCTCCTTCTTTAAGGAAGTCTAGTAGGCTACCTGCAGAAAGACATTAATATCATGATTTAGATTTAGCTAGAGATGTTTAACATCAAATAACACTGTATTAAAAGTAATATAATATAGAAAACTGCACTTAGGAATGTTCTTTCTTCTTCAGAATCTCTTGCAATAACTACTATTCCTTTCAAAACCAAACTAACATTCCTTTAATTTAAATTGCACAGGTGGCTAAGGGCCATCTAGAGTAACTTCCCCCTGTAAAGTTCAGATGATCAAATCAGAGTTTTGGAAAATATGAAGGACAAAGGGAACCAATCAGCTCAGTGGACAGGTGGCTGGGGTCATCTAGAGTACCACATGTGTAAAAAACTGAGAAGACCACTCTAGGGTGGCCAGATCGTCCCGGTCACCCGGGAAAGTCCCGCTTCTGGCCGCAAATTCCCGCCTCCCGGGCTGGCTATACCGGGACCATTAGAGATCCCGGTTTAGCCAGCGAGAGGAGCCGGCGGGCCGTGCGTGCGGGCGGGAAAGGCGGCGAGTGAGGGAGCGTCCCTGCGCGTGCGCACGGTGATTGGCGGCGGTGTGGTGGGCTCTGCGCATGTGCGGGGCCAGGAGAGTGGGCGGCGTAGGGCCCGCCACACCGCCGCCAATCGCCGTGCGCACGAGCAGGGACGCTCCCTCCCTCACTCGCCGCCTTCCCCGCCCGTGCGCGCGGCCCACCAGCTCCTCTCGCTGGCGTAGGGCCCCGGTGGCGGAGGGGGAGGCGGCGGAGAGGCCGGCGCTGGAGGCCCGTGGGGGGAGGTGGCGGAGGCGGCGGCAGCGATGGCCGGAGCGGGAGGCGGGCCGGCGGCGCCTGCGGCGGCGGGAGGCCCCAGGTCCGTGGGCTCAGCCGCCTCCTCCTCAGCCGCCGCCAGTCCCGCCAGCAGCGCCGCCAGCAGCACCAGCCGCCGCTGCGCCTCCTGGCCAGCCCGCCCGCCGGGGAGGCCACCACCCGTGCCCTGGAAGAAGGTAAGCAGGCAGGCAGGAAGGGAGGGGGCCGAAAGCAGGGGGGGCGGCTGGCGGGAGGGGGCGGCCGCCCTTCCTTCCTTCCCTCCTCCCTTCCCTCCCTCCTTCCTTCCCTCCTCCCTTTCTTCCTTCCTCCTTCCCTTCTTCCTTCCCTCCTTCCTTCCTTCCTCCCTCCTTCCCTCCCTCCTTCCTTTCTTCCTCCCTCCTTCCCTCCTCCCTCCCTTCCCTCCTTCCTTTCTTCTTTCCTCCTTCCCTCCCTTCTTCTTCCCTCCCTCCCTCCTTCCTTTCTTCCTTCCTCCCTCCTTCCTTCTCTCCCTCCTCCCTTCCTTCCCTCCCTCCTTCTCTCCTTCCTTCCCTCCCTCCCTTCCTTCCTTCGTTCCTTCCTTCCGTGGCTCTCAAATATCCGATGTTCATGTCTTGCAGCTCTCAAACATCTGACCTTTATTCTGTGTTGCTCTTTTGTTAAGCAACTCTGGCCACCCCTGGAGTAGACAATACTGACTTTGGTGGACCCAAGCACTGATTCAGTGTAAGGGAGCTTTGTGTTTGTGTCTTCTGGTGCAATTTTGTTCTCAAATCCTGTATTTACTTCATCAGTATATGGGATAAAGCACTTTCTCAACTGTGCTGCATAATGCAGCCTATTTATTTTGTCCTGTTTGCTCTGTTGGCTCTATCTGCGCCACCTTCATCACTTTCGGGGTGTGGATCCCCCAGTGGGGTGGGCTCCCGACTCCCTCCGCCGGCTGTTTCTGATAGCCCTGCGCCCCCTCTTTCTTTTGATATGTGTCCTGTGCGGGTGCCACCCTCCCGCCGGGAGATGCCGCAAAATGAGCCCCCTTGAGGCTTATGGCGGCAGGGCTCGGGGGAAGCGAGCTAGACTGCTGTTCTTTTGAGGGGTTATAGAGTGTTTCAAGCCCGTCCCTGTGGCATCGGTCCCATCATTGTGGGACCCAGGGGGCCGGCGCAGCGGCACGCTGAAGCAGCCTGTCGGTCACTTCCGGGTTCCTGTCCTGCATCTCGACCTGTGTTATTAGTGACAGGCTGCTTCAGCGGGCTGCTGTGCCGGCCCCCTGGGTCCCACAATGATGGGACTGATGCCACAGGGATGGGCTCGAAACACTCTATAACCCCTCAAAAGAACAGCAGTCTAGCTCGCTTCCCCTGAGCCCTGCCGCCATAAGCCTCAAGGGGGCTCATTTTGCGGCATCTCCCGGCGGGAGGGTGGCACCCGCACGGGACACATATCAAATGAAAGAGGGGGCGCAGGGCTATCAGAAACAGCTGGCGGAGGGAGTCGGGAGACCACCCCACTGGGGGATCCACACCCCGAAAGTGATGAAGGTGGCGCAGATAGAGCCAACAGAGCAAACAGGACAAAATAAATAGGCTGCATTATGCAGCACAGTCTCACTGGAATCTCACTGGAATCTGACTGGCTTCTCAGCGTGGAACCCGTTGTCTCTAGTCTTCTCACTTTGAAAAAAGTAAAAAAAGAGTTTTATTTAACTTTATTTCCCCCTTTCCCTCTCTATAAATAATCTTGGTGTTTCCGGCGGTGATATTTGGGGGATTTTTGGGGACGTCACAGGAAGTGCTGTGAAGTCACTTCCTGTTTCCGGCAGTGGCATTTGGGGGAAATGATGTCATTTGGGGGAAATGATGTCACAGGAAGTGATGTCACTTCCTGCTTCCGGCAGGTGGCACAGGGGAAATGATGTCACAGGAAGTGGCGTCACTTCCTGTTTCCGGCGGCGCACGTGCGGGGCGCGCATGCACACACATTCCTTCCCCCCTCAAGGTGTCCCTGGCTGGCCTGCAGATATTATGGCCAGCCTAACTCTGAGGTTTGCAAAATTTGAAGGGTAAAAAGGAAGCTATTAGCTCAGAAAACAGGTGGCCAGTGGTTATCTAGAGTTCCAGGCTTCATGGCTCCTTCAAGTCTAGAAAATGTGAGGTTCAGAGGGTGCCTTCAAACATGTCCTGACTTGTCCTGCAATGGGGCATTGAATGACCCCATTTCCAAAACTGCAGTACTGTTCAATTTGACCTTTATCATGAGGCTATGAGTATAAGGGAAGCTTTGACAGAACACAAAGCCAGGGCTTTTATCTCCTCTGCCCATATACTCAACAATCCTTAGGGTCACTACAACCTCCAAATCCAAAAGTGTTCTAAATCCTTAAAGCAAAAAAAGGAGAAGTCTATAGATATCAATTATGAGAAAAGATTTTGTTTTCACTGTTTGCTCCACCTTTCTATAAAATGGAGATAATAGGTGTTGGTCCATCTATTTAAACATGGGAACAATGCTAAAATCATTTTTTTTCAATATTTTGGAATCAATAGTACCCCAATTTATGATTCATGCCTTTCAAATTATGATTATGACTTTCATTTTCAAGCCAAGTCTATTGACCCTTTTGATAAAACTCAAAATTAAAAAAAAGTGGGGAGGGGAGAGAAGGACTTCAGGACAGTTTATTGAGGAGAAAATTCAACAGGAGTTTGGTGCCTGTAGAAAGCTTTAAACAGGTAAACCAATCCCCCCCCCCCCATGACTCTAGGGTCAAAAATACACCTAATTCCTTGGGAGGGTTAATAAGCAAGAAAAATAAAAGAATTTACAACAGTCCCAATTGCCACTATATGTCTAAATGGATAAGCTTTCAAGTCCTTTTTCACACACACTTTGTCTGAAGCTTACATTCATGTTCAGTTCAATGTTAAACCATGGTGGTGGTATGTGAAGCCCAGAGCAAGCTGTGGCTCATGCATTTCTTTTCTATTGTTCTTCCCAGGGATCATGATTTGGAATTTGCTTGGATTCTGCAAGTAGCCAGTTCAGATTTAACTGAAAACTACCATTTGTCTCCAAATAGGAAGGGAGGGGTGAAATCACAGCATATCAGGGGACAGGAAAACACACAGGCCTTAGGCACATTTCAGGCTCCTTCATATACTACCAAACACTGGCTCTCATTTCAAACAGCATTATTACTTAATATTTACTTTATTTAGACATAATATTTTAAGAAGATTTTTATGCTGCCTCTCCTGAGTCCACTGCTACTGCAGTCTGTAATATAAAACTGAAAAATGGTTCCTGTACATTTTCTCTAATGAATTCCAAACAGAATTTTTAAAACTGTGGCAAGAATAAAAAATGAAACATGAGAGCCTTATCAGAGAATTATCTGCAACAAAAACTCACAAAGGTACCACCAATATCAACAGATACAGTGGGGCGTAACTATATTTAGGATTGTATTTGCACAATCTATACCTAAATTTGTAATCTCAAAATAAACAAATATGACACTGAAAACATTTTTTAAACGTATTTCTGATTTCCACACATTAAGGAAATGGTACCTTTTGTCATGAATTCAGTGACTATGTAGATTGGCTCCTCAGATACAACTGCATAAAGTGGAACAAGTTTATCATGTCTTAATTTCTTCATGATTTGAGCTTCTTGCAGGAAAGCTTCTGGCATCATTGTACCAGGCTTTAGTGTCTTGATTGCTACTTTTGTGGTTCCATTCCATGTTCCTTGGGAAACATTGCAGTACATTGTTAGCTAATGTATTTATTTATTTACTTTTTTATAGCTCTCCTTTCTCATAGACATTGAAGGTGGATTACAGAATATGAGACAGTGCAATCAAACAGCATAAGACAACCAATGAACAATGCACTAGCTCTAGGATTATAGAATTAGGAAACAATGTGAACAACAAACTATGTAAGTCAAGGTATACTATAAACAGTATAGGAAGTTAATTATATATGGGCCCTGTGGGATCTGTTGCAATTCTGCAGGGCCTGTAAAATGGAACTGTTCTGCCATGTCTTTGGTTGAGGCAGTGGACATCAAATAACATCACTTCCCCTGCTTTTAGTTGCTCCATGGCATTATTGATACAATTGGCACTGGGAGCAGCTGATTTATACCACTGAAGTGTTTCACTGTCCCTGCTTGGCATGGGTCCAGCATGTATTGGAACAAAACTAAAAACCATCAGGTATTTTAAATAGGTCTCTTAAATGTTAACTCTGTTAGAGTTATTTTATTGTGCTGGTGTTTTTATGGAATTGCTTTATTGTGTATTATGATGATGTATGCTGCGCTGAGCTCACTTGCAGGGTAGGCAGGATAAAAGTCCCAAATAAATAAATAAGGTATCACCTAAATAAAATGTATACCTATTGCCATGTAAAATGCTCTCCTCCCCCTTTAAAATCTGAAGTATTATAACAATACAGCCATATGAGCCTATGAAGAGTTATGCATGTTCCTCAGTGTTGCCCATTCTGACTAGCAGCAGGTTTCCCAGCCTCAAACAGATGTCCTTCCTAGCCCTGATCCTTTATTAACCGGAAATGCCAGGGGCAGATCCCAGGATCTTATGCAAGTAAGTATGAATTCTAATGTGAATTCTGATCTCTTCGTTTAGAGACACTTACCCATCCATACTTCACCAAAGCATCCTTGCCCCAGCTTAACTTCTAGCCGTAAGGATTCTCTAGGAATTTCCCAAGCATCTTTTGCTAAACCTTGTGTCTGAGGTTTTACAGTTGGACACACAGTTGTTAACTTATGACACAAGCCATCAGCATGCTCTGGTGATTGGAAATCAGTATTTTAATTTCTTTTTATATATTCACAAATATTAACACAAACAGAAATTATCTTCCCAGCTTCTCTTACCAACAAAAAGTGTCTTTCATAATATTTTAAAAACACACATACTTAGGAACGGATACATTCTATTTTCATTTCCACAGCAATATATGAAACTATTTATTTATCAAATTTATACCCCTCCACTTTCTCAACAAGCAAGGTTCAAGGTGGCTTACAACAAAGTTAAATACAATTCAATAGAGAATATTAAAAGCAGTAAGAATAATAAATATATAATACAATTTAAAATTAACTATATAAAACTTCTATGTAAAACACAGCTATATCCAATAACCCAACAGGAAAATGGTCCAGTGGAAACAAGAATTACAAGACATGTACAATGACTAATTAAAAGTATGTTGGAAGAGCTGTCTTGCAAGCCCTATGAAAGCTAACAAGGTCCCACAGGGAATGGGTGTTCTCTGATAAAGCATCTCACCAGGACCACCACAGAGAAGAGAGGTGAGCCACTTGAGAGCAGGCACCATCAAAAGATTGCACAAGGAAGAGGGCAGGCAATGTAGGTGAGTGTAGTGGAAGAGTCGGTCCTTCAGTTATGATGGTCCCAAACCACTGGCTTTAAAGGTTAAGACCAGCACCTTGAATTTCATTCAGAAACCAACTGGCAACCAAAGCAGTTGCCTAAGTATTGGTTGTATGTGTGTTGACCATGACCATGAAGCTTCCAGAGCATCTTCAAAGACAGCCCTGCATAGAGTGAATTGCAACAGTCTAATCAGGAAGTGACTGTGGCATGAATCGTGGCCAGATCTGACCAAGACAGATAGGGGACCAGCTGATGGGCCTGGCAAAGAAAGAAAAATGCAGACACCTGTCTGTCCAGAGAAAGTGAGGCATCAAGACCTTAAGTGCTGTCTCAGTCCTGAAACCAGGGCTGAAGCTGAACTGGAAAGAGTTAAGTGTGAAGGTCTCATTTAGGAAAACCTAGAGTTGCTTAGCTCAATTACCTTTTCCAAGAATAGCAAATTTGATACAGCGTGGCAATTGGCTACAATTTAGGAACATAAGACTTACCTGTATAGTGTTTGACCAGCTTTTGCAAAGATTCAAACTGTGCTCTAGTAGTTATGTAATATCCACCATTATCAAGTTTTCTAATTTTGTAGTGTTTCACATTATCGCCTCTAACTTCATCCCAATCACGTATAGAGAGGGAATAAGCACCTAGAAAAAGGCATAGTTTAAATTTTTGCTTCTGCCCATGTATTCTAAATGACTCTTATATTGTGATGTAAAAAACCCAGACACACATACCTTTTGTGGTTTCACTTTCTCGAACTAAAAAAATACCGCGTTGATTCCCAGGATTCAATAGTAATCTTTCTGCATCTTTCCTGCCCATCTTACCAAAATACCATCTAGAATATTCAAATAAAAAAATTCTGTTGCTATATGATAGTCAGCACAAATAGTTTATTACAAAGCAGATCCAGATATGCCACTGTGCCTAAAACAGATCTGATAGAACTTTCCCTGTGGCAGGACCCTTTCATGTAGAACTCAGTTCCACTAGATCTCCATATGTTTTCCTTTTAAATGAACTTGGAACCAATCCTATTTTAGTGCAGACCAGTTTGTTCCATATAGGTCATGATCTAAAGAAAATGCAATTTGCTCTGTAAGTCCACAGGCACTGTAGCTTTGTTCCCCTGAACACGGGCCCCATACCACATGAAGGACATGTCAAGACTAATTGTTGCATGGCTTTGGAGGTCAACTGCTTGAAGAAAACAAGACAAAATTTTGCTAGACTAGAGCAGTCCTCTTGGATGAGAGCTATCTGGATTGCAACCTCAGTGCTCCCCTTCATATATTCTATTTTTAAAAGATTAAATATGTTTTAATTATAGATTTATTCTATTTTTAAAAAATAAAATATCCTATGTACAATATTGTGCCATATAGTTATGGCAAAAATGCTTTGCATCAATGGCCTTATCAAGCTTATTCTTTGTCACAAGCATGACCATTCCTAGTTGAGGAACAACTTTGCTTTTAGCATTAACTCAGCTAGGTACATTGGGGGCTGAAGTGGGAATGGGAACAGAATGTAGGCATGTATGAGTGTAGGTGTCATTTTTGTTGCAGTCTATTAAAATGTGCCTAGAAGGGTCTACAAACATGATCAGGAAACATTCCAGATGCTGGTTTAAAAATTCACAGTCACTGCAAACCAGTAAGTCTCAATAGTATTTGCTACTACCAAATGAGGTCACAAATAACCACCAAATGATATTCTACAACCAGATGCCCTCAAAGAAATCACTCAACAGTGATGAGTTTTCCTGGCACTCCATAAGCAGGACATCACAGAGATTTCATTGTGCTGTACTTTGAAGAAGGTAAGAAACATCAGGAAGCCTTTCAAAGCATCACAAGGCTACTGATGCTTCTTACTGTCTTCACCCCAGGAAAAGTGATACAACATTCCATCTTTCTTATTTATTAATTAAATTAATTAAAATATTTACATGCCTACTGGAACTCTCCTGTTTCTTCTTTTATTTGTTAACCAGATATCTGTAAACCAGTACAGTAAGACCCCTGTCTCTCCCCAAACCATCTCTGCACAAATATGGGCTCAGGGAAAGGGGATGATAATTACATGTAATGGCTGGCTAGTAAACAAAAGCAAACATTTGAGGACCCACGCTTTCAGCATTTAAAAAATGCAGGAATACAAAGGGGGTTGGATCCAGTCAGTTTCTTCACTCAATTTCAAGGCATTCTCTTCCTTATAACAACACTTATTTCACATGGCTTTTGTCCATTCAGGTCCTATGTTCTCCACATTCTTTTTGGTGGTTAAAAGAGACCCCCTACTCCCTTTTTCACCACTAGAAAACCTGACTGGAACAAAAACAAACAAACAAAAAGCACACAGCAAAACACACGAAGTGACTGCTGCAAAGTGACCTACAACAAATTAAATATTTAACCCAACTAAAAACTGACCCAGTAGATTCAAATGAATTTTATTTCCTTAAAAATTTGTGCAAAATAAGAACTCAGTGGAAAGCAGCTTCCAGCTATTCTGACTGTGCTGGCAGCAAAAACAAGCTCCAACATTCTGACAGGATCTAAATCACAAGACGTGCCCTAGCTGCTCCTCTCCAATGAATTTAGAATTCCTGTGGCCCATTCTGAAGCACAGGCAAAGGCGGCTATAAACATGCTCGCTAAACTTCATCATCAGGTGCAGTTCACACAACAGCTAACAGATGATGCTCCAATCACACAAAATTTCTCAAATGGCTGTAGCAGTTGGGCATCTTTTTTCAAAACCCTTCTTGCCTCTATACTCTGGGGCTATGTGGAGGATGTAAATATTGAAATCAGTAATGTGGTCAAGGCAGGAATCTAGAACACCTGACCTAAGCTATCCAGGAGAATATTCACTAAACACAGTGCTTCACGAAGTACAGTTCTACCCTAGAACTTGGTTCATTTTAAGTACTTAAGTAGCAATAGCTCTGACCAGATGCCAGTGATGGTATGGTGCATTCTGAAGAATTGAAGGGAACAGGAGTAACCATTTTGTCAGCTGTATAATCAGAATGTATGAAAAAGCCTTTGCTTGAAAGTACAGCATTAGAATCATCAGTATTCTTACTGTTGGCCTTTTAGCGCTAAAAGCAGTTCAAACATATCAGTTAGCACTACTATATTTGGAATGTAAGAACAATGCAAGCCTCTGTTACCTCAAAATAGAACACTGAAAGACGGTGAAAATGAATGCTTTAGCTCTAGCCAATATCTGAAGACTATGATTAGCTGATAAGGGCTGCAGCAGCAAACACCATATTTGGAATGAGTTCCCTCTAAATACCACGTAAAATATTTCTAAAAGCCAAATATATTACTGAACATTTGTTTAAACATGATCAATATTCCTTAAGAGATTATGTGAATTCCATTTTTACTTTACAGACACCTAAACTGGTCAACTTATATCTACTTATTTTTTCCTGCTTGTATCTATTAGAAAATTATGGATAAAACTGCTGATGAAGAATGCAATATGCCTTACTCTTCTGCTTGAATGGAATCTGCAGGAGCAACATAATTGCTTGGGATGTAGCCACTCTTTCCTGTTGCGATAGACCTTGCTTCCCACCAATCTCCTTCTCTGAAAAACAAGAACAGCTACATTGAATATGAACAAATATATTACAAAGGAATCATTTTGTAACCATTAAATAGGCATTTGTAAATGAATGTCAGTACTCTCTTCAGCCCTAGCAGGATACGATGTACATTAAGGAGAAGGAAAGTTAAGATTACTCTAATATTTTGAAGTTACTCTGACTCACAATAAAAATATAGGGCCCTATCTCATTGTCTTTTTGCATTGTTCCTATTCTATCCTGCATGCAGAACTCCAACTACAGGGGCTTCCTATCAATCCCCTCCCTTATTGATAGCATCCCAATAATAGAAAGCGGCACTTTTAAGAACATAACTTAAGAAAAGTCTTGTTGGATGAGACCAGTGGTCTGCAGGGCTGGCTCGCCCACTAGGCAAACTAGGCAGTTGCCTAGGGCTCCAAGAGGGTGGGGGCGCTGAATTGGGCTTCCCTCCCAGTGCCCCAGGCAAGTGCCTAGTTTGCCTGCCTCCTCCGCCCGCCGCCACTGCAGAACCCTCCTTTCCCTTTCTGTCAATCCTCCAGGCGTGGTGCCCACCCTCTCCTTCCATTCCCCAAAGCGCCGCCTGCTGCCCATGCCTCGTCTGCTGGCCCACCACCACTGCTACCGCTGCCCGCCCCTCCTTTCCCTTCCTTTTGCACCCCCTCAGCGCGCTGCCTACCCACCGCCTCCTTTTCTGGCTTGTCGCTCTGCCACCCACCCCTTCTTTCCTTTCCCCTCCCCCCCATGATCACAGTGCTCCTGGCCCTGGCATGGCTTGCTGTGTGATCGCGCAGGAGGGAGGCAACGAGAAGGGAAGGGAAAGGAGGGGTGGATGGTGAGTTGGGGGAGTGCAATAGAGCACAGCGCTGCTGCAGCGGGTGGCGGCAGGCACCTGCCTAGGGCGCCACGCGCCCTTGGACCAGCACTGGTGGTCTGACAAGGTCCAACATACCATTTCACAGAACAGTCATCCAGTTGCCCTATAGGGCCAACAACTGGAGCACAGAGGCCAAGGCCTTCCCCTGATGCTACGTCCTAACATCAGTATTCAGAAGTTTGTTACCTCTGTACATGGAAATTCCAATTACTCACCACAGCTAGTAGCCATTGCCTGACCTGTCCTTTAAGATTCTGCCTAACCCCACTTCTAAAGTTGTCTACCAGCTCCACTGGAAGAACAAAGTCACCTCCATGCTTGAGAGGAGACAGATGGCAGGGTCTCAATTAATCACTCTCAGCATTAAGGATATATCAATCTCCTGACATATTTATTTCATTCAGTGTTTTTGCCCCAGAAGTGAACACACATGGTTACCATATAAACTCAGCTTATTATTCCTGTTTGATCCTTGAATATGTTAAATATCTTCATTATGCTGTATAATTTACTGCTCCCCTTCTACCTGTATGTATTAAACGGTAATTTCCAATTTTATTTTTGTCTCCGTCTTGACTCTAATTAGCCCTTCCTGGCAACTAAATCCCCTTTCCCTCTCTTTCTATATGTAATAGTTGAAGAAATTCTGTTTCACTGTATCTGAAAACATGTGCTTGAATATGAAAACCTATACCTTTAATAAAACTTTACTGGTCTTAAAGGTGCCACTTGTTTTGCTACTTCAGACCAACACAGCTACCCATCTGAATCTAACTCCACTGGTAGATAATTTACGGCTCAATAAGAAGTATTTCCCTTTTTGTCTGTCTTGAACCTATTGCCCATCAACTTCACTGGGTACCAGTGTTCCCTCTAAGCTGAGTTAGTGTGAGCTAGCTCACAGTTTTTTAGCCTCTGGCTCACACATTTTTGTCTTAGGAAAAATGGCCCCAGAACAATCTCATTCATGCAGTAGCTCACAACCTTAATGCTAGTAGCTCACACAGCAGAATTTTTGCTCAGACTTCACAGCTTAGAGGGAGCATTCCTGGGTACCCCCAAATTGTTGTTTTTGTTCCTGTTATTTATTAGGCTTAATTAATCACCCCAACAGATTTAATTCATTTCCCATTCTGGGCGATGTACAACAAACATTATATAAATGATGTACAACAAAAACAATATATAAATTTAAAAAATAACCTAACAGTTTAAGTTAAAATTTACAAAAAACCAGATGGCACCCTAGGAGGTTTTGTTTATATTCTGGACTGCCAGAACACCATACTGGGGGTGGGGAATAGAGTATTGGGGTGGAGGGAATGGAAGATGGAAGGTGCCTGTTGACAAGCCATGGCTGTCATCAGCCAAAAGTCTGATGGAACAACTCTACCTTGCAGGCCCTGTGAAACTGCATAAGGTCCTGCAGGGCATGGATGTCATCTGGCAGAGAGTTCCACCAGGTTGGGGCCAGGACTGAGAAGGCCTTGATCCTGGTCAAGGACAGCCAGATCTCTTTAGGGCCGGCGATCATCAGCAAGTTATTACCAGTTCTAGTATTATGGAAGAAAAAGCTCTGTATCCACTATCTCTACCCCATGCATAATTTTATAAACCTCTATTACATTCTCAGTCTATTGTCTTTTTTCTATAAACTGAGAAGTTTCAGACTCTTCAATCTTTCGTCAAAGGAGAAATGCTCCAACCCCTTGATCACTCTAGATGCTCTCTTTTGTACTTTTTCCAGCTCTGCAATATACTTTTTAAGATAGGGTGATCAGAACTGTACATAATATTCCAAATGAGGCTGCACCAAAGACCTATACAGGGACATCACAACATTGCCTGGTTAATTTTCTATTCCTTTCATAATACAGTTTGCCTTTTCACTGCTTCCATGCACTGAACTGACATTTTCATTGAGCTATCAACTACAACCCCAAGATTTCTTTCCCCCTGTCTCAACCAGCAGACCTCATCTGTTCATATTAAAAATCAGGATTTTTTGTTCCAGTGCATAACCTTATACTTGCTTACAATGGACTTCATTTGCCATGCTGTTTCCCACTTGCCCATTTTACAGAAATCCTCCTGGAGCATATCACAATCTGCCTTGGTCTTTACCATCTTGAATAATTTGGTATCATCCATGAACTTGAACAGTATACTGCTTACCCAATTTCATTTTACTATTGAGAGAAAAGTGCACACATAATGCACACAAAAGGATCCAACTAGTTCAGGCTCAAATT
This sequence comes from Heteronotia binoei, assembly GCF_032191835.1. Classification (NCBI taxonomy): domain Eukaryota; kingdom Metazoa; phylum Chordata; class Lepidosauria; order Squamata; family Gekkonidae; genus Heteronotia; species Heteronotia binoei. The sequence goes on from NC_083229.1 coordinate 82,062,428, forward strand.
TGGGCAAGAAGACTTACGTGTTATTTATTATTTGGAACCGTTCACCCTTCTTGAATGAAAGGTCATCTGTTGTTCTGGCTTCATAATCATATAAGGCCACGAAAACAGTAACACCACCTTAGGAAAAGTGAAGATTTGACAATTATATTGAAATATAATCTCAAATATCGCAAATATACAAATCAAATACATATGAAGTACCCCGCCCCTAAAAAAAAGCAATTCATTCATTTCCTCTGAAACCAAGCTAAATTCCGCCTCCCCCCCCCCCAAGAATTGGTGCAAACTAGTTCCAAGATATAAACTTCAAAAATGTCATTAGATCTTATTTTTAGATTTTTTTTACATAGCAGAAATTTTTGTAAATGTTTCCAAGCTAAAATATTTCCTGATTTCCTTTCTTACTTTAAAGAACAAAATTTCGGCCAGTCACTTTGGGATCTGCCAAAGTGTGTAAGAGCTGTTTTTCAAACTAAATATAAGTCTCTATCACGGGTTGACCACATGATATGGCTGAACACACAAGATGAATGTGTTCCCAAAACACTTGAATCGTAAAGCATCCTAGATTCATGTTTACTGTTTGTGTTTGGATATTTCAGTGCATTTCAAACATTACAACTTCCCCCCCCCCCCCCACAAATAACGCTTGAAAGCAAGCATCAGCGCAGCAATCAAAGTCTGTTCACTGCGACAGGGTGGTTTTCAAAAATAGTAATATGCTATGCTACACCTAATGCACCAGCCAGCACCTTACCGTCCCTGCTCGAGGCGGCGACAGGCTGGGCGTTGGAGCACCCAAGGTTGATAATCCTGGGTGACTTCCCGCAGGCTTTTGCGAAATTTTTTGCAGATAAGGTCCAATCGCTCCGCCGCGACTGCCCTGCCAACTTAGATGCAGTAAGTGAACTTGAGGCCCAATGCGTGTCTTCTGATTTAACCCTGGATTGCTTTGACCCACTCAGCTTGGAGGAAGTCGACAGAATTCTTGGCACTGCACGATCCACAACTTGCGATCTGGACCCATGTCCCTCCTGGCTAATTAAGGCTTGCCAGGAGGAACTAAGATGTCCTATACAGGACATCATAAATCGATCTCTTTCAGAGGGTGCTTTTCCAACACCCCTGAAAGAGGCAGTGGTCCGCCCTCTCCTGAAAAAAGCTACATCAGACCCGGCCGAATTGGCACACTACCGACCGGTCTCAAACTTGCCCTTTTTGGGCAAGATTATTGAGAGGGCTGTGGCGTTGCAGTTACAGGACTTTTTGGAGGACGCTTCCACCCTGGACCCATGCCAGTCCGGCTTCCGCCCGGGCCATGGGACAGAAACAGTCTTGGTCGCCCTCATGGATGACCTCCGGCGGCAACTGGACCGAGGCGGCTCGGCAGTATTGCTGCTGCTAGACCTATCGGCTGTGTTCGATATGGTCGATCATCGGCTGCTGACCCGCCGCCTCGCCGACGCAGGAATTCGGGGGCTAGCCTTGCAGTGGCTCTCCTCCTTCCTTGAAGGTCGGGGACAAAGGGTGGCAAATTGGAGGGGGAGCTGTCCCAGAGACACCCACTTCATTGTGGGGTGCCTCAAGGGGCAGTTCTCTCCCCAATGTTGTTCAACATCTACATGCGCCCCCTTGCCCAGATTGCACAGAGGTATGGGCTTGGCTGTCATCAGTACGCTGATGATACCCAGCTCTATCTATTGATGGATGGCCAGACTGGTGATGTCCCTATAAATCTGGACCAGGCGTTACAAGCCGTGGCTGGCTGGCTCAAGCTGAGTGGGCTGAAGCTGAATCCGGCGAAGACTGAGGTCCTTTGCGTGGGCTGCGGCGGACCAGGAGGGGAAATCACCCTACCGGCTTTTGATGGTGCGCCACTGATACCAGTGCGCAGGGTCAAGAGCCTGGGAGTGCTACTGGAATCCTCTTTATCAATGGAGGCCCAGATAGTTGCCACTGCTAGATCTGCCTTCTTCCACCTCAAGAGGGCGAGGCAGTTGGCCCCCTTCTTGGAACGCAGCGACCTAGCAACTGTGATCCACGCAACGGTCACCTCAAGACTAGACTACTGCAATGCCCTCTACATGGGGCTGCCCTTATACCAAACATGGAAACTTCAGGTAGTGCAGAACGCGGCGGCCAGGCTGTTAGTGGGACTACCACGGTGGGAACACGTGCAACCTGGGCTGCGGGACCTGCACTGGCTGCCGGTTGTGTACCGTGTCCGCTATAAGGTGCTGGTTATTACCTTTAAAGCCCTATATGGCCGAGGACCTGCCTACCTTAGGGACTGCATCTCCCCATATGTTCCCCAGAGAGCACTGAGATCTAGCTCTCAAAACCTTTTAAAAATCCCTGGGCCAAGAGAGATTAGATTGAAGACAACCAGGGAGCAAGCCTTTTCAGCAATGGCCCCTCGATGGTGGAATCAACTTCCAGAGATGGTTCGAGCCCTGCGGGACCTGAATCAGTTCCGCAGGGCTTGCAAAATCATTCTCTTTCAGCTTGCTTTTAAGACAGAACCTGGCTAAACTTGTAGCCACCTAGCCATCTTATGTATGATTGTGATCTATAGCACCTCAATCTAATTTTAATTCCTTAATAGCTGTTTTATGTATTTTAACCAACCTATGTAACTGAATTGTATTTTAAATTTGCTTGTCTAGATTGTATTTTATTTAAATCATGGTATTCCATGTCTGTGAGCCGCCCTGAGCCCGCCTTGGTGGAGGAGGGCGGGATATAAAAATAAATTTACTTTACTTACTTACTTTACTATGCTTCAAATACAAGAGATCTAACTACTGAAATATGAACTGAGGAGTTTTGTTCTGTTCTGTTTATTGCTAATACTATTTAATGTTTCAAGGTAACTACAAACAACAGCAGAAGTTTGGATGACCCACATCTATTTAAATAGTCACAAATGCATGGATAATATGATGTTATAACTCATACTAGTTTTGTCCATACTGCATATCCTGATTCCCCCAACCCCCCGGTGTGTTGTGATGTAGTGAGACTGCATCCTTCAACCCTGCCCATCAGGCATATCTGTCCAGTCTGAGTCTATCAGAGGTCCACATTTGGGTGTGACATTTCAACAGGTTGAATACATACATGTCTGAACAGTGCAAGTAATTTGGTAGATCTGTTTGGGAAATTAATTCTGCTGCTCAGGTTTATGCACAAGGTTTTCTCTGTGTGTATATATTTAACTCAAACCTTATCTATATGCTTAGGTTTTGGTTAGTATCAGAGGTAGGACAGATAAGCTGTTGGGGTTTTTTTAGGAGAGAATATGATTTTGTCCTCTACTGCATGTAGAGGGGAAAAAAATGGCAGAATGTAATCTGATTATAGCCCTTTCTCCACATAATTAACTCAAATGTTACATCTGTATAAGCATATACTGTGTGTTACACCTGTCTAATCTTGTGTAACCCTAACAATTAGAAATAAAAATAAATACAAATTAATTTTGAAAATCTGAATGAATCTGTTTTTATAGTTTTATAGAATGAACCTAATCTTTACCAAACCCACCCCCTTAGCTTCAGCAGGTAGCTCAGTCTGTAGTGATAACAACTCCTAGGTAGATAAATCAAATTTCAGGGCTTGGTAAATATGGCATGCTGCTGAGCATTTTGCTAACAATTAGACAGGGTCCCCAGACCATAAAGGATGCCTACTAGGGATGAGTATGAACCGGGAAAATGGTAGTTCATATTGGTTCATGGTTTGTTTGACTGCCCAAACCATGTTGGTTCATGGTTCATTTGATTTCCTGAACTACTTCATGGTTTATTAGTTCATTAGGTTTGGGAAGGGGTAGAATGGCCCCCCAGTGGGCTGGAGATTCCAAACTTGCTGCAAACTCTTCAGCTGACTCTCCTCCACATGCTTATCAAGTGTGGTGAGAACTGGATTTAGGGGAGCTGTGTTATAAACTGGTGTAGCACAGCTGGTCTTGCAAATTAAAACTTATAAACTGGTAGATGTTTAAAATGGCTTCCGAGCTAGTTAGTTTTAGTATAGGAAGCAATCCCCGTGAAATAAAAGCCCTTTAAAAAATAAGAGTAATGCAATCCAAATCCAAGAAAGAAACAAATAAGTAAGAGGCACAAGCAAAATAACAACCCCAAGCAAAATAACAAGTTTTTGGAAAAATAAAAAGGAAGGAAGGCAACAAAGAGCTACTCCTGTGGCTCAGCTCCCTGAAAACCACCGAGAAAAAATACAACACCAGCCAGAGAGGTGTTAAAATTTTCCTACTGTGTGGGGGTGGAGGACAAACCAAGTCCCTTAAAGCTAGCATGGTAGCAAGCAGCAATAATCAGAGAGACATGATGACGACTCTTTCTGTGGCAGCCAGTAAGCAAAACTATCTGAGTCAGGGCTTGGCAATATATACCGTCTACTCCCACAGACCGGAATGGGAGCTCCATGATTGGCTCCTAGACCTGCCAATCAAGCTATGGACAACTGCTAGGGGTGTGCCTAGGGCTCTCTAGAAGTCCATCCCCAGCATTGCCTATCAATAGACTGATCATACCAGGCTGTCTGGCAAATGAACTGCAGTAATGAACCAAACAACAGATCATGACGAGAATGCAGGGGTTATTTTTTAATTGGGTACGACACAATTCAATGAAATGGTTCAGAACGAAGCACAAATCGGCCCAATTAATGTATCAATTGTGATTTGTTTGTTGGTTTGTGCCCATCCCTAATGTCTATCCTTGTTTTAACATAATGAAGAGCCATTCAAGAGCTAGCTTTCTATTGTTCTATGGCTTAGCATACTTTTACTATGCCAAAATGCTATATGTTTCCCTGTATTCTTTACCAAGTTACACAAAACCCTATCCTTGAATTATATCCACTGGGCAGGATCGTTTCTTAAACCTCGTTTCCAGCATGCTGGGGAAAAAATGACAATTGTGTTAGCAAGAGACTACTGCTAATATAAGACAGCAACATTTTGCCTGCATAAGACAGCACACTAGTAGGAACTGTGAATTTCTCTTTGCAATTTAGGTTCCATTTCCCCCTAGATATTAGTAATTTCACCACAGTGTGCACTGCTGCATCTCATACAGAACCCATAGTTAAGTTTGATTTATTCACTACAGATTTTATACTTAGAGCAACTTCTGAAAACTAAGGAAAGGTATCAACAGAATGAACAAAACCTTAATTTCTGAATGTCTGTAGTCTTAACGTGCCACAATTAAGAATACAGAAATTTACATTAGAATATCAGTTTAGCTACTGCCCCCTCTTAGATGCACACCTGAACATGATGGGGGGTTGTAAGTATCAGTAAAGCTGAGAGTAAATGCCATAAGGAGTTTAGCTTCTTCACAAAGCCACTCTAGGAATTTAGCCTCTTAACAGAGTCAAATCACTCAAGGAGGAATGATCACAGTCAAAACACCAAAATAACATGCAGCCACATCAACAGCCATTAGGCATATCATATTAACCAGATCAACAGCCACATCAGCAGAAGAGGAAGGAGAGTTTCAATGGTGAGGAGGGTGGAGGAGTACTTGAAGGGTAGCTTTTTGGCAGCAGTAGCAGAAGGTGACACTGGCAGAGCCAGTTGATCAAAATCTTAACAAGACTATGCCAACAAATATGGAAAACAAACAATGGTCCACAGACTGAAAATGCTCAAGTTACATTCAAATTCTGAAAAAGAGAGAGATCAAAGACAGCCACAACTATTGGGTCATCACATCAATTTTTTATGGAAGTAAAGTGATACTCAAAATATTACAACAAAGACTGTTGCCATATATGGAATGAAACATGCCAGATGCTGGATGCAGACAAAGGACTAGAGATTATACTGCAAATTTATGTTAGCTACTGGAGCATATGATAAAATTTCAAAAGACAGTCTGCTTGTGTTTCATAGATTACAACAAAGCTTTTGATCATGTGGTCATGTGGCTTTTTGATCATGAAAAGCCATGGTTGGTTTTGAAAGAAATAGGTGAGCCACAACATCTGACTGTTTTGATGTTTTGACAATTTAAGATATGCAGATGACAACACATGACTACAGATGCAAGTTAAGGCAGAAAGTACCAGAGCAGAATTATAGCTGAACATTAAGAAGATTAAGAACATTAAGAAGGTTTTCTATTCCTTGGCTCCATCATCAACCAAAAGGGAGACTGCCACCATGAAATCAGAAGGAGACTGAGACTGCAAAGGGCAGCCAGGAAGGAACTAGAAAAGATCCTAAAGTGGTAAGGATGTGTCACTGGCATCCAAGATCAAAATAATTAATACTATCATATTTGCTATTACTACATATGGGTGTGAGAGTTGGACAGTGAAGAGAGCTGACAGGAAAAAAGTTGATTCATTTGAAATATGGTGTTGGAAGAGAGTTTTACCATGGACTGCCAAAAAGATAAAGAAGCGGGCTGCAGATCAAATCAAACCTGAACTCTCCATAGAAGCTAAAGTGACTAAACTGAGGCAGACTATCATACTCTGGTCATATTATGAGGAAACAAGAGTAACTGGAAGATACAATAATGCTAGGAAAAGTTGAAGGCAGCAGGAAAAGAGATGGATTGACTCAATTAAGGAAGCCACACCCTTCATTTTGCAAGACCTGAACAAGGATGCTAATAATAGGACATTTTAGATGTCAGCAATTCATAGGATCACCTTAAGTTGGAAGCAAATTGATGGCACTTACACACGTGCGCACATGTACAGTTACAGCATCCAAACATATTGATTTTAAGTATCTCTTACATAGCATCTTATGCTTATAAGGAAAAAGGAAAGGTCCCCTGTGCAAGCACCAGTCATTTCCAACTCTGGGGTGACGTTGCTTTCACAACGTTTTCACGGCAGACTTTTTACGGGGTGGTTTGCCATTGCCTTCCCCAGTCATCTACACTTCCCCCCCAGAAAGCTGGGTACTCATTTTACCGACCTTGGAAGGATGGAAGGCTGAGTCAACCTTGAGCCGGCTACCTGAAAATCCAGCTTTCACGGGGGATCGAACTCAGGTCATGAGCAGAGCTTAGGACTGCAGTACTGAAGCTTTAACACTCTGTGCCACAGTATTCTTATAAATTCAGAATAATAAACCCATTGCTTGAATCCAAAACATCATATTCTTCTTCTTTATACCCAAAGAAGCATTGGACTTGTCCTCCAACAGAAGCCTTGTATGAACATTTTGAAAGCAGTTTGTGATATGGCATAGGGGTCTACCATTCAAAGGAAAAAAATTATCTGAGCATGCTTTAGATATGCTGATAGTAGCTCTCTGGATACCAGCAATTATTATTTAGATTTTTAAAATCCATCCCATCCCAAGTGCTGCAAAAGAAAAACAAATCAGAATCTATATAAAAAAGATGAAATCATATTAACATTAGGAATCTATAGAAAACTAAATGACAAATATTACAGGATAATTTATTATTTGATTTTACAAAGTGTCAGAAATAAACTTTCAATGTAAATTGTATTTTCAGTAAAGATACTCAAAAACAAAGATAAAAACTAATAGTGCTGTGTGTGTTAAAATGGATCCTAACACACAATTTTTCTACAGTTGGTCACTGTACAGCTTCTTTAAAATTCAATGCTTCAGCGTAAAAGTTGCCAAACATACATATTTTAATATTGCATATAATGCAGAAGGCCCATATTTTGCTATCAAATGCTAACTCAATTCATTTCAGCACAGAATTCAAACTGGAAACATCAGCTCAGCAGAAGATGTTTGCTGTAAACCATGCCAAAAACACAATTAAAAACCCTCTGGAGAAACAAACCAACTCTTCTCTATTCCTTTGCTTGCAAGAATATCAGTGTACTTAAGTAGGGTTACACTTTTTGAAGTCTATCAAAATCAGAGGCTAAAAAGGGTGTAATTCTGTTTAGGAAGGTAGTTTATCTGTGTTGATAATATTATATTCCAAAGTTCAACCTATAACGCGCATAATCATTTTAGGAATGAACAAATTTTGATGGTTGTAGCTATGCTGCAACACATCAGTTATGCCTACAAATGCATGACATCACTAAATGAAAACAAGTTCATAGCCCTCAGAACTGTTCAATGAGAAACACTGAAAATATTTATAAAGTTCCACCAAAACACATAATCTGTAACTGTTCAAACACAAATATCTCAGAGACAGTGAATGCTAATACCTAATGGCAGCTACTTCCACAATGAATTGGGTCTTTTAATTTAGGAGAGGAAAGAGGATTATTAAAGAGCATAGATTAAATTGTGTAGACATGGAGATATGTTAATGGAACCTCCATATTTTAACTTTCTCATGTGTGATTTGGTTTGCTCTGTGTTGGAATGGTGGCATCATTATGAGTAAATGTTGAAAGTCATGTACAAAAATGTCCAATTTTCAGCTAACTAGTACATCTTGGACCATGTATGTGCCAAATTTAAGCTTTCTAGGTGTTCTGGGCATTTGTTAGTTATTCTGGAATCCACTACAGCTGTTATTTTCAAGGAGAAAGATATGACTACCCCCTCTCAGATTTTTCTAGTAAAGGTGTCTTCAGTAGACATAGGAATTAACTTTGTGAGCAGCACAACCATTCTGGAATACAATTTGGCTCTTCTGTTTTGACAGGATTTTTCAGCATATTACAATTTACCAGGTATGCTGAAAAATAAAAACTATTGTGATGAAGGAATGTCTTTATAGGAACATACAGATAAAACAGGTGAAAATCCGTTAGAGCAGGGATGTAAAATTCATTTCTTATGAGGGCCATAAATGAGACCTTGTCAGGCCAGGCCATGTGTGTCATAAAATGTATTGGCAGGTAATGGACATATAGGACACAAACACAATTAAAGATTTTGTATCTCTCCTGTGTGATCGAGGGAACTGGGCAAAGGATTCTGGCTTTTTCCCTACCTCCCCAGGGAATGAGGAGGGAATGGAGCCTCAGCCAACAGAAGGAAAAGAAGCTTTGTTCAGTAGCTCTCCTGTGTAATTGAGAGAGCCTGGCAAAGCAAGTTCTCCCCCCCCTTCCCTCCAAGGGAGGAGCCTCAGCCAATGGAGAAAATAGAAGCTTTGCTCTTTAACTCCCGTGTGACTGAGCAAGCCTGGCAAAGCAAGCTGTTATGCAGAAGGAAGTGAGAGAGAGATAGAAGGAAACAGAATTGCTCGCAGGCCTGATAGGAACCCTCCGAGGGCCTGATCTGGCCCCTGGGCCACATGTTTGACACCCCTGCTTTAGAGCACTTAACCCAATACATACATAGCAGGAAGGAAGGATGAGGTAACTAGCCTTCACTCACTGTATTGTTCAAGTTGATGACTGAGCAAATTGCCCTCCACTGATCTGAAATGCCATTTTTCTCAGATACAGTAAGGCTGCATAGCATGTTGCATATTCTATCCAAAATATTCAGATACAGAATGGAAAAGAAGGCAGTATCACTTCCTATGTTGTACTGCTCAGTGACTGATCCCACCCCTCCCTCCCAACAGAATTCAGCATTATGCACTGTAAAGGTTCCAATCCACCCTGCCACTATCGCCCCTCTGTAACTACTCCCCTTTCCCAACCAGGGGAGAAGAGATAGAGTTCCATGTGAGTTCTTGTGCCCCTCCCCAATATTTTAAATTTTGAAATTGCATTTGAAATAGTAAATTGTGCCATGTGTAAAAATATTTTTACAGACAAACCAATTAGAGTGCACCAAACTGAGCTATCTTGTATATTTGCTGATTATGAATTTGTCTAAATGATGACTGCTTTATTTCTCTTGAAATATAAATAATGAAGTTTCCACAAGTTTTACTACTGTAAATCAAAAAATATTTTGTTATTTGAAAAGAAACATTATATATTCTATTTTCAAAACATGCTCGCAATAATTTTTCATTACAAGATTTCAAGTACAAGGTCATTAACTAATTAAGTAATGTTTATATTTGAAATAAAGCTCACCTGTTAAACCACTAGGATATGGACATGGCACAGATGAAAACGAGGAAGATGCTCCTCCAAAAGGCGTCATAACAGATGGCCCTCCAAAAGGAGTCACAGAATGGCTGTTAAAATTAACTGATGATCCCTTTACTGCAGGTGACTGGTTTGCTTGAGTTGAATCTGACCCATAATGGCTGACATGGGGAGCAGTGGGTTCTGGTGTACTCTCAGTTCTATATTTCATTGCAGGACTTTTATCCTCCTTACTTTTAATGCAACCCATGGTCTTTTCTGTAGAAAAAAGGCAGGTATCACTAAGTGTCAGTATTTAAATAACATATCATTTCTCCAGTCATAACATACATTTGGAAAAAAGTGATAATCTAACTTTACTAAGATAAAACTTCCAAACCTCCTTTCAAACTTTTGAAATCTTCTGTATATTGAATTATAATAAGTGCATTCAGCAGGTCAAATGCATCATAACTTTTTGAACTGGTAACATCCTAATGGTCAGCTACCATGGTTATTCCTAATTAATTCAAAGGACTTCTAAGAAGAAAGATCTGTATCTATCCAGTAGTGAATGTTGCAATTTAGATTATTTATAGATACTGCTGTTTATTTATTTCTGTGGATTTGTATTTCGTCCTTTCCCATAAGGGCTCAGGACGGATTCCAACATATCAAACAGTTAAAAACCAACAATACATCAATAGATAAACAGTAAAAAACAATTAAAACATTAAAAGTTAAAAGTTTAAGACAACTGACAGTTGAGCCAATAGCTCGGACTTAATGTAAGTTAAGGCAGCATGGATAAGGTAGACACTTAATTTAGGTGTCCGAAGATGCCAGCTATATCGGCCCAATTTCCTCCAATCCAGATGGTAGTCAGTATTGGGAGACCAGTTAGATGGTATAGTTAAATAGGGACTCCCGCACGCCTTAGCCAAAAGCCTGGTGGAACAGTTCCATCTTACAGGTCCTCCGGAATGGTAACAGATCTGGGAGGGCTCGAACCTCCAAAGGGAGCTGATTCCACTAGGTTTGGGCCAGGGCCAAAAAAATCCTGACCCTGGTTGAAGCAAGGCGGACGTCCTTTGAGCCAGGGATGCTCAGAAGATGTTGGGTGGCTGAACATAACAACCTCCGGAGCTCATATGGAGAGAGGCGGTCCCTCAGGTATGCCGGTCCCAGGCTGTGCAAGGCTTTAAATGTCAGTACTAATACCTTGAAGAGGATCTGGTACTTGACTGATAGCCAGTGCAGACTGCGCAGCATTGGCCGACTGTTCACCCGTACAAGCGATTCAGTTAGGAACCGTGCTACCGCACTCTGCACCAGCTGGAGTTTCTGGGTCAACCTCAAGGGTAAGCCTGTGTAGAGCGAGTTATAGTAATCCAAGCTGAAAGTGACCGCTGCTATGGATCACTGTAGCTAAGTCCCGAGGAACCAGGAAGGGTGCTGGTTGCCTGGCCTGCCGGAGATGGTAAAAGGCAGACTGTGCAACAGCTGTGACCTGGGCCTCCATAGAGAGGGTGGCATCCAGTATCACACCCAGATTCCTCACCTTCTGAGTTGGCACAAAGGATGCACCATCCAGGGTGGGGAGCCGGACACCTGATCCCAGCCCCCCACGACTCATATATAGACCTCCTTAGTTGGGTTAAGTTTCAGCCGGCTCAACTTCAACCAACCAGCCACTGCTTCCAACACCCTGGTTAGGTGGTCTGGGGTGGAGTCTGAATGGCTGTCCATCAACAGGTAGAGCTGGGTGTAATCTGCATATTGATGACAACCCAGCCCAAAACATCTGGCAATCTGGGCAAGGGGGCACACATAGATGTTAAACATCATTGGCGAGAGAATAGCTCCCTGTGGTACACAACACTCTAGTGGGTGATGCAGGGAGGACTGTTCACCGATCGCCACCGTTTGACCCCACGGAGAAAGGAGGAAAACCACTGTAAGGCCACCCCCCGGAACTCCAATGTTGGCAAGGTGGTGGGTCATTAGATCGTAGTCGACTGCGTCAAATGCTGCTGAAAGATCTAAAAGCAATAGCAGTGCTGAACCACCTTGAAACAGGTGCCTTCTAAGGTCATCTGTGAGGGCGACCAAAACAATCTCCATCCCATGGCCAGGGTGGAAGGGATCGAGGACAGATGTGTCTTCCAGAAAACCTGAAACTGCTCTGCCACCACTTTCTCAATTATCTTGCCCAGAAATGGTAAATTTGAGACTGGGTGATAACTGGCCAGTACCAAAGGGTCCAAAGAAGATTTCTTCAAAAGCAGACGCACCACTGCCTCTTTTAGCTTGGTTGGGAATACCCCTGATGACAGGGATAGGTTAACAATCTCCAACAAGGGCCCCTGAATATCATCCCCACTTGCCTTGACAAGCCAGGATGGGCACGGATCCAGGGGACTAGTGGTGGGCTTCACTGCAGCCAAGATCCTGTCGACATCCTCCTGAGAGAGACAGCTGAAATGGTCCAACACGGGACCCGAAAACGGGCAACAGGCTTTCAGTTCCCATACTGTATCAATTGTGGCTGGGAGATTACGGCGGAGAGTCAAGACCTTATCTGCGAAATAGGCCGCAAAAGCCTCACGGCCAGTGTCCAATTCCCTAAACTTTTTATTGCCTATTGGCACCGTAGTCAATGATCGAATTGTTCTAAATAATTGAGCTGGGCGCGATTTTGCAGATACAATGGAGGCCGCATAGAAGTCTTTCTTAGCGAACTTCACTGCCTTCTCATAGACCTTCATAAACGTTCTATAGGAAGTTCTAGACTCCTCATCGTAAGATCTCCGCCACACTTGCTCTAGCCATCTAAGTTGCCATTTCATCCTCTGCAGCTTGGTGCGGCGGCGAAGAGGTCACCGGGGCGCAATATCATCAATAGCGGTGGAGAGCCGGGGGTACCATTCCTCCACTAACTCATCTAATGAACCACCTGGGGGCATTGGATCCCATAAAGCCTCCTGAAGCCACTCCGGGTCCAGTTGGCTCTGCAGGCGAGCATAAATCTGCTCATCACCCAAGCAGGAGGAGGGCTGCAATCCAGACGAACTTTCAAGGCACAATGATATGACCATGGAACTGTATCCACAGCTACCAGATCCGGTGTTATCCCAGCCCCAAAGACCAAGTCAAGCGTATGGCCGGCCCTGTGAGTGGGAACTGAAATAAACTGGCTGAGTCCCAGTGTCTCCATGGACAACACCAAGTCCTGGGCTTGCAAGGATGCTGCATCGTCAACATGGACATTGAAATCCCCCAGGATTAATAGCCTGGAAAAGTCCAGTGCCCAGGTTGATACCGCATCCAGCAGGGCAGGCAGGCTCTCTGGGGATGGGTTGGGCGCCCAGTACACTACCCAGATAGCCAAACTCTCCTTGGCTTCCCAAACCAGACCCACACATTCAATGGTCTTGATATTTGGAGCAGGAAGTGCCCTGAAAGAAAAAGACTCACGAATGAGCACTGCAACCCCCCCACCCCCGCCCAGTAGTCCGCGATTGGTGAAGGACTGAGAATCCAGGTGGGGTAAGTTGGTTCAGGGCGATCGACTTACCCTCCCAAACCCACGTCTCAGTCACACGTGCCAGGTCTATCTGTTGTTCCATGAAATAATCACATAGAGTATAAGTTTTATTATTGTTACTGTTAACACAGAAGTTAATGGGAAAACAACCCAATGGATTCCCATCAAGCCCACTTACGAATTGAAAACATTATGCTGAAAACAGCTCAGTACAGCACAAAAAGAGTCCATTTTAAAATGCTTAACAATTATGCTTCCAATTTATCAGACGTGCAATTTAAAAATGTAGTGCAAGAGTTCAGTCTCAGGGATCACATTTACCTTTGTTACTGTCTATAACATGATATTACTAGAGACTCTTTGCAGAACAAATAAACCACTATTGGTACATAGTCTATTACAGGAGTTAGCTATTGCATTTCACTTACAATGCAAAAAAAACTGCACCGATCAGTACAGTACTTAAAAATACTGGCTGGAATTCTACTGAAAATTTCTGCTGACAGAAAGAGGCAAATTCCTTGCCTCTCAACCTGCTGCAACCCAAAATACTGTTGGGAAACAGAGAAAATCCTGGATTTTTTTCCTCTGCTCTGTTCAGCCACCAACAGGTATTGGTAAACCATGCCCCACAGACCATTAGTCAACTAAGGTCATTCCATCAGTCCTGCTAATAAGCTTACTGATTTCATCTGGACGCAGATGGGAGTTTGCTCATTTTCTAGATGACTCCTTGGAGACAGCATGATGATTGGTTGAAAGCAGTTGGGAGATCCATGACCTGTGTTTTCTACATAATGCAGTCTATCTTGCTAAGCTTTATTCCCATTTCCATATCTATTATAGATTTTGCTGCTTGTTTTGGACTCAATTAGCTAAAGCTTTAAGAAGTTAAGACCTGCACTGCAAAAACCCTATTCAATAAGTGTATTTAGGAAATTAGCTTTATTATTTTTGTGTGCACAAACACTTTACTAGAACTATATTGTTTTAAAAATCTTTTTCTTAACTTTCTTTCTAATAAAGCTTATTTTGCTTTATGGTGTGGTGCTGTGAGTTCACTGGTCCAAACCCAGAGTAAATTTGGCTACATTATCAATAGAGGGGCTTGCTCCATGGTCTCAGATTCTAGACAGGGGGGAAATTATCTCTAAACACATAGGGTCAGCCTTGACAGCTGCTTTCATATTATAAACAGCAGCAGGTCATCACATTTTCTGACTTCATTCTAACTAATCTGTGAAACTGGAGAACTCTCATTTACAAAATGGGCAGTCTCCATTATGATAAACCATACTAATAAAGTTTATATAGTCTGTTGTTGTTTGAGGTTATGTGTAACTGGCATCACTACTCTTAAAGGTGAAAGAAGTCTGTACACTATTATGTGTATGCAACAGATAAAACAATGAAACAAATCAACTTTAATTAGTAATCTATTATGAATGGACTATTCTATTATGAAATTCTATTTTAATACTATTTCAATTTCATATAACCTTGTTATTCACCAAATATCTGGATTTTGTTGAATTTTTGTTTAGTTATCACGGAATGTTATGATTTAATATACAGAGAATAAGCCACTTTAGTAAGGCTCTCAACACAACTGATTTTTCAAACGAAATGTGATATATTCCATTACTGCCATACTAGAGTTTCAGATGCCTAGCTTCTTTTTATACCAAATATTAATCTGAAATATTAAATTACTAACATATATATGGAATTCTTGGAACACTTAGGCCCTGTTCATACACATAGTATAATCAGATGTTGCTGCTGTTTCCTTCTGGATTTAAAGTGGCTGATCAGATAGCAACATCTGCCTCCTGGTATTAACTCATGGTAGCTCCCCGCAATCCTTCTCGAAACTGGATTATTTTGTTACCTGCTCCTTTGTGGTGTTTTCTGAGTTCTCCGGTTTCACCTCGTAGTTTCTCCATCTGAATAGTTCTGCTGCGATATTAACCAACTTCCAGATGTCTGAAGGCTGTCCCAGAGCAAAAGGAGCCTCAGACATACGGGTTACGGTCGCCATTTTTTTTTTTACTACTTAGCAATGTGTGCATAACTGCATAATGTTTTAACCTATGTGCATGCGCATATGCACATAGTGCGTGCATGTGCATAATAGTGGAGAAAAAAGAACTGCATGGTGCTTTCGTGTGGATGGCAGAAGACTGTTTCACCATGGAGTGATTCGAATTGCAGTCTGATCGATAATATCCAGAACAAAGATATTCAGAACAGAACCAGGTCAGTTTAACACGGACTCAACACGCTGTTAAATGTTTTAGCTGCAATAATCTGACAGACAAGCTCTTGATGGAAGCCACACTCACTTTTGGATGAACTAATCACATGCAGAATTTCCCCCCATTTTTTGTTTTGTTTTGTTATTATGACCACACAAAAACACAGAATATACAAATGAAAAAACTGAACGTGTACAAAATAAATACACTGGCAGTAAGGGATGAGAAAGATGTATAACAGACAGAGTTGTTTGGGAGACTAGTAATGTTTAAATAACTTTAGCATAATTATTATCCAAACTTAACTGTATATCTCTGTAAGTGCAGGACTTTTAAACTCATTTTTCTTACTTTAAAAGAAATGTAACAAATTAAGATTTCTATTCCAACAACAAGGGCTGCTAATTAAATGTTTTGCTAATGAAAAGGGAGGAGAAAATCCCCATGGATTACCAAAAGGGCCATGCTGGTCATCATGGACCATTGGGGATGAAGAATAGGAACTATGGAAGACACAGCAGGAACTAGGATAAAAACTGGAGAGACAGACAGTGCTGGGACTAGGGAGTTGGTGGGGGAGGCCATTGCTTAGGGTAGCATGTGGCCCCAGGGGTGGGCTCCTGTGTGCCGCCATCCCCCAGCCACATCCTGTCTGCTGCCCGCCATACGGGCCACCGCCTGCCATCCCCACCACCGCTGCCCAGGGGGAGCCCTGCATGGCCCGAGAGCCAAACTTTGCATCTGTTGCCACCAGCAAGAGGAGAATGCAGAATGAGAATGTGGCAGCTGTGCTCTCTCAGGCTCAGGCTGGCTGATGCTCACTGGGTGAAGCAACCAAGCAAGAGCAGGTGGGAAGTGAGCATATGCCCACGAAGCTCCTTTTAGGTTTTTTGTTTTTTTTAAAAAAACACCTTCCTCCAACATTTGTTGCTTCTCCTGGGCATAGCGTGGGTTTTTGCTGCTGTACACTCCCCCCCTCTATTTTCTTCTTCTTGTACAACCGCTGCAGACTTTCTTTGTCCCTTTCTTGCCCTCCTTCCCCATGCACCGTGCAGTCTCCAGCCATGAAATTATGCTTTAGTGGAGCTGAGCCTAATCCTAGCTCTTCAGAGGTTGTATTCCACGGTGCACCACAAATCTGTACCTCAGGCGTGCTCAGCTCAGCCTGTTCTGCACATGAAACAGTGCAAGGTGGTAGAATCCAATGGACCATACCACTTCCTGCTTCAGGGAGTGAGAGATGCTTTTTTAATATATATACACAAACACACAACACCCACCCACCTATAAGGCAAAAACGTCTCTGCATTTAAAAGTATAACTTCTGGCATGGGTTCAAGCCTAGCTTTGTTTACATGTGTGCAAGATTTTCACTTTCAGTCAACAATTACTGGGGGAAGGGTGGCCTTTGAACCACATAATCCCTCCCCTGAAGCAATCTAGTCTATTTTATCATTTCTGTTTTCTGCCCCTAGTCCGCCTGCTTATGCCTTTCCAGCTAACCTTGGCCCAAGCTAGCTGGGGAGCTCATCAGCGCTGTTGAGTTGTCTGTGGACTAAAGGAAACCACTTAATGTGAGCTGGTTACCCTTTAAGCACTGACAGTTTAGTATTTATACCTAGGGTTGCCAACCTCCAGGTTGTGGCTGGAGATCTCTCACTATTACAGCTGATCTCCAGGCAACACAGATCAATTGACCTGGAGAAAAAGCTGCTATGGAAGGTGGACTCTGTGGCATTATATCCCACTGAAGCCACTTCCCTCCTCTTCCCATGGGTCCTTGCTGGTCCAGGCAGACAAGGCCGCCGCACCTCTCCCCGTCTGATGAAGGGACTTTGCCTGGAGTGCCAAAGGGCTGTTAGCCTGGAAACATTTGCTGCTCCAGCAGCCTCCCAAGGCCAAACTCAGCAGGGACTTAAATCCAGGGATGGCTGGGGGGGGGGGGAGGGAGGGCAGGTGTACAGAGGAGCCCTTGGCGGCCGTGCAGGGGGGGAAACAAGTAGGTAGCCTCACCTATTTATTTTTATTTTACTTTATTAGATTTATATCCTGCCTTCCCTGCAGAAGCAGGCTCAGGGTGGCCCACAGACCAGTTGGCAATATAAAAACATCAATAATAAAACAAAAGCATATAATAACATAAAACAATAAAACATGAAAATTACAACTGGTGCTATTTTACAGTAATATAGCTAGATACTAGGCCTAGAGTGCCAAAAAGCCTGGTACCTGCCCTATGAATGTGGTTTTCAAACTTCTAGTGCTAATTTCAAGGCATTTGCTACAGCAATTTAAACTTACATTTAAAGTTCTGTGTAAGCACTTCTTTTCCAAGCAAGAATACAACCAGGGATTAAGAAGTGAAGTCTATGAGGTAGGTCATTAATATTCTTATTTTACAGATGAACAGATAATAGCTCAAGGCCACCCAGGAAATGTATAGCAGAGAACAGATTTTAAATCGAAGTTCAAGTGTAGCACTCTTCAGAATTGTACTAGCAGTTTGTGTTGGCAAGTAGTATTCCAGCTAGTCCTTAACACAATGGCATATTCATTAGATCATTTTTAATAAGCAGATTCAAGTTCTCAAGGATTATGATTCTGGCCTACAAAAAGCTACCATTAAAGAAAAAGTGTCAGACCTATCAGCTAGCGCTGGGAACAAGACAGATAATATCAGTGCTTATGGATTTATTTAACCTTTCAATTACAGTTTAAAATGCTGCCAAATTAATTAGTATAGTACATTAACTTTGGTCCCAATAAATTTTCAAGACCACCCTTTTCCTTTTGAGCTCTACCATTCATTAAGAGGTTTGGAGTGTATAGACTAGGGATGGGGACGAACCTCCCCACGATGCTAAATTCTTCAAATAAATCATTGGGTCATAGTTCATGCCCAACTTATCAATGACCCTCCACATGGTTTTTCAGAGGTTTGTGCGGCTCATGATGGGAAGTGAAAGGGAGGGTGAGAGGAATCACTGTTAGGCTGAAATAGATGCAAGAAATTTCAGTGATTCCTTGCACTGCCCCTCCCCCAATTCCAAGGGATCGCTGAATTGACTTGTGGGCTCAGTTTGGCAGTCCAATTTGAACCAGGCTGCCCAGCAGAGCCCCAGCTGACCCTACAAAGAGAGTTCTCCCTGCAGGATCCCTGCTCCTTTACGGGCTCCATTGGGCAGTCCGGTTTGTATCAGGTTGTCCAGCCAGGGCCAGCCCATTGACTAGGCAAACTAGGCACTGCCTAGGGTGCTGGCAGGTTGGAGGTGGCAAATTCAGCCCTCCCCCCTCCCCATGCCCTAGACAAATCACTAGTTTGCCTCTTCCTCTGCTTGTTCATTTCGCCTCCTCACCACCAATTCCCTTCATCCTCCCACCTACCCTGCCTCCTCCCTGAACCTATTCATCCTCCGCTCACCCATCCCGCCTCTTCCCCACCGATTCCCTTTGTCCTCCCGCCTGCCCTGCCTCCTCCCCATCCCTTCTTGTCCTCTGCTTGCTTGTCCCACCTCTTCCTTGCCAATTCCATTTGTCCTCCCACCCGCCCAACCTCCTTCCGTCCCTTCTTGTCCTCCACTTGCCTGTCCCAACTCCTCCCCATCCCTTCACATCCTCTGCTTGCCCATCCCGTCTCCTCCTCACCAATTCCTTTCATTCTCCTGCCCACCCCGCCTCCTCCTTGTCCGTTTTTGTGCTCTGCTTACCTCTTCTGTCTCCTCCCCGTCTGCCATATGAGCGGTGGGGCATGGTGCCACAGGGCACCACTGCGGAGGGCGGCACTGGGTGTTGAGTCTGCCTGGGGCGCCATGTGCCCCAGGGCCGGCCCTTTGTCCAGCAGAGCCTAGCTGAGGCTGCAGTGGGAACATCCCTTTAAATGATGAACCCTCATTAAACAAACCAGTTCAGTAACTGAGGAGGCTTGTGAAGGTTTGTGATTCATGTCGTCCCACAAACCAAAGCAAGCCTCTATTTTTTTGGTTTTGCCCATCCCTAGTATAGACACCTGTATCTCTGCTTTGGATTTTATCTGTTCATCAGACAGAAGAGCCTTCTAGACAGCAGCACTCAAAAATGTAACATGTGATGTTATGATTTTGTGATTGCTATGACTTTGAGTCAATGGAATAAAAGTACTTGATTATGATAATGACGTTAGCACTCAAAAATAGAAAATTGAATGCACGGAAAGGCAACCCTCTTGGCCTGAGTGCCCTGTTAAATTCAGTATCAACCAACGAAAAAGTTGACATGCTATCAGACAAAAGGGAATGCAGAGAAACAAGGCAATGCTGGCCACAGAGGCACATCTGCCTGATGATGCAGGAGCAGCAATGCCTTCTAGTACTAAGAGGCACAGCAGAACATATTGCTTGCAACCTCTTGTGCCAACCTCACAGTCTAGACACACTGAAAAGCAATGTTGTAATACCACCCTGTTGATTGGTTGTTGGAACCAGGGCTGCCAAGAGCTACCATGGGTCCCCCCCAAGACAAAGAGTCTACCTGGGCCTCCCCATATGACCATGATTCAAACCAAATATCATAACAAAACAAATCACTTGGCTTGCTGTTACCATAAATCTACAGAAAATAATCAGTCCACCTCTTATGCATTTATTTATTTTACTTATATCTCACCATTCTCCCCAATGGGGACCCAAAGCAGCTTACATCATTCTCCTCTCCTTCATTTTAACCCCACAACAAATGTGTGAGGTAGGTTAGACTAACAGTGTGTAACTAGTTCAAGATCACCCAGCAAGCTTCCATTGCAGGAAGAATGAGCGGCAGGCTTGTCAGGATTCACAACCAATAGCTGGTGCAGAGCCACCTATACCCTCCAGCCCGGATTCCGCAGGTGAACCTCAACTGGTTCCGCAGGTGAACCTCAACACCTTTAGGGCACTGCAGACAGAGGCTGAGAACAGAGCTACAGCAAGAGAGCAAACTGCACGTCTCCTGGCCTGATGCCAGCTGATTGCTGATGAGGGAGATGAGCAGATGTATAACTGTTTCTGAACAGCTGGCTGCAAGCATGACCCTTAGGCGTAGGGCTATAAGAACCAGCCAAGAGAGGCTGTTAGGTGTGGATGCAGTGCATATGATAGATGCTAAGTCACCAACTCTGCCTTGCCTGACTTCTAGATTCCTGACCTTGGATTGAATGACTCTGCTTTGCCCTATTTCTGGCTCCTGACTTTGGACTGAACAACTTTGCTGTGCCTGACTTCGGGAGCCCTGACCTTGCACTAAATGACCCTGCCTTGTCTGACTTCCGGCACCTGCTACTCAGAGCCTGAAAGCCAATATAGGTTGATTTTTTTTTGGTACAAGTCTACTGGACCCCCCAAAATTTCAGAATTTCCAAACAATCCAGGATTTCCAAATCTTTAAAGTATTTGGGTCTGGGATTCATCAGAAATCCCAAATATTTTTGGGTCGAGTAGATTCAAGAAGAAAACAACAACAACAAAAAGCAGTGGCAAAGCTGCAAAAAATCAGCTGAGTGGTGGGTTCCCACCATTCAGTTGTTTTGGGGTCTATTGTTCAGTCCCTTTAAATGATACTGCACAAGACAGCCCAAGCTAAGCGACAGGGAGACCTGTGCCTTGTTTAAAGGAACAAAAAAGGGGAGAGATCCCTGGGAAAGAGAACCAGATACAAAATTAACCATGAATGTTTCACTAAACACCAATAGTCTGATATTACAATATTCAATAAACCTAGCTGTCAATTATGTGCAAAACTGCCTATGAGTCTGTTTAAAACTTTCACATACTAAAAGGGATGACAAAAGCCTGAAAAACAGCTGAGCCAAAAAACATCTCTCAGCTTTTTTTTTTTTTTGCAGGGGGGGGGGAGGCTTTGCTGATTTTCCTGGTAATCCCAGAATATATCTGGGATTTTTTTTATGATTCCCCCCCTCCCCCGTTTTCCAGGAAAATCCCAGATACATTGGCAAAATATTCCCCAAAATATCAATAAGGCATTTTGGATATATTATCAGGTCAAGTATACCCAAATGCATACCCTGACTTAACTATGCCATTGATTTTCAGGAAAATATGATTATGTGCATTTTTAAAATTCAGAAATAAGTCCCAGTTATTCAAATGAATAAACATTAATATACTTGTAGCAAAACAGCGCTTCTTTGGTTACAGTAAGACCATAATATTGTATAAAAAGCAAAATAGTTTACCAAAGCAATTCTGACATGGCATAAGAAGACTCAATCTTGGAAAGCTAAATACCATATAAACTGTTCTCAACTTTGATGACTGTGATGACCTTTTTCATCCAGAGTACCTACCACCTTCCATAACTCTCTCCCACAAGTTCAAGATTACAGGTATGTCAGGCAGTCTACTTAGCCCCCTTTAATAATTGCCACTCATTCAGACACTGAACTTTTGGCGTTGGGGACTCAAACACAGTTTCATTCACAAGCTGCCAAGTGAGAGAGAGAGACAGAGAGAGAGAGGGACAGAGAGAGGGAGGAAGAGATCTTAGTATTGTATGTGTGTTTCTTTCCATGAAAAAAACAGCCACAGGGTTAAACAAACAAGAAGTTAGCTTTTATTTATGGTTTGAACATAATACTGAAGAAAGGCAGGTAAAGTTACAAAGTTCCGTTTCAATTGCACTTTTGAACTGGTTTCTTATTCCACCATTTGGACACCTTTGTTACAAATTGACTGTTTTCAGTCAGCTTTGAGTAGCTCTTTTCCACAGCTTCACTCAGCCAGACTCTCACCCCACTCCCTAACTGCTATCTTCAGCTCTCTTAACTGCTGTTTTCAGCTGTCCTTCTCACTAATATTCAGCTTGCTTTTCAGGGAGAGTGATCAAACTCGTTTGTTATGATGGCCAGATCTGACATAAATGGGACTTTGCGAAGATACACAATAGGCTACACAGAGGAATGAAGTTACAACCAAATAAATCAAAACCACTGATACACTTTTAGAACAGTGTATCAGAATATTTGGGGGGGGGGGTTGTAGTGACATACTCAAATAAGGGACATTGACTGTTTATCTTATTACATATACGAACCCATCTTCCACTATATTTTAATGTATTCTTTTTTTTCTAATGGCAAACTATAATGCTGTTATAACCTCTTGGGAAACTAATGCCCTCTATTTAAACCCAGAACTAACAAAGCCAGAATGATACCCAGATTTATGGCACTTCACACCTATGACATCAATCTGCTTTTTTTTATCACTCTCCACTATTGTTTCAGCCCAGTTAACAACACTAACAAACACAGACCCCAATTTGTGATTCTTTTAATCTGCTAAAAACATTTCCATGACTCTATATACCAACTCACTGCCCAATTTCTCTATATTTAGGACTGCTTGCCATTCTACTTTTGTCTGATGAAGTCTGCTTAGAGCATACAAAAGCTTATATTCTGAATAAAACTTAGTTGATCTTAAAGGTGACACTTGTCTACCGCTTTGTTCTAGACCAGAATAAAGTGACTGTGAATGTAATTGCCAATTAAAAACATTAAATTGACTGCCAGGATTTCTTGTGTCTTCAGGAAGCCTGGGTGGCATCATTCAGTAACCCGTCACCTATCCCACAGGCCAAAAGGATAAGGTAAGCAGAGAATGAGATGGTCTTTTGCTTACAAAATAATGTGAGGAAAGAGGAGGACTGATCATGCTAACATAGCCAGCAGGTATAGTGGCTGTGAGCAGAATGCCACAAAAACTCTGGCCATGCTTAAGGCCTTCTCAGAGTCCTTGTGCTCAAAAGCTCCCTAGAGCTTTCAATAGGAGACAAGCATCACTGCACCTCTAGTAGAATTTGTTAGCCTGAAAGAAGTGAGGATGTGTACTGGCTGAAACGTAGGGCGTTTTCGCACAGGGCTTACCCCGGAGCGACGTCCCTCTTCACCGCGCAGCGTCTGCGCGGATTTCGCACCAACTGCTCCGCAGAGCCGCAAAGAGCCGCGGCTTTTGCAACACAAATGTAAACTGGTTTTTGGCGGTTTATATTTGTGACGCAAAAGCCGTGGCACTTCACGGCTCTTTCTGGTTCTGTGGAGCAGTTGGTGCGAAATCCGCGCAGACGCTGCGCGGTGAAGAGGGACGTCGCTCCGGAGTAAGCCCTGTGCGAAACACCCATAATTTCTGCTGTCTCCCTTGCAGTTTAAGGGTCATATGTACATGACCTAACAATGTGTAAAGGAGAAAAATGGGAGTTGTTTCAATTCTGCTTTTTTTGTGCAAAAGCACGTCCTTCTACTATGCCTAACAGCTCCTCCACTCCTTAATTTTTTACTCCCTGTATCCACATAAGGTAAACTGAGACAACAAGAGCTATGTGTACTTTCAGTAAAGGAGTAATTCATGAAGGAAAATGAATAAGATTAGTTACAAAAACTGCTTTAAAAAATCACAACAAAATAGTATGCCACAACTGATTACATATACATTTGTTTTAAAAAGTGTTCTGGTCAATTTAGAACAGTTTTTAGACAGCTGGAACTTTATGCCAACATTAGCCAACAGCGTCTTTTTGCAAATACTTTTACAGTTGAGCAAAGTTAAATCAATTTGGCACTTGATCTGCTAGCTAACTGTCTTCTTAAAGCATGAGTCCTATTCACCAAGTTGAATTGCTCCATTAAGGGGCAGTTGGCTGGCATGGAGAAGACTGGGTTGACTGACAATGAGCTTCAGTCACAAAGAAGTTTCAGGAAGGTTTTCTAAAAATCAAAAGTTGCTTTCCCGATAGATGAGACTAGCTGAAGACGACATGAAATAAAAAATGTTTCCAAGAGAGGTTAATGATTCCATGACCTTTTG
The DNA here is from genome assembly GCF_032191835.1 of Heteronotia binoei. Taxonomy (NCBI): domain Eukaryota; kingdom Metazoa; phylum Chordata; class Lepidosauria; order Squamata; family Gekkonidae; genus Heteronotia; species Heteronotia binoei. The sequence goes on from NC_083229.1 coordinate 82,087,042, forward strand.
ACTTAAGCTATAGTTTATTTAGTAGATTTATTTATTTAGCAGATTTATATTCCGCCCTACCCTGCAAATGGGCTCAGGACAGATTACAACAAAATCAAACTGTTTATAAACAATTTTTTTTGTTTGACTGTGAATGTAATCACCAATTAAATACATTCAGTGGTTCCCTTTCTTCTTTTATCAAACTGCACAAGTTAATTTTACAAAACCAAATTAGAGCTAATTCTCTAATGATAAGGTACAGATGACAACAAATTGTGTATGTTTCTATCATAAACGCTGGACAAAAAACAATCAGGTGATGAATGTTTGCATCTAACATTAACATTCTTCCTGGTTAATCCTAATGATTTCAGTTTCACAGGAACATGAGGTTTAACCAATAACAGAGGTAACACCTCCTACATCAACAATATGCTACATTTCTAGCACGTATTCTCATCTACAAAATAAATACATTCATGTTAAATATGATGTAGGAAACTAGAACCAGATGGTAAACTCGGAATTAGAAACTGCTCAGAGTACCTTGTGATAAAAGTGTCAGTTCTCCCCAGCATAACTATGGGAACAACAGTTAAAGAGCAAACCATTTAAGTGTTCATTTGTAACAGCACTTTCATTTCTGAAGTTGTTACTGAATTTGTTCAATAAATTTTAAAAATGATTGCTGACTTAAGTACTTAGCCAATATAAGAACCACATTTCTTTCACACGTGCTTGCAATCATGTAATGAAAAGATATCCAACAACTAGGTCTTCTTTAAAGTAGTTTGTTGACAAATGCTTATTCAAGCGAGTCAAACAAAGAATCCAGACTCTGCATGTATTCTTTTATGTATTCTTTTAGAAGGGATTCTGTACTGTGTAAATTGTCCCTGCCAACCTCAATCCTACCCATCAGTGCTATTAACCCCCAAATAAGGGCCAGATCCTTTATCACAGAAGTATGTGGTGAGTTCACAAAATAATAACCAGATTCAGGCTCAGATATATAATCCAGCACATGTATATAATATATAAATGGTGTAGATATCTCACCTACACAATTTGAATATTTCTCTCCCCTGTTGATGATGTATACAGCTAGTACACTTTTAGCAGTGCCTGGGCCATAAATGTCTGACATTCAATACGAGTGTCTCTGTGGGAAGGAGTGTGCAAATCCCAAGAATAACATTTTATAGCATTTACAAACTGGATCAGCCACATAAGCTAGACACACTAGCAGTCTAAGCATGAATGTTTATAGTTGGTAGAACAATTATAATGGATGATTGTATGTACAGACAAAGGGATTATGATTGGCATTTCTATTTTTAGAGTTTCATAATTTTTTACTCTTTAAAAGAAAATTATTATTCAGGTTGATGTTGCAATCTCAGCTTTCAACAAAAATAATTGAGCATACACAGTATTAAGTATAACAAGCTAATTTTGCTATTCAATTTTTTATCACGTATCAGTCCCAACCTCAATTGTTTATAAAATGCTATTTCAATAACACAGGTACAAATAACCTAGTGATGTTAATTTTGATAGAATAGTATTTGACACTTTTCCTTAGTGCTACAGATGAAAACATCTGTTGGACCTGCGTATCATAGGAGTTTTTTTTGTGTCTCTCCCCCAGTGTCTTGGTTTATTATAATTGTTCAGATGTACTGACAAAACAGTGGTCAAGCTGGGATACGTTTGGGACTGCATGCTCTCATCCCTCTATCTTACACATAGCTCACGATTAAACATGATTCTGCTTTCATGACAAACCACAGTTTGCCAGTATGTTCCAAACTCAAAATACATGGTTTGTTCTAATCCTTACAGTCCAAGATTACAGCAAGGGAAACATGATCTGGAATTAATAATAAACTGCATTTTGCCATGAAGGTGGAAGTGCTTATCAAGTGTTATGTGAAGACAAAAAAAAAGGGAGACAGAGGAGCATATGAGCAAGGATTTCCTATGCTCACTCAACAAATAATGTTATATTTGAACCACACCTTTATTAATTTCCTTAGAATTTGGTTGACAGATATTTCATTCATTCTATAGCTAAATGTTACATGATTTTTCTTCAATAGAAATAAGCAGAAATACGCCAAGTATAGTTCTGTCTTAAGGTGTCAGTTATAGCTATTTTCATACTTCCTAAGAAAACACAAATCTATTGTTTAATGGGAATCTGAGGAAACAAACTAAAGAACATGCAGCAGTCAAAACACAGTTTGTTAGAATAAATTTACCAGAAAAAGGATTACACCCCCAACCAAACACAAACATTTATGAAATAACAAACGTGTCAGCCACCACCTAGTAAACCATTTCCCATATTTCTGAAATGCTAAGGAAACCTTATTCTATAAAGATGTGCATGAATAAGTAATTGCGAGCTGTACTGTTCATTTTAAGTCTACTAGAGATCAGATCTACTGACAGATAAAAGATATTTAGGAATTCATTTTGGAAAAAGTAGCAAAGAATTTAATTCAGAGAATACTCAGATCTACAGGACATTTTGTTCTGAACAGCAAACTTCTAGTAGCTTAACAAGAATTTTAAGTTTCTTAACAAAAAGTTTAAAATGTACTTGATATTTATTCCTCTACAATAGTCTACTGAAACAATGACAGCACAGCACACAATACAATAATATATATATATATATATATTAAAAAATTTAAAAACCTGAACAAAATGTGCCTGCCGCCCCAGGGAGTGTCAAAAACAAAGCCACTGTCCACAAAGAAGACCATTACCTGATTTCCTTTGTCACATACAACAGAAAACAAAAATGTATAGCCAGATTCTATGCTGAGCCTTTTGTGGTTGGTGTAACTTCTCCATTCTACAACCACATCTTATAATAAAAGACATATTTTCTCCCAATAGTCTGTGGTTTGACAAGTCTAAATGACAGAGTGAGAACAACTAAAGAAACACTTGAAAAACACTCCACTTGCAGCTCAAGAGAGTTCTCCTGACCCCTTCAGGGCATGCTGTAAGACCTATCAAGTCACTCATTTGCTTGAAATGAAGTGAAAAGAATGTTATTATTTCATTGCTTCCAAACATGTTTGTAAAAGTTCTCTTGCAATCATAAAGTGTTAGGTCTAAAATCTGCAAGTGAAGCTCTGCTCATACAATTAAAATTACCCATCTCCCACTTTCTCCTTCAGGACCATGTCCCCAAAAGAAGTCTTTTCTGCTCATGTAGATAGATCCAAGTGGGCAGCTGTGTTGGTCTGAAGCAGTTGAACAAAGCAGGAGTCAAGTGCACCTTTAAGACCAACCAATTTTTATTTAGAACGTAAGTTTTATGTGCTCTTAAGCACACTTCATCAGATGAGGAATCCAGCACAGTGAGCAAAGCCATACATAGCTGAGCGCTGGTAGGCAGTGGCCCAGAATGCAACATGGTACGGATTTAAGAACCAATGACAATGAAGTAAAATTATCTGGTAGGCAGTGGTTTAGAATGTAAAATGGTACAATGAGAGCCAGTTTGGTGTAGTGGTTAAGTGTGCGGACTCTTATCTGGGAGAACCGGGTTTGATTCCCCACTCCTCCACTTGCACCTGCTGGAATGGCCTTGGGTCAGCCATAGCTCTGGCAGAGGTTGTTCTTGAAAGGGCAACTGCTGTGAGAGCCCTCTCCAGCCCCACCCACCTCACAGGGTGTCTGTTGTGGGGGAGGAAGGTAAAGGAGATTGTGAGCCGCTCTGAGACTCTTCGTAGTGGAGGGCGGGATATAAATCCAATATCTTCATCTTCTTCTTCTTCAGTGACAGAATAGTAAAATTAACAAATTGAGCAAACCTTTCAGCTGAGTAGCATGAGCATGCGAAAGCAACAAAACAGCAGTATGCAGTAAAATTAACAAACTGAGCAAACCTTTCATCTGAGTAGCATTGGTTCTTAAATCTGTACCATGTTGCATTCTGGGCCACTGCCTACCAGCTATGTATGGCCACTGCCTACCAGCTATGTATGGTTCTCTCAGCTATGTATGGCTTTGCTCACTGTGCTTAAGAGCACACGAAAGTTTACGTTCTAAATAAAAATTGGTTGGTCTTAAAGGTGCAACTTGACTCCCGTTTTCTGCTCATGCAAAGGCACCTTTGGATCCAAGCCACTGGCTTAATTTGGATATTAACTGAAACCATGGTTTGATTAATCTAGGGTTAGTGGGGGTATGTTAAACCAGAATCCGATATAATGGTTTGAAGTTTTTATTAAGAGCAATTATTTTTAACTATTGTTTTGTGCAAACTTGTATGAACTCAGAATCCTAATCTAACAGTAAACAATTCATGAATACATACATTATACAGACATCTGAAAGAGGCCTTGGTCTGCCCTCTCTTGAAAAAAGCTACAGCAGACCCGGCCGAATTGGCGAACTACCGGCCGGTGTCTAACTTACCGTTTTTAGGTAAAATTATTGAGAGGGCCGTGGCGTCACAGCTTCAGAGGTTTCTGGATGACACTTCTGTCCTAGATCCATGTCAGTCTGGCTTCCGGCCGGGCCATGGAACGGAGACGGTGCTGGTCGCCTTGGTAGATGACCTCCAACGGCAACTGGATCGAGACAGCGTTGCGGTGCTGATCTGTCGGCTGCATTTGATACAGTCGACCATCGGCTACTGACGCGCTGCCTCGCCGACATTGGGGTTGAGGGGTCGGCCTTGCAATGGCTTTCCTCCTTTCTCCTGGGTCGGGGACAGAGGGTGGCTATCGGGAGTGAATGGTCCCGGAGGCGCACACTGGACTGTGGGGTGCCCCAGGGAGCAGTGCTCTCCCTGATGTTGTTCAACATCTATATGCGCCCCCTTGCCCAGATTGCCCGGCGGTTTGGGCTGGGTTGCCATCAATATGCAGATGACACCCAGCTCTATCTACTAATGGACGGCTGGCCCGACCCCACACCAGGGAATCTCGACCGGGCCTTACAGGCTGTTGCGACATGGCTCAGGCTGAGTGGGCTGAAGTTGAACCCAGCGAAGACAGAGGTCCTTTGCGTGGGTCGCGGCGCTCTGGGAAGGGAAATAGCTCTCCCGGCCTTCGATGGTGCGCTATTGAAAGCAGCGCGCCAGGTAAAGAGCCTGGGTGTTTTACTGGAGCCTTCACTATCGATGGAGGCCCAGATAGCAGCCACCGCCAAGTCAGCATTCTTCCATCTGAAGCGGGCAAGGCAGTTGGCCCCTTTCCTTGAGCGCCGGGACCTCGCAACAGTGATCCACGCAACGGTCACCTCAAGATTAGACTACTGTAATGCCCTCTACTTGGGGCTACCTCTGTGCCGGACTCGGAGACTGCAGCTAGTGCAGAACGCGGCGGCCAGGCTGTTGTTGGGACTCCCAAAACGGGAACATATACAGCCGGGGCTACGTGAACTGCACTGGCTGCCGATCATATACCGGGTCCAGTACAAAGTGTTGGTCATTACCTTTAAAGCCTTATATGGCCGAGGACCTGCCTACCTGAGGGACCGTCTTTCCCCATATGAACCCCAGAGCACTGAGGTCAGTTGGGAAAAATCTAATGACCATCCCTGGGCCGAAGGAGATTAAATACCAGAATACTAGGGCACGGGCATTCTCAATCGCGGCCCCCACCCTATGGAACCGACTCCCCAAGGAGGTGCGGGCCCTGCGGAACCTTGATCAGTTCCGCAGGGCCTGCAAGACCGCCCTTTTTAAGCTTGCACACTTGGATTGCTAAGAAGACTGGCAATTAAGGATCTGCCAATGCGGTTTGAAGACCTATACCGCTGAATAACCGTACTCATTGGATTGGTTTTAATGTTGTTAAGTTAGTGTTTACTGTTTTATATTGTTAAATTTAAAGGCTTTTAACTACTGTATGTTTTTATAAAATGTTGTTAGCCGCCCTGAGCCTGCCGAGGTGGGGAGGGCGGGATATAAATAAAATTATTATTATTATTATTATTATTATTATTATTATTATTATTATTATTATTATTATTATTATTATTATCCTTTATCAATCTATTCTTAGGCCCATCACTGCCACTATGCTGTGCCAAGCTTCAAAGCAGCTGAGCACAGGCAGTAAGAACAACCCCTCTGGCTGCTGCTGTGATTGCAAAGAAATCACCCAGGCAATAACTTACCCCTTGTGCCAAAGACTGCAATGGTCAATCACAGGATAGTTGATGATTGGGCATAAGCCAGTTTGGTGTAGTGGTTAAGTGTGCGGACTCTTATCTGGGAGAACCGGATTTGATTCCCCACTCCTCCACTTGCACCTGCTAGCATGGCCTTGGGTCAGCCATAGCTCTTGCAGAAGTTATCCTTGAAAGGACAGCTGCTGTGAGAGCCCTCTCCAGCCCCACCCACCTCACAGGGTGTCTGTTGTGGGGGAGGAAGGTAAAGGAGATTGTGAGCCGCTCTGAGACTCTTTGGAGTGGAGGGCGGGATATAAATCCAATGTCGTCGTCTTCTTCTTCTTCTTCCTCTTCTTCTTCCTCCTCCTCCTCCTCCTCCTACTAGCAATGATATATATATTCAGGTGGATGAACTGGAGGAGTCTGAACTGCCTCCTACACAAGCAGAATAGCTCCTAAGAGGACTGGAGGAAGGGAAAACCCTCTGGGAAAAAACTGAAGCTCACCTGCAACCCACAATCCTATACTCAAATATGCACTCCACAGGCATCTGAAGATCCTTAGTTCTGCAATATCCAGGAGGATCTGCTGTTTGACAGAGATTGTCTTTCTACGCCAAGGTGGGGGGAGTACTACACAAGCACACTATGCTAGTCCAGGTGAAGGTGAGCTTATAATATTCATCGCCACTCTGTCTTCCTTTCTTTTCTGCTCTCTCCAGTCCATTCATGGAATGTGCCACAGGCCTCATCTGCACTAGGGCAGTGATTGAAATATAACAGAGCTGCATGGAAAGCAGAAGACAGTTCTGAACATCTCCCAACCACAGCTTCTCCTGCCTGAAAACAAAACAAAACACAAAATGGTCCTGCTATCAAGCTTGCTCCCCCTTTAAAAAGGTAAAGGTAAGTCTCCTGTGCAAGCTCCAGTCGTTTCCGACTCTGGGGTAACGTCACATCAGGATGTTTTCACAGCAGACTTTTTACAGGGTGGTTTGCCATCCCCTTCCCCATGTTTCCCTTTAACTTAATTTCTTCCTGATTTATGTTTGCTACCTACAGATCCCCAAAATTGGATTTAAAACCATGCACAGTGCTAAAAGACCACTCTTCCCTGTGCAGGTGAAATTCAGAGGACTTCTCAAGAGGAAGAGCCAAAAAGTTGGCTTCATTCTTGTCCACAGATTTAGGCACAAGTGACTGGCTAGAGAGGAGGGAGAAGAGAGAGTCTGGAAGGTGAAAAGGATGAAGCAGCAGAGCAAGAGCACACTCCTGACACTTCCCAGCACACAAGCCTCCACTTTTCCTGCAATGCCAGTAGTATGCAACAGCATGCAATCTGCATAGCACCCAAAATATCCTGTGCCTGGTACGCAACCTAACTTAAGATGACCAGAGTCTAGCAATGGATCACCCCCCCCTTTTTTTCTGATCAGCATCAAGAAAACGTTGCATCATTTCCTTTTACAGTTCCCTGTTCCAATACTTAGTGTTTGCATATCTCAATGTTTGAAGGTCTGTGTTGCTATTCCCATGAAATAGTTGTTCTAAAAGTCTTGCACCACAAGCTACAAGTAGTCTATTCATGAAGAAATGTTTCTGTAGTTATCTGCAGTTGTTTCTACCTTGAATGCAAAATGCAAAACTGAAAAATCTGCCACTTTTTTGCATGCCTTCTGCTAAACAAGGTCACTCTCAACACTTTTAAATTCTTCTGTTCAAGGCTGTTTTGGCTGATATTAATAGAGAAACACAGAGGGTTTTTTTTTTTTTAAAAAGAAATTTAAAATGGTAGTGTGAGTTCTCTATTTCACACACATATAGCTTTAGGTAACTAAGGCAGAATAATGATGCCAAGGGGATATACCCTGATAATACTTCCTGGAAGACACCCACAAAACGTGGAACACTGCGGAGTGCAGAAAGGCATGTATTCTGCAAAACATACAGTACAACTGTTAGATCAGGGCTGGCCAAACTTGCTTAACATAAGAGCCACGTAGAATAAATGTCACATGTTTGAGAGCTGCAAGACATGAATTTCAGATGTTTGAGAGAGGAAAGAGAGGGAGGAAGAGAACTAGATGGAGAGGGAAGAGAGAGGGAGAGGTGGAAAGGAAGCAATTTTAACTTTAAATGCATTCTCCAAGCTGCTGGTTGGCTTGAAGAAGTGATTTAAAGAGAAAAATGCTTTCTCCAAGCTGGTTGATGGGTTAGTGGGGGCTTTGAGAGCCACAAAATGTGTGTCCGAGCTGCAGTTTGACCACCAATATTCCCTCTAAGCTGCAGAGTCTTGTGAGCAAAAATTCTGCTTTGTGAGCTACTGGCATTAAAGTTGTAAGCTACTGCATAAATTAGTTTGCTCTGTGGCCATTTTTCCTGAGCTAAGACAAAAATGTGTGAACTGGAGGCTAAAAATCTGTGAGCTAGCTCACGTTAATTCAGCTTAAAGGGAACACTTTTGACCACCCCGTGTGTTAGATGGTGAATTACTCTGAAGGGAAAATAGTGGTTTCCTCCTTTCTCACATTAATCCACAGCCTTTAGGACATGGATTCAGTTCAGATATCAGAATATATACCTTCAGGCATGTATTTTCTGAGCCCAAATACATCAACAAAGGATTTGTTAAACAGTGAGAAGAAAAGCAGTTTCATGGACTCTGTGTGGAAAGGGGGAAAGTGACCTCTCCTGAGCCAGATCCCTCCCCCCTCCCAATTCTGTATACTGCAAAAGGGAAAAGGACTGTGACTAGCAACAGGAAGATACTCCTTTCATACTTAGTTGATTTTCATTTTCCCCAGCATACTAATTATCCAAAATGCAGTAGCTTCCATACATGAATTGTGAAGTTGCTTAACTTGAATGTAAGTAAGTTATAATATAAATGACACCTTTGAAAACGGATCAAACAAGTACTAGTGCCCTGAGGTTAGTAAGTAAGAAAACTGGATCCATTCAGCCATCTACATTGTAGCAACCCTATTTGCTACTCTGATGATCCACTGCATTAGGAAGAGAACACTAGAACACTAAAGGGGCTCTTTGCAGCAGTAATTGTAAAGAAGATACACAGCAGGATGTGGAGTTGGAACCAGAGCATACGGCACAAACTTGCAGAACATTTCCTTATGCCCAAATCCTTAAATTAAGTCACATGGAGCTGAGATGGTGGAGATCCTACCTCCTAACCCATTTGAACATCAAATGGAAGAAAATTCTTCAGTAGCAATATAAAGGTAAAGGTAGTCACCTGTGCAAGATTGAGTTGTTACTGACCCATGGGGTGACGTCACATCATGACATTTTCTTGGCAGACATTTTTAATGGAGAGGGTTTGCCATTGCCTTCCCCAGTCATCTACACTTTACGCCCAGCAAACTGGGCACTTGGAAGGATGAGTCAACCTTGAGCTGGCTACCTGAATCTAGCTTCTGCCGGGATCAAACTCAGGTCGTAAGCAGAGATTGGACTGCAGTACTGCAGCTTACCACTCTGTGCCATGGGACATATATCAATATATATAGCAATATATCAGACAGCAATTTATTCTGTGGGTTAAATGAGAGATATGCCTTCATATTAAGAACAGAATTAGTTACATTTTTGAACATGTAAAATTTTGACCATTTCACATGCGGCTGTTTTACATGGAATACAGTGAAAAATAAGCTTAGAACAGATAAAAGGAAGTACTTCTTCACCTAAAGAGTAATTAACATGTGGAATTCACTGCCACAAGAAGAGGTGGCAGCTACAAGCATAGCTTCAACAAGGGATTGGATAATACGGAGCAGAAGTTCATCAGTAGCTATTAACCACAAGATATAGACGAAACACTGTCTGGGGCAGTGATGTTCTATATTTTTGGTGCTTGGGGGCAACAGTGGAAGGGCTTCTAGAGTTCTGGCCCTGCTAGTGAATTTCCTGACAGCATCTGGATTTTCACCACTGTGTGACACAGATTGTTAGACTGGATGAGCCACTGGCCTGATCCAATATGGCTTCTCTTATGTTCTTAATAACTAGTTGCCTCTAAACCACCAAGAACATTAGTATAAATATCACTGGTATTCTCAGAGACAATGAGTAATAAGTCAAGGCTGTGTTTCCCTGACAACAGCACATTAGCAAAGAATTGTGGTCAACTGGAAGCATTTATGTCAGTACTAAATGTGCACCACTGAAACAAAAAAAGCCCTAAACCATTATTTCACAAACTCTACACATATAAAGTGTGCTAGGTAAATGGAAATATAGTGTGAAACTGGGGCATATGGCATGCACAGAACTAGTACTACATTCATTGCACTGTTTCAGTGGTTCCCAAGCATTGACACTAGATTGCAATCAAGCACACTGGGCATATTTCTTAATAAACATGGTTAGGATCAAGTTGAAAAAGCTTTTAAAAACTGTTTTTAAAAACACGTATCATGTTAATCTAAGACGAATAAACCTAGAAGTTAGGCAAGAATCTAAGATGTAAGTCTTTTTCATAATCTTAAAATAACCCAGTTGCAATTCTAAAACATTTTTCTTAATTTCAAAGCTTGAAGCTTTTGTAAGCTATTACCAACCTCCAATTTATAGTAGGATTTATAGCAGGATAGAATGCTGTAGAGCAGAGCCCCGAGTGCAGAGTGGTAAACTACAGTATTGCAGTCCAAGCTCTGCTCATGACCTGAGTTCGATCCTGGTTGAAACTGGGTTCAGAAAGCGATCTCAAGGTTTACTCAGCCTTCCATCCTTCCGGGGTCGGTAAAATGGTACCCAGCTTGTTGGGGTAAAGTGTACATGACTGGGGAAGGCAATGGCAAACCACCCCATAAAAAAGTCTGCCCTGAAAACACTGTGATACGACATCACCCCAGAGTCGGAAATGACTGGTGCTTGCACAGGGGACTACCTTTACCTTTTAAAATGCTGCAAGTTAGAGAAATCAGTTGGTAGAAAGTTTTATACAAGCACTCTTAAAAAACCACTCACTTGTACTAATAATGCATGGGGAAGTCAATGGAACAAAACCAATGTTATTTCAATTCTCAGAGTATGATAAAAACTGTAATTTCTGAGTTAAATGTTTGAACAAGTTCCTGTTCTGCCAGCCCACATTCCATACCATCACTCAAATGCAGTTGTCACAGGATATCTACAGGGAAGTCCCTGATGGAATGGAGGCTGACATGGTCACTCATAGATTTTTTAAAGGATTTTGTTAAGTTGTCAGTTCATTTATTTTCTCAGACACTGCCCTGTCTGCTTATATAGGACAGCCTCACTTGGTGACAGTTTCCTGTGATTACTCCATTATCACAGCAGCTGTCGATGGATCCCAGTGGCAACAGACCTTCCACATGACAGGTTTCTCTGCATTTTCTCTGCCTCACTCCCAATGTGAGGGGAGGGATGGTGAGGGAGGGACAGTGGCTCAGTGGTAGAGCATCTGCTTGGGAAGCAGAAGGTCCCAGGTTCAATCCCTGGCATCTCCAAAAAAGGGTCCAGGCAAATAGGTGTGAAAAACCTCAGCTATACTCAGCTTGAGACCCTGGAGAGCCACTGCCAGTCTGAGAAGACACTACTGACTTTGATGGACCAAGGGTCTGATTCAGTATAAGGCAGCTTCATATGTTCATATGTTCAATGAGGTCATTCTCCCCTACCAGTATGTGGGTGAGGTGGCTTTTCCAAGTTTTTCTTCAAGTCAGTAACTGATGTATCATTATACTTAGGGTTTGTAGAATCTTTCGGGATCAAGTGCCGTGTTCTACTGGAGAAAGTTTTCCTTCCAGACGTTTCGTTCTCAGCTGCGGAGAACATCCTCAGTGGCGTTGCAGCCGGAGCAGGCGCTCAGACCTTCTTGGCTGCTGTGCATTGAGTGGAGCCAGGGCTGCTGGAGAGCTGCTATTTCTAGGCTGGAGGGGGTGTGGTGAAAGGGCAATTGGTTTGTGGATATGCAAATTGTTTGGTGGGGCTTCCTGGAAGGGTAGTGATAAGGAAACTGGCTGTTGAATGTGCCCATTGTTCTGTGTTAATTGCTGGGAAGGTTGGAAGGGGTTTGAAGATAAGGAAGATGGAAGAAGGTCTGAGCGCCTGGAACGTCTGGAAGGAAAACTTTCTCCAGGAGAACACGGCACTTGATCCCGAAAGATTCTACAAACCCTAATGATGTTACCAGCCGTGAAAACCTGAAATCTTTGATATCATTATACTGTTAATGTTAGCTATTGATTTTATAAACCTCAACACGAACCTCCATTGGCATAGGAAAATGTTCACCACAGGCAATATAGCACCACTGCTGATGGGATCAGGAAATTCCACACTATTTTACATCCATGACAACCATCTTGATATGTCTCAAAACAATGCAGCAAAGCGGAAGTGGTGGTGGTGGTGGTGCAAGGAATCCACTTCTCCAATAGCACAGGAGCACCATTGTGGTATTAGACCCTTTGACTTTTCCATCTGAGTTATATAAAATCACATCTGTCACAAACCTGGGATTATAATTTATTTGGAAAATTTCTAATACACCACAAAAGTTAACAACTAAAAACCTTGCATTAAAAACTGAGCAACAGCACAAAAACAGCATAAAGCACTGAACAGATTAGAATGAGTTTCACGTAACATTTATCTGGTAAGATTTAATTAAAAGCTCTTTAATTAAACGCCTAGGTATAGCAAAATTGGCATGGTGCATAAAGGAGAGTACAGTGAGTGACAGGTAAGTCTTGAAGTGAAGGGCCACTACTGAAAAAGCCTTGAGTATAGTCTCTGAAGGTGAGGAGACAAACAGCAGAGTTTGTGAAGATCTTAGCTGGCAGGCTGTACTGTGCAGGATAAAACAGTCAAGTACCCTTATCCCAGTTGTGCCTGGTAACAGATGGGCAGCCAATGCAGATTTTTTAGCACAGGAGTGATATGATCTCTGTAGGCTTGCCCTAACAACTGCTTGGCTGTTGCATTTTGGATGATGTTTCCAGTCAGTTTTCACAGGCAGCCTCATGTAGAGTTTATCACAGGAACCTTTGTGTGATCAGATCATGGATCACCATAGCCAGATCAGCCATAGTTGGCATATCCACCGAAGGAGATGAAAGGCACCATGTGTCACAGCACAAAATGATCAACATATGGCCAGAATGCAGCAGCACCTCTAAAGATGAATCTGCTCCTTCTGGAGGAATGCAGCCCTCACCAGAACAGGCTGATTGGTCAGTTTTTGAGCAGCTTAGTCTTGTCTGGATTGAGTTTCAGTTTAATAGCTCTCATTGGCCTATTCATCATCTTACCTACTTACAATGCAGAGATTGCAATTAAATCAGTTTATTTTCTCCTACAGTTTTTAACTTCTGGTTTAAACACAAGAAGGCCAAATTCACAAATGTACAGTAATTAAGATTTCTGGATAATAGATAAGAATTCCAAATAATTAAATAATTTGGTGTAGAGGGGGGTTCTCAGAACTTGCATTTTGAACACAATCAAGGTACATTCCAAATGAATGCAGTACTATATATTGTGTGTTCATTTTCCATTTAAATAAAAAGTAAGTCTGCTGGATTGGTCATAAAGCTCATTTAGTTCTGTTTCTCACAGGGCTAGTCAGATGATTCCAGACAGCTAACATGGCATATGAAGGAAGATAGTATGATATAGCTCAAGCTCATATCTTGAAAACTAAGCAGGTTTGGTACTTGGAAGGGAGACTATCAACGATGACTGTGCAGAGGGAGGCACCTCTGCTTCTCACTTGCCATGAAAGCCCCTTGCTGGGATTGCCATAAGTAAGCCATGACCTGACAGCACTCTTCACATAAACAACATGGCATGAAGACAAAAGCCCTCATTCGCCTTTTCTATCCTTCTCCGGCAGCTAGTATTGGAAAAAATTATCTCTAATTTGAATGTTCCATTCAGCAGACATGGTTAACACTCATTATCAGACATATTCTTTGCAAATATGTCAAGTCCTCTGTTAAAATAATCTAAACCAGTGGTCATCACCACTTCTTTGGGCAGCAAACTTCAGACATTAATTAAACATTATGCAAAGCAATGCTTGTCCAAACTGAATCTATTGCCAATCAGCTTCATGGAATGTCCTGCCGATTTTTGTGACAGAAGAGCTGGACAAAAAAGGTTTCTATAATCTATGCATAGCTTTATTAAAAACTAAGCCATTTTCTTTCTAAAATATTTTCTTCACACAGAAAATACTCCTTTTTTTTTTTTTTTTTTTTCCAGAGTTTATTTATTGTAAATTTTAGAACTTGTTATATAAAGAAGACACATGAATAATACAGAACTAAGCATATATCTAGTTAGAGAGTGAATTGAGTTACATGATTCAACCATTCATTAAACTCTATTATATTTAATCAATAATTCTATATATTCAACTATTTATCTTCAAAAGCAATCATATTTCCTGTCCTTAAATAAAATTTTTCCCAAATCTTAATGGCCTCACATTTTGATCTCCCTCTTACCATATTTGAGAGGATATCCATTTCTGCTACATTCAGAATCTTTTGTATTAACTCATCACGCCGTGGAATTATTTTTTGTCTCCAAACTGAGGCATACAAAATTCTCGCCGCCGTTACCATGTATATTACAATATATTCATCCTCATGTGGTACTTCATTTCGAACCATCGACAGTAACATTATCTCTGGTTTAAATCTAATATTCTTCTTTAAAACTTCTATTAACAGTTTATGTACCTCAATCCAATATCTTCTGGCCTGCTCACAACTCCACCACAGATGGAAGAAGGAACCTGTCCCTGAATTACATTTCCAACATTCTGGAGGGATGGAGGGGTTTATTTTGTTCAATTGTATCGGTGTGACATACCATCTATGAAAAAGTTTAAAAGCATTTTCTCTGAAATTTATCGGTTTGATGATTTTATAGCTGTTTCTCCAAAATAGACCCCATTGCTCTAACGTAACAGATCTCTTCAAATTCTTAGCCCATTTTAGCATTGTTTCTTTAATTATTTCATCTTCTAATTTAATTTGCAAAAAATAATTATATACCTTCCTAATTATTTTATGTTTTCCACCCATTAAAATCTTATCAAAATCAAAATTCTGTTTCGTAAAGCCTAGTATTTTATCTTTGTTATATTTAGATGTGATCTGAAGCATGCTCCACCAATCTATCTTGACCCCTCGGGTCTCTAATTCCTCTTTTTCCCTCAATTTGTCCTTGTCGTCCAATAAATCATTGTATCTCATCACTTTTGCTGATTGCCAAAGTTGTGGTAAGATTGCAGCCTCTTCAGGTGCAATCCATCTTGGTGTCTTGTCCCCATATATCTTATTCTTAATTTTATTCCAGCCTTCATACAAGGCCTTTCTAATCAGATGATTTTTAAAGTATGTCTGTGGCTTTTTAACATACCATAGATTGGAATGCCAACCCGTTTGCAGGTCAAATCCTTCTAGTGCTAAAATACGTCTGTCTTCTAAGGTTACCCAATCCTTTATCCATACAGTCAAACATGCCAAATGATATACTTCTATATCAGGCAGGGCTAGGCCACCATTCTGTTTTCCATCAGTTAATATTTTCCACTTAATTCTGGGTTTTTTCCCCCGCCAAAGAAAGACTCTAAATTGTTGATTAAGTTTGATAGAAAAGGGTTTCTTCATCGCAAAACCAATCATTTGTAAAAGAAATAAAGCCTTTGGCAGCAGCCCCATTTTAATCAATTCTGCCCTCCCCATGAAGGACAGTCCTAAATTACCCCATTTTTTAACCAACAACTCTACCTCTTTAAGTAAAGGACTATAATTATTTTCATAAATGGAGCTGCATCTATTAGTCATTATTATGCCTAGGTACTTAACTTTTTTTTCAACTTTGAAACCCGTTCTTCTGCCTATATCTAAAGTTTCTTGTTGAGTCATATTTTTCGTTAGAATTTTTGTTTTTTGTTTATTAACTTTTAGGCCTGACAACTCACCAAAATCACTTAATTCTTTTAAAACCTCTTCTATTGCTAGCATTGGGTCTTGTAAAATTAGCACCATATCGTCCGCATAGGACAATATCTTATATTCTTCTCCTCTTGTTTTAAGACCAGTTATTTTCTTGTTATCACGTATAACGTTATTCAGGACTTCTAAATATAAGATAAATAGTAGAGGGGAGAGTGGACAGCCCTGTCTAGTCCCTTTAGCTAATATTATATCATCTGTTTGTTCTCCGTTTACTATTATCTTAGCAACTTGTCTGTCATAAATTGCCTGAATGTTATTAATAAAATCTTGCCCAAAATCCATTCGCTCCAAAATTTGAAACATAAAATTCCAGTCTACGTTGTCAAATGCCTTCTCTGCATCTATAAATACAAAGGCCACTTGCTTATCTCGATTACTTTCATAGTATTCCATGGCATTTAAGAGCATACGTATATTGGTTCTCATAAATCTCCTAGGTAAGAAGCCGGCTTGGTCTGTATGTATTAAGGTAGACAATATTTTTTTTAATCTATTAGACAAAATTAAAGAATATATTTTATAGTCAACATTTAGTAGAGATATTGGGCGGTAAGATCTAACACACAGAAAATACTCCTAACCACTGATCATTTTGGGTGCCCTTTTCTACATGCTTTACATCTTCACTGTATCTTTTGAAATGGGGAAGCCAAAACAATATTCACTGCTGCCACACACAGAGTCAAAATTTCCTATAATAATGACCTATTCATTATGATTCCAAGATCCCCTCCCTCAAGTTAGTCACCACCAGCTCAAATCTTTAAATGCAGTTGACCCTAAGATTATGATATATACTAATGATGATAGACAACAGAATTTTACAGCCCCCATAACAAGTCTTTACACTAACATAACTGGCTATTTTGTAGCTCTTTTGCTAAATTTGGAAACTTCATCCAAAGTTCTTTGAAGTTTGGTGCAACCTGAATTATCTGGTGTTATAGGTAAAGTCACCTGATAATCTAATCAAAGTATATACCTCTGGTCCCCAATACTCACTGCACTTTCAGAGCAATTCTAAACAGGTCTATTCTGAATCATACTCATCTATGCAATCAGGCTTACTCTCAGGAAAGTGTTCTTAGGATTGCACTGTTTGAGTCTCATTTTGGGAGCAAAGTACTCTACAAATAATATAAACAAATATTAAGATGAATGTTCTATAACCAGCTTTTTCAACTTCAAATGGTGGTGACTGGTTCACCTTTTTGTCTCCTTCTTTACCATATGTGATCCTGGAAACAGACTGACTGCACTCCATACTGCTGTCTATTTTTATTTCTTTTAAAAACATCATATACCAGAGTTTACTCATTTTAATGTGGCTCTGGCATTCTTTTGAAGACAAATCAGAATGTAGACAATGTGTCCTAGCCTCATCTGGCATCACACTGGGAAAAGAGAGAAGAAAATTTATCAAGTAGAAGTGGAGACCACATCTGGGCTTTGCTCCGGTTCACACTTTAGCCCAGTTTATGCACAGCCCACCACTGAAAAGGGATTGCCTCTGCACAGCTGGCAAACAAGGGCCCTTTATGCACTGACAGCTTAAAGCGGAGAATCCCAGCAGCCAAGCCTTTAAGCTTGACTTCAAATTTGTGTGCCTGCCTTATGTGCTATTCTTTTTTTCTCCAGTGTATTTATTCTGTGGCTGCAACCAAAAACTGCGGTTTTTCTTAACTGGGGTGGGAACATCACTTGTGACATGTGGAGAGTGGCATTCAAAAGTTGTTTTTTTAAAAATTCATGTAATTGTTCTATTGCAGCTGCACTGTACTGTCCATCAAGCACCTCCCATTTGAATCCTCACGGTCCAGGTTTAGTGCATGCCTTTTAGCACTAGTTTGTTGAATGAAAGGGAACTGAAAGAAATGCAGGGGGTGGGGAGGGAAATTCACTCTTGAAACTGACCAGGCTTTTTCTGAAATGTACAAGCAGCTGAGACGCCCTATTTCCATATTACAGGGGGTTTCTCAGCTGTGTTATCAGCCACAGTGAAAACGGGAAAGAGTCACATGATCTCATAATAGGGGGGAACAAGTTAAGTGTACAGAATGCATGGCAGAAACCACTGGCACTGAAAGCTGTGATTCTTGGCAATGTGTGTGTGCATCTGAATTCCCAGCTGCCTTCTGAAACATCAGTGGAGTGGGACAATACTTGGGTCCAGGATGTAGAGGATGAAAGTCAAGTGTTGATGTTTCAAAAGGCAGCTTGGCATTTGCTTTCATGTACCTGGTCACTGCTTGCTTGTTTAGGCTGAAAACAATGCAAAAGTTCTCCCCTCTTGCAATCTCTCCCCCCACAATTTTTTTCCATTGCAGAAAAGAGTGGTGGATGATGGTGAGAAAATTTAAAATAAAAAGGTCAGCAAATAAGAGCCCAGGAGAAGCAAAGGGGATAGATCCTGCCTTGGCTAGGCACTGCGCTGCTCTCCAGGCTGGCTTTGTCTCTCCTTCGCCAGCTCCTCCAGCAGGCACCCTGCTGCCTCTTCCTGCTCCTCCTTCCAGCTCAGGCATCACCTCTCTCCAGATGCACAACATGGTGGAGAGAGAGGAAAAGCAGCAGCCACCTACCCTGCTGCTTCCTCCACTGCTTCCTCCTCCTTTCATCTTGGCTTGGCTCTGGCATGGCCCACTACCGCTGCTTTTCCACTCCCTTCTTCCTCAGCCAGGCAGCCACAGCAGCAGCAGCAGCAGCTGTGGTGGTGCATTCCAGAGGGCATGTTCTGCTCTCCTCTTTGCTCTTTCTTACCCAGTCTGCCTTCTCACTTTCCTTTGGCATGGAAAGAGCTCTCTCTTGCAGCTGGATTGCCCCTGTAAGAAGGGGCTGCATCCTGCAACTGGGAGTAATTCCTTTTTTTAACAAGTGCTAGACTTATGCCGTTTCTAAAATGAGAGAGAGAGAAAGTAGCATAGAGCTTTACCTGCAGGCAGCCATCAGCTCCCTCCCACAGTAAGCCTAGTTGGGAAGCCTTCTCCTGCTGCCCAGTTTAAATTGGGAGGCACAAGAAGGCTGCTCAGCCAGGCTCACTATGCCAGCAAGGACCTGATGGTTTGTGACAGGCGCAGCTCCATACTGCTTCTCCAGTCAGCCTGCCCAGTTTAAACAAAACTTATACATCCCTAGTCCTCCCCACCCCAAACAAGGTGCAGTTTTAATATTACATGAAAGATACAAAGCGGGAGGAACAACCTCAATATAGGCAGTGGAGGAGTGGCCTCTAAGGGGTGGGAAAAGTGCAGGGAAGTAAAATCTAAGGGAATGTTTATGCTTTGAATTGCCTTTGGCTTGGAACAGAAGTGATGGGAAACATCACTACAAAACTACATACAGAAAAGCCAGGGATACAGTGAATGGAAAGCAAACTGAGAGCTGAAGGGACAAAAATCAGTGCAGAATGAACAAAATAACCTGAGCTGAAACCTTGGCGGGGGGGGGGGGGGGGAATGCAGAACAAAACAGAAAACACAACTGAGTTGCACGGGAAAGCGAGGAAAATACTGGTGCAGAAAGGGCCTATATGACAAGTTGAGAGGGACTTCCACTGTCCTTTTTGCCTATTTCCCTTCTATGTAAAACTAAAAAAAATGAGAAAATAAAAAGGCAAAATCTGATTTCCATTCCAGATATCAAAACAACTTCTTTGAATGATTATTTGCAAAGCAGCAAACACTATGTAAGCTTTTTATACTGATTCTCTTTTGGAGGGGGGGAATATTCCCCAGCTATTGTTAGAGAGGACAGCATCTATGGACAGAGAGCTTTCACCAAATGATTTCTTTAATAATTGTAGATTATTGTGTGTAAAATTTAGCTTTTAGCCTTCTGTATAAAAAAAGTATATGCTCCAGATCTGTTGAAAAAAAAAGCTTTATCATGTATGCTGTCCTGAGCTTCTTTGAAGAAGGGCAGAATAAAGGTACACTAATACATGCATAAATAAATATTTTCCAAACAGATTATAGACACTCCTTGCCTATTTTTGAGGGGGGGATCCATGTCAATAATCCATTTCATGCACTATTTGATGGCTCCTCTGTGGTTTTTGAAACGATTGCTCTAATATCTGAAAAATGGCAAGTGATTTTAGTAAACACACTGTTTATATGCATAGTTTTCATAGTACATTGTTTATATGTTATGTGGCTGAAAAGCAGTGAAAGCTTTTGTAAATTCCAATCACTGATAAGTCATAAAGGTGACAATGAAAACCTATTTGTTATGGATAGGTCTGGCACCAAATTTCTGGGCTGGCTCCTAGATTCAAAGACAGTTTGTCAAGACCTATGCTAAGTTTACACAGTAGTTTTTAAAGGAGCGCTACAGGTTTTTGTAAGTTCAATTATATGATATATCTATCAGGACGACTGGCATGTCTGTCAGTACTCTCTAACACCAAAACATTGTTGAAATAGAACATTGCTGAAATAGCCGTGCCAATTCTTCCACATCAAGGCTTGTTCCTCCATACATTTAATAAACCTTTAATAATGCTTTCTTCCAAGATCTCTAAAACATGTAAGCCCACAGGTCTGTACTTTTCTGGTTTCATCTGAGTTACCTTTTAAAAAAACATTAGCCAACTTCACTTCTGTAAGGAAGACAGTCTTAGGAACTCAAAAAGTGTAAGGAACTCGGAAGCGAACTTCAGTAAAATATGCAGGATCATATTTTACTAAAACAAAATAGGAGTCAATTGCACCTTTAAGACCAACTTAGTTTTATTTAAGTTGGTCTTAAAGGTGCAATTGACTCCTATTTTGTTCTATTATTTATTATTTTATTTATTACTTTAAATTTCTATCCCGCCCTCTCCGCAAGCGGACTCAGGGCGGCTGACAACATTCATATTCTCAAGTTAAAACCAATAAAACATAATTACAATTAAAACTTTTAAAAACCATTTCATGGTGCTGTGTCACTACAATATAAGCGAGTTCTTATTTTCTGACGGTGATCACCTAGAATTCTACATGATGTCGGGTGGCAGTTCTCTCCCGGTTAGATATCAAAGGCCTGTCAAAACAATTCGGTTTTACAGGCCCTGCGGAAAGTGGAGATATCCCGCAGGGCCCTTATGGCCTCCAGGAGAGCATTTCACAATCATATACAACCTAGCCTCCTTTGGTCCAGTGATGGACAATAGATTTTTTGTCCCTGAATGCAGTGCTCTCTGGGAAACATGTGGAGAAAGGCGGTCCCATGCTGGTCTACTACTTCATACCAACACGGCTGCCTATTTGGATATATTTTACTAAAGTTCACTTCTGAGTTCCTTACAAATTATCAGGTGAATACCACCCAGACTAAGCAAGCCTGTATCTCAGAGAAATCCAAAATCCAAATTCTTTTGCTTGTTCTGCTAAATATAGCAATGTTCTCAACAGTATAACAGTCAGACTCACACAAGCACTCCAGGTTTTGCCCAGCTCACAGGTCCTAGCACTGCACAACAGTTTGGTTGCACCCCAGCCACCTTTTAAAAGGAAAAGCTTTGAAGGTTTCAGAGCAATCTTAGTCTGCAACATTTTGAACTACTGTGACAGTTCAGCAGTCCAAGACTGCAACTCTACACATTCACCTAGAAGTAAATGTGTAGAGTAAAATCTATTAACACCTATATCTGAACAAATATGTATTGGATCAGGTTCTAGATACACAGTTTTAGTTTTTTATTCACTAGGTCTTTAAAAGAAAGTAGACTTGTAATATAAAGGATAAAGCAGCAGGTGATATCAACTGGGACTGAGTCACATCAGATTATACTAACCTTGATAGAACAATGGTCTGAATCAGTATAGCAGCTTCTTGTGTCTCAAAGGGTGTTTTCGCACTCACGTTTTACTGGCGCCACGACCCTCCTGACGCCGGCGAATCTGCATGGATTTCGCAACAGAAGCGCCGGCGCTCCCAGAAGCACCGGCGCTTTCCGTCGCTAAGCCAGCGCAAACGTTTTCCTGCATCTTTGCGATTTCCGTTTGCGCTGGCTTAGCGACGGAAGTAGCCGGCGCTTCTGGGAGCGCCGGAGCTTCTGTTGCGAAATCCATGCAGATTCGCCGGCGTCAGGATGGTCGTGGCGCCAGTAAAACGTGAGTGCGAAAACGGCCAAAGCTAACAACAGACATATACAACGTTCATTATCATATACATTTGTAAATGTAACTGAGCATTATACAATTGCTGTTTGAAAACTCAGTGAATTCTCTAATCTCTACTTTGCTTCGTTTGTATCTCAAATATACTCCTAATCCAAGATCACAAACGTCATTCTACAAAATATACAGATCTGCCTGATATTGTGCATGGGGTTCAAGGGATAGTCTTGTCTAGGGCTTTTTTTTCAGCTGGAGACCAAAGGAGCAGAGCTCCACCTGAGCTGGCCAGGGCTCCGGCTGGCCTGACCCGCCATGCTGCAGCCACATGTTCCCAGGCCAGGTGGTGTGGCCTAATATCCAAATGAGTTCCTGTTGGGCTTTTCTTTTTTTAAAAAAGCACTGGTCTTGTTGCAGGCACAATGCCTATAGCACATTAGGTTTATATGTGCTAACTGCAGAACTAAGGTCCAAAGAGGTTAATGATTTCATTATTCCATAAAGAAATGTACTAAATCAATGCAATGTTTAATACCACATTAAAACCACATTGAAAGGTATTAATATCGATATGATTTTCTTCATTAGTTTTAAATCCAGTTTAAAATCATGGTGAAAAGTGTTTCCAGACTGTTTTTCCAAGTAAACAGTATTTAAACTTGTCATAGCAACACTCTCATCACTACAACATACTCATACAAGCACTTCTACATGTGCTCCAGGTTTTGCCCAGCCCACAGGTCTTAGCACTATGCAGCAGTTTGTTTTCAAAGTTGAAGTGTTCATATATTTATAAAATGGGCAATAAGTTTATTAGAAAGCACCCAGGCCACCTTTTCAAAGGAAAACCCTTGAAAGTTTTGGAACATTTGTTAATACCTCTTCACGTAGTATATCTCAAAGTATAACCTTACAGCAAATCACTAAAGTTTCTACATTTTTATTAGACATGTTTCTTAACCTAAATAATTTCTAAAGTATATGATTTCCAGTGCCACCCTAAGTAGAGTTAACCCCTTCTAAGCCCTTAATGGTCTCATAGTACCATCTAAGAATACTTTCCTGGAAATAAGCCCTACTGTATAGACCTGAGTAGGACTCTGAGCAGACTCTATCCACAACCACTAAGAACGTTTACTCAGAAATGAAAAGTAGTCT
The DNA here is from genome assembly GCF_032191835.1 of Heteronotia binoei. Lineage (NCBI taxonomy): Eukaryota > Metazoa > Chordata > Lepidosauria > Squamata > Gekkonidae > Heteronotia > Heteronotia binoei. Next base: position 82,110,448 of record NC_083229.1, read on the forward strand.
ATCCAATGTGGCTTACTTCCAGAAATGTGTTTTCAGCACTGCCTTAAGTTATTAGAACCTTATCTCTAGCACAGTGCATTGGCAAACAACATACATATGTATCAAGACCAGTGTACAGTGTAAGAATCAATTTTCAATTTCCTTGTTTATGTGAATTTGAGCTTCCAGTCACAGTGATAATTTTTGTTGCAAATATATGGTGTTATATAAAATTTGTGTTATGATAAATCATACAAAACCAAGTTAACATTTAAAAAGTGCTGACAAATCAGCCTATAATAAGTAGGAAGATATGCTTAAAGAAAGTACAGAGACAGACGATCCTTACAAACTAACCACAAGCAGCGAGTTACAAAGCTGAGAACATTAAAATGAGAGGAATGAAAATAAACACTGAATGCTAGAATCCACCTTTCCTCTTTCCTATCATTCCTTTCCCAAATCCAAGTGTAACAATGGAACTTGTTGGGGCAGTCAATCAAATCAAGGGAGTGAGGGGGCAGACCTTCTGTTCGGAACAGTTGTTACCAGGCTTCAACCAGCAAACAGTCGGAAGACTCAGCGCCTACCCGGCTGCTAGTTCTGCACTGGGCGGAGGGGGGGGGGGAATGGGAGGAGACCAACAGTCCCTTGAAAATGCCTTGCGAAGAGGAAACACGGGAAGAGGAAATCCCTGGAAGTATTCCCACACTGTGCACGATAGGTCTCACTCAAACTTGTTTCTGATTTTTTTTTTTTAAACCCACTTGACAAAAGCCAGCGGGTAAAAGGGAGGCGGGAGTTATAGTAAAAGTTTCTGCAAGTGAGAGCGAATACGAGAGGAGGAAGCTGGGGGAGGCCCAACTACCACCGTGACTTGCCAGCCACACACGCTCGGGCAAGAGGCATAACTGGGCAGGGGGTGGCCCGTGCCCAAGGAGAGGGCAGGAAGTTGAAGGGGCGTGCGGGGCCTAGCGCTCTCCAGGCGCCGCCGCCGCCTCCCCCCTTCTCTCCCCGGGAAGGGGCGGACAGGAGGGCAGAGGGCGTGGGGAAGCGCTCGCGACTCTCACCTGCTTTCGCCCGGCCGCTGACTCCAGGGGAAGCGGCGAGCCCCCTCGCTTCTCCCGCTGCTACTCCCTCTCTTCCCGGAGAGCGGGTGGAGGGCGCTCTCGCTTCCGCCTCAAGCCCCACGGAGCCCAGCCGGCCCGGCTACAACTCGCGCTGCCCGCTCCGCAGAGGGGCCGGCGAGAGACCACGTCGCGACTCCCCGCTCCCACCGCCCTCAGCCCCTCCGCGCCGGCTCCATGAGCCCCGGCCGGGATTCCTGGGGCGAAGAAGCCGCTCCTCCGCCGCTTCCAGAGGCTCCGTCACAACCCCAGGCCGAAGGGAGGGGGAGGAGCCGGGAAGCAGGGGTGCTGCTTGCACTTCCACGCGCGCCAGGAGGCGGAGGGGGAGGCGACGGACGGTGGGTCCCCTCAGCCGAGCCCGAGTTCACCATCCCGACCTAACATGGCGGCCGCTGGAGACCCGGAAAGGAGCCGCGCAGCGGGAGGAGGAGGGGGCTGCAGGCAGCAGCTGTTGCTGAGGCGAAGGAGCTCGGGCTCTCACGACGCGACCGCTGATCCTATCTCGGCCGCTTCTCCGCCCGCCCGCGAGCGACGAGCGGCGGCGTCCTCCCAGCAGCCGCCAGGCCCTGATTCACCTGTCCGCTGAGGGGGAGAGCCCCAGGTCTGCAACTCCGAGAGGAAGAGGCGGCAGATTGATGCCTCTCGATGGCAGAGCCGGCCGAGCTTTACTTTGGGGAAGTGTAGCTGGGCGAGAAACGTTGTTGTGAGGGGAGCGAGGATGCAGAACAGGGATCCTAGGGAGCTTTTGTCAAAAGTTCGTGCACAACACAGTTAATCCGTGTCAACTTTGAATGTAGAGAATTCTCTTCCTCCCAGCTTGGCAAATGCTTCCCCTTTTATTCACACGTATGAGAATTGAAGGAGAGGAAATTCCGTACTTTCCCATCAGATCTGACACCTGAGTCTTAACCTCGGTTAACTCCACAGGAAATCCTGTTTCTTCCACTGAGTTAAAGGACTCAGGATTGTTGTGGGGGCCAGGCATTGAATTCATGGAGTTTGAGTTCCCAAAACTAAAACAAAAAGTTTCACATTCAATCAGACTGGATTAAAATGCTTGTGGAACAGTGGAATTTAATATGTTTTTTTTTTAATTAAAAAATCCCAAAGAATTAAAATGAACAATATGTGGATTAAAACTAGCCACCAGCCACTCTAATGCTGTTTTAGGAACAATTATCACTTGGAATTATCTTGGAATTATCACTGCACATTCTGGAATGCCAACCATCTCTTTTATGCACTGCAAAATGGTGTGATAATTAGTAATGGTTCAAAATAAGGTCAACTAATATATCACAACAGAAAAGTTAAGATTGCATAAAATGTTTGTACTGAATGCTGTTTATCCAACCATACAAAATGTGGATGCTCCAGTGATCACTAATTCACACCCAAAATTCCATCTGATGTCATTGTGGTACTGCAACAAATGACACCATGTCAGTCCAGTGCTGTTAAGTGGCTTCTGACTTATGACAACCCTATGATTTAATAACCAAAGTATCCTATTATTAAGAGCCTTGCTTGGGGTTTGCAAACTGAGGGCTGTGGCTTCCTGGGTCTTCCTCTTTTCCTGTAGCCAGGCCCGTAGCTAGGGAGGCCCTGTCCCGATTTCTTTGCAGAAGCCTCTCTCAGGGCCACTGAGCCAGCTCCGCCTCCCTTTCCCCTCCTCGGCCAAGCAGGACAGGAGAGCAAGAGGTGGTGGGTCTTGTGCTTCTTGCAGCCAGTCAGCTGCAAGAAGCAGGAAGACCTGGCCTACTGGCCCTACCTCTTTCTCCCCTCCTGTTCAGTGAGCATGATGGGAGAGCAAGAGGCAGAAGGCCTTTTGGCCCCACCTTTTTAGGCTGGAGGGCTTTAAAGCAATTTGAGTGCCCCCCCCCATTTTTAAAAAGCCTTCTGACCTAAAAAAAATCCTGGTTGCAGCCTGGTAATGGCTTACTTTAGTTTTTGTTGATTTACATTTTAAGTGTAGAGAAGTAAGAAAGGATTTTTTAAAAGTATATGTCGTTATAAATCAAACAAAAGGTCACAGTCATGGTAAATAGCTAAAAATAGCTTTGTTTAACTCAGCTATATAAATTATGGACTGTCTGCTGAGTTAAAACGTTGAATGTTCCCAAACAGCACCAATTCAAATGGCAAGTCAGCCATTTCTGCTTATAAATTTAAGCAACTTTTGAAGTGTTTTTAGCAGGACCTCAATATTATATTGCTAGAGACTCTATATTTTTCCATCTTTCTGTTCAATCTTCACTCCATTGCTTCTTGTCATCTTCCTTTTTTTATTATGGTCCCTCACGTAGTATTAGAATGTATAGTTAAGAGCCTTTTCACAGTCATCACCTCATGTTCTTTATAAAAATAGACACAGATTGCCTTTATAATGAGATTGCTTATGCCAGTGAGGAAATGTGTTCATGTGTTTTACTGTAAATCAGAGAAGCTCAGTGATGAATGTGGGTGAACTTCTTCAGAAATCCATGTTTTTGCCACTACACAATACGTGACTATTTGTTATATTGATTGCAAACAATTATGATTAAAATGTTTAGGGAATAGCAATTTTGCATTAAGTGATCCTGTACGTCACCTTTTAAAGTTCATTTCAGTTACAGATTAGGAATCTGGCTACAGAAAGAAACAAACAACCTACATTTAGATTTCTGTATAACTTTTGTTTAGGGTCAGTGGCTACCTGACCTATGAGTTTCTGGAGCTTCCCTCATTAGTTTGAAATGGAAGGTTTGAATATGTAATAGTGGTAGTCAATAAAATTAATTTTGAGCAGAGAAGGATAAATAACTGAAAATACTACAGAATTTGTGCTTTGTGTTAAACTGCTCACCTGAAACAGGCCAGAAATCTTCATTTTCATTCAGAAATGCTAGTTGTGCTTCTGCTGCTGTGGACAAAAGTGCTGTAGTTAAGCTCCTGTTGATTCTGAAGATCCCCTGTAGCCTATAGCTTTGAACTGGAAAAAGCTCAATTAGAGAACTGAGACTTTGGAGAGAGAAACAAAACATGTAACAAAAGGAATGTGCAGATGTGATTAATCTCTGTGCTATTTATAATAGTCTGGATTTCATTGCACTGCTATTCAAATTTAATTAATTGTAGTCGCTTTTACATTTAGTGGAAGTAATGGATCTGTAGACCCTAAATACTTGAGTTACTATACACAGTTACAAAATTGGTAATAAAAGACCTGCTAGAGAATTCCTGTGAATCAGATGTACTGCATTTTGGCAATATAGTTAGCCATTATTGCGTATTAGAAATCTTTGTTTCCTGCAGTGAAACAGCTAAATTTAGGCTTGATGGAGTTAACATCCTAAACATTATCTTTTGCCTAAAATTAATTATATTATAGTGTTAAGTTGTTAACACTAAAACATTTAAGGCTGTGGTAATATGTACTTAATATAAAGCTCAAATTTAATATAAAGCTCAAATTATCTTCACAGGAATAAATAATTTGCTTCTGTGGAATAATAAAACAGAAGTCTAGTGGACCTTAAAAACTAAACACTTCAGCAAGAACTTTTGTGAATCAAAGCTCACTTTCTCCAGAGTTCTACTAGAATGCCCATTTAGTATAATTTGCAGTGATTTTTTTAAAGTGGTAAAGTTTTAAAAGCCGGCTCCCAAATTTGCATCTGCATTTGCAAAGATGGTAAATTACAAAGTGTGACCCTATTGTGATACATCAAGAGAAACAAAATTACTCTGGTCCAGTCCCATTTGATTACTTGTGGCTAGAGTGTGTTTATATTGCATTCTGTGATTAGGTAGAGATGATGAATGCCAGGTTTGCAGTAAAATCCAGAAAGTTAAAAATATAAAATCCCAGCACCCTGCTATATGTTGACATCTGCACATGTTCAGACAGTTGCATTAAAAGAACCACAAAATTGGGGTCCTAGGAATCAGGCAAGGGGAGGGTTGGAAGGGGAGCCATTTCATAGGAGGTTGGGCAGGAATAGAGCAAAAGGAGAGTAAGCAGGAAGATGGGATTCCTCCGCCTGCAAGGTATTACAGGTCCACCTTTTGTTACTTGTATAGTTGTCTCAGTTTAAACAAAATATTTGTACCTTAAAGGGGGGGGAAGTGTTATAAAAAACAGAAACAACTGCGTTATTCAGGAACATACAATTTCAGCATTACATGTCAAAGAGTTAAAACTCTGGATATTTTAGAGTTAGGAATTAGCGTTTCAAAAAGAACACTTGGTTTTTTGGGCCACTGTGTGACACAGAGTGTTGGACTGGATGGGCCATTGGCCTGATCCAATATGGCTTCTCTTATGTTCTTACTATCTTATAACCCCAGATGTTAAATACTTGCTCAGGCGTATTAGCCTGTGGTGCCAGCTCAATGCTGAAATAATATGTTTCCTTATATGCAAGTCCCAGTAATCTCAATGGATCTTAAGTCAGGACTCACTAGGAGCTTCATCTACTATTTAAAGTGGAGAAAAGTTGCTATTAGTAGCTTTTTTGGTTCATTAGAAAAAAAAATCCAAAAGTTGCAATAAATTAATATATTTATTATATTTATCCAAACAATTGCTATTATTTATTTATTTACTACATTTTTATTCTGCCCCTTTTCCAAGAAACACAGAGTGGCATGTGCTGGTCTCCCTTCCTTTATTGGTCTCTAGGACCCTATGGAGTAGGTTCGGCTGAGAGATTTGACTGGCCCCCGGTCACCCAGCAACCTTCATGGCAGAGTAGAGATCCAAATCTGTGTCTCCCCAATCCTAGTCCATCACTCTGACCAGCCATTGTTTTGCTTTCCCCAGTAGCCTTTGGTGTAAGCTGATATTATTGTTTCACACTTTGCATCTTGTAATGTCAAGATGCTTTGTATTGCAACTTTCTACCTGCATGCTGGGGCTCTTTTACTGTAACCAACATTTTTACATCTTTCCTCCCTTTCTTGTGAACTTGGAAGATGATTTACTACTTTCTTAATTTTTACTTCATTTATACCCTGCCTTTGTCCCAGTGGGGACCTAAAGCAGCTTTCGTTGGTCTCCTTTCCTCCATTTTATCCTCACAGCAACATTTTGAGGTAGGCTAAGATGAGAGTGTGGAAATGGCTCAGTGTCAACCAACAAACTCCAATGGTAGAGTGGGGATTTGAATTTGGGGCTTTGAAATTCTAGTCCAGCCCTCTAACTACTATGCCATGCCAGCTCTTGACATCTTGAGATGTTTTAGCTGGACTTAAAAGTTGCTCTGTTTTTTATTTGCATTTAAAATGGTTATTAAGATAGAATGATTCCTATCAAAAATATTTCATCACATAATTCTAATAATCTGCCTTGAAAACAGAGTATATACCCTTTTCTTAAGAGCAGAGGGCATCTGCTTCAGAATATTTTATTTGCTCCTGCCATCGCTCATATGGTAAACAACTCAGGCATGCAGCCATTCAAAATGTTCACATTTCATTTGATTTCTAGCGAACATTAAAAGAAAAACAAAATATTTTCTCTCTCCTCTTTGTTCACTATTGAAAAGCATGGTAATAGGTTGTAGGATTTTTGCATATTAATTTTAGACAATTTGCCTTTGCATTTGTGTCACAAACAAGCACAGCAGACAAACCGGATTATGATATATAAAGCAAACAGTATTGCTGTTCTCTAATCTTTATCTCTTTATATCCTGTCTCCGTTTGTTGGCACGTGAGCATTGCTTATGGTTACTTAAAATAACCACTTCTTTGTTCTTTTTGTTTCAAGGGCAGCGGGATGTGTAATGAGTGCCTCACACTGATTCTTAGAGCAGTAATGCATCTGTTGGTAGTCTGGCATATGTTAAATTTGAAATCTGTGTTCCAAAACTCTGTTTAAATTATAGAAATCAATTCTGGAAATTGTACATATTTAGTCTTTTTCCGAAACACTGCTTAGAGGAGAGAGAAAATATGAAATAGGAAATGGTTGATAACTCTGCCTGGCTACAGTTTTAAGAATCATGCTAATGCTGAACATCTAACATTTCATGTTTGGGAGAGTTCTCATTAATATAAAGTATTTGCAGTAAATCAGTATAATTTTAATGTAAGAAAGTAGTGCTATTGTGGGTTCAAACTGAGAACAAAGTTTATCCCATAGTTCAAAATAAAAGAATTGTGCGTAAAATCTTTTAGTGAATTTGTTATGGTAGGGTTTTCAATATACACATTTACAAGTCTTTTACTAACGGTGCAATCATTTTATTTTATTTGGAATAATGATTATAATAGTAGATTGTAATTTAACACGATGAATAGTAGAATGTAATGTAATTTGGAATGGTAGATTGGAATGTATTTCTTTGGTCTAGGGACAGGGGAAACAACTGCACAGCCAGTGTTTCCTCTTCAAAGAAGATGCTATAAGGTCACTTCCATGCTTAAGAGGAGACAGGTGGAGTGAAATTGCAGGGTCTCACTTAATTACTCTCAGCATTCCACAATTAAGGATACATCTGCTCATCAGTCTCTAATTCTGATATGTTTATTTCTTTCACTGTGCCCCCCATTAAACCCAAACAAAGGGTAACATATAAACTAAACTTATTATTCCTCTTTGGTCCTTGAATCTGTTAAACATCTTCATTATGCTGTATCAGGGCTTTTTTTTTTGTAGAGAAAGCCCAGCAGGATCTCATTTGCATAATAGTCCACACCCCCTGACACGAAGCCAGCCAGTACTCTGTTCCTATATGCTCCCGCTAAAAAAAAAAGCCCTGTGCTGTATGCTAATTTACTGCTCACCTTCTACCTATATGTATGGACTAATTTTTATCTGAAGAAGTGTGCATGCACATAAAAACGTATACCTTGAATAAAACTGTCGTAAAGGTGCCACTGGAGTCCAACTTTGTTCTGCTGCTTCAGACCAACATGGACCCACCTGAGTGCAGTCCTAAGCAGAGTTACTACAGTCTACTGGATTGCACTGTATATCACAGGTGTTGAGATGGAGCACAATTTTTGACTTTGCCGCTACCATGACTTAATACAAATGTGTTGCTTAAAACTTCTTAAATTCATACAGTTGCAACTCTGAATAGCCTAGAGGAGAATCCTGTTCTAGGGTTAGTTTGAAAAGTAAAAGACAGCTTTGGCTTTGCTAATTGGTGCAAAGTGCAGACTTGACTCTGTTAGATACCTGCCCCACCCCACTCTGCTAACACCAAAATGCCATTCACTTCTATAGGTGAAAGTAAAGGAGTGCTTTAAAAGTCCTCTGATACATCAGCAGAATCTGCCTCAATCACTGACAGCTGATGGTTCAGTTTTTCTGTCAGAGACCCTATGTGTATTTATGCGATGTATGCACAAAAATGCATTCTGACCCTTCCCTAGAAGTCCCTGCAATCTATGCAGACCCACACAAAGCTGGCTTCAGAGAGGGCCTGCAGATCTCCTGAAGCTACAACTAATTCTAGAGTAATTCCTAAACTAATTTCTAAACTAATTCCTTTGGAGGAAATGGCAGCTTGGGAGGGAAGACTATGGCATTACATTCCTGCTGTGTTCCCTCCCCTCCCCAGGCACCACCCTCCATATCCCCAAGAATTTCCCAAGCCAGAATTGGCAACCCATCAGCCCACTATCCTTCATGTCCTGCTTGTTAGAATGATGAGTAGTCACTGTAACAATAAAGCAGATAAATTCCATCATGATTGTGAAAGCAACAAAAGCACTGACAAGGTAGAAGTTTCTATATACTTGGGAAATTCCTATGTATGCAGAACAAATGCAATTTTGTAAAGCTATTAAAAAAAAAAAACCTGTAAAATGAGTATACTTTTAATGTTGAGAGTATAAAATGAGTATACTTTTAATGTTAATTTTGATTAAATGTTAACATTTAATAAGTTAAATGAAGTGTGCGTAGGAATTAGTTCAGCAATCCAGTAGACTGTAGTAACTCTTTAGGATTGCACTCAGGTGGGTCCATGTTGGCCTGAAGCATCAGAACAAAGTTTGACTCCGGTGGCACCTTTAAGACAGTTTTATTCAAGGTATAAGCTCCCAAGGAAATCCTAGAAAATCCTAGAAAAGCAGATTTGGCAGTGGGATGAGATTTCAGAATTGTTCCATTTTCTTGCAGTTCTTGTGAGACCCCAACCTGTATACATAAACAGGAGGGATTTCAAAGTCATTTATGGTATCTTGTGTGTTATCATAAAGCTGTCATCCTAAGCATGTTAATTTTCAAATAGCTTCCCTGGAAATTAGTGAGAAAGACTTCCATGTACATATTTTTAGAATCAAGAGTAATTTTCAATATGATTAATTACTGTAAAATTTAAGCAAAAACCAGTGTCTGGACAGCAGGAGGATTAGACAAACCAGTAGCTTTGAGTTTTTCCCTGGTTATTGTTTTAAACATTTTAATAATATTGCCTCAGCTTTTTCAGGAGTGCAAAGTCAGCTGCAGATCCTTTGAGAGCTGCTCTTCAGACCATCTGTCACTTCATGGAGACCTAGTTACTGCAGCCAGCCTCCTGAACTGAACTATATACAAGAAATAATCTAAATCAAGGAGTTTTAGATTTCTTTACAGATAATAAACTGTGATTTCTAAGAAGGTTATTGTGGCTTCTTCTGCACAAAACTCACAGAAACTTTATTGGGGGACATTTGTTCCTTAATATTTTAAATGTATTTTGTTATTACACTGGTGCAGAGTGGTAAAGCTGCAGTACTGCAGTCGGAGCCCTCTGCTCACGACCTGTGTTCAATCTCAGCAGAAGCTGGTTCAGGTAGCAGGTTCCAGGTTGACTCAGCCTTCTATCCTTCCGAGGTCGGTAAAATGAGTACCCAGCTCGCTGGGGAGAAGGTGTAGATGACTGGGGAAGGCAATGGCAAACCATCCCGTAAAAAGTCTGCTGTGAAAACGTGAAAGCAACATCACCCCAGAGTTGAAAACGACTGGTGCTTGCACAGGGGTCTACCTTTACCTTTTTATTACACTTGTTCAGAGTCTTTGTTTCTGAAGGTTTCCATGGAGACTGTTTGTAACCGTAATTTATTTTCCACACAATTCAGATGACATTCTCAGGAATCTGTTACTTAAGGAAGGACCCAAGGATCTGGCAGGAATCTTCCCTGCCAAATTTAAGACAGAAGATAAGTCCCCATTTTAAAAGCAATTAAAATTTTCAGTTGTACAGAGTCAAGGGACCCATGAATTGGCAGATAAATGCTACTTGGCCTTTTTAAATGAGGTGTGTATATGTGTAACGATCTGGTTTGAAACAAAATGAGCACAGAGGCAAGGGGTACTTAACTCTACTTCATCTTGCTTTAGTGTTTTTGGATGATATTAGTATTTTTGTCTCATCCTGGCTGTTTTCCAGTGCCAGAGATTTGTCAAGATAAAACATTTCAAAAACAAGTATATTATGAGAAGTTGTAGATTTTAAACCCCTTCACCTATTTGCTCCAGTTTTCTTTAAAATTAGACCTCCCACTCCCTACTAAGGCATACTAACTGTTATGGAGATGCTGCTTAGTGATTCCACATGGAATTAAAGATGTTGATAGAACTTGGATCTTGAATTAGATATATGTTGTTAGTCTTCTTCTAAACTGATCACTGACATCTGCTTTGCGCATTTGTGTGTATATTTTTTAGGAAAACCTTTGTCTCTGCTGCTGTCCGCAATAACCTGCAAAGCTGGTGTGAACTTCACTGCAGGACGGGGCCAAATCTGTAGCTTCTGCTTCTGTGTCTCTCTCCCTTTCTTTGCAGTTCTGCTTGCGTATCAGCTAGTGCAAAGAAAACTAAGGTCTGACCTACTGTCTGCAGTGGCTACAAACAGACCTTTGCTCAGCTCCACATTCAGCACGTGCAAGAATGAAATCTATCCTCCAAACAGATCTTGTGCTTGTATAGAATCAGAAGGGTCTACCCCAGATATTCTGGGGAAGACAATGGCAAACCACCCTGTAAAAAAAGTCTGCCGTGAAAATGTTGTGAAAGCAACGTCACCCCAGAGTCGAAAACGACTGGTGCTTGCACAGGGGACTACCTTTACCTTCCCCCAGATATTGAGATGGTGCAAAAAAAGATGAAAAGTTGAAACACTATTTATAAAAACACCATTCAGAAATTAACAGGAGTATCAGCAAACCCTTCTGGTTGGGTCATGTCCCTGCTGTAGTCTACATATTTGCTGACTTGGTCTCCTTTTCTTCTTCAATGCCCTGTGTTTCATGGAACTGAAAGTAGATTGGTGAGGTGCTGGCATTGCCAGAGAGCTGGTGCAGCAGTTCTGTGGACATCTGCCAGAATACTGCAAGTGCACTGTTACCTCCCTCAACTATATCTGCATTAAGCTTATTCTCCCCAAAATGTGGAGGGACCTGGCAACCAGTAAGGCAGTAAACCAGGCCTCCCAATATACAATGGTCTGTCCAAAGCAGGATGTGTGGAGCCATCTTTGAACTGGCCTAACAGACCCAGAAGAAAGTGAGCAAGCATGTACACAGGATCCCATGGCTGATGCAATCAACAGAGGCAGCCATCCTTGTCTCTTTACTAATCCATAATCCCATCACCTTTGACTCTAGCAAACTGCACTGTCGCCTTTGAAGTAATCTCAGAGGTCTAGTACCTTACCCCACTCAACACTGAACCATTGACACATAGAAACACAAAAACTGGCTAAGTTGCTGACCTCAGAAGCTTGAGCCAAGCATCCTACACATACCCAATCTTAAACTGGGTACTCATTAAACCTGGGCCAGCACACCCCTGGAACATACTTTAACTGGTCCTCTGCACCTCAACATTGTACATCTCTTGAGGTGCCATAAGAGTGTACCCTCAGGCTTTGTCTGAGCTGTTGACACAGACTGCTGGTCAGTCATGTCTCTTCCTCCCCTTTTCTCCACATGGATTCCAGTCTTCAGGATCAGATAAATATTACCCTAATCTAAACCAACCCTTCTCAGTCACTAGCAATCATCCTTTATTTCTTAGTACTGTGAGTGTGATTCTCTGTTTTTATTATTTTTTGGAATGCTGTTTGTGTGCTCATTTCTACCCCCAATAAAGATGCCCTTGATTTTATTCAAACACATCTTTCCTCCCCACTGATAAGCTCTCTGGATCTGACCTCCATATACTAAGGAGCTAAAGAACCTTACACAAGTGCCCCTTGTGTGTCTGCAGTGGACAAAGGCTGGGTGAGTGGGCGTCAACGTGGCAGATGCGGTTCATTGTGGCCAAGTGCAAAGTAATGCACATTGAGGCCAAGAATCCCAGCTACAAATACAAGTTGATGGGGTGTGAACTGGCAGAGATGGACCAAGAGAGAGATCTTGGGGTCATGGTAGATAACTCACTGAAAATGTCAAGACAGTGTGCGTTTGCAATAAAAAAGGCCAACGCCATGCTGGGAATTATTAGGAAGGGAATTGAAAACAAATCAGCCAGTATCATAATGCCCCTGTATAAATCGATGGTGCGGTCTCATTTGGAGTACTGTGTGCAGTTCTGGTCGCCACACCTCAAAAAGGATATTATAGCATTGGAGAAAGTCCAGAGAAGGGCAACTAGAACGATTAAAGGGCTGGAGCACTTTCCCTATGAAGAAAGGTTGAAACGCTTGGGACTCTTTAGCTTGGAGAAACGTCGACTGCGGGGTGACATGATAGAGGTTTACAAGATAATGCATGGGATGGAGAAAGTAGAGAAAGAAGTACTTTTCTCCCTTTCTCACAATACAAGAACTCGTGGGCATTCAATGAAATTGCTGAGCAGACAGGTTAAAACAGATAAAAGGAAGTGCTTCTTCACCCAAAGGGTGATTAACATGTGGAATTCACTGCCACAGGAGGTGGTGGCGGCCACAAGTATAGCCACCTTCAAGAGGGGATTAGATAAAAATATGGAGCAGAGGTCCATCAATGGCTATTAGCCACTGTGTATGTGTGTATATAAAATTTTTGGCCACTGTGTGACACAGAGTGTTGGACTGGATGGGCCGTTGGCCTGATCCAACATGGCTTCTCTTATGTTCTTATGTTCTTAAAGGTATTTTGGGTAACATAACCTTTGTGATTTCAGGAAAGGGTGGGGCTGGAGGGGCATGATGGGAGTTGGTTGGTTCTCTAAGGTGCTGAGCCTGGGAACACCTCCCAAAACCTTGGATTTGCAGAGTGCATGCCACCAAGTTATGTTGCATAGAGAAAGTAGAGATCTTACAGCATTTATTACACATTATGGGTTGTTTAGATTTAAGTGTGTTCCATATGGATTGGCTTCGGCCCCTGCTGCTTTTCAAAAGATGATGTCTTTAATACTTAAGGGGCAGAATGGGGTGCAGTGCTATTTAGATGATATTATTGTATTTGGAAAGACCCCGGAAGAACATGAGAGAAATTTAAATTTACAGTCAGTATTAAGGCGTATTAGTTCAGCTGGGATGGAACTTAATATGGAGAAATGTAAACTTAGGCAGGTGGAACTTCCTTTTTTGGGACATAGTGTTTCAGCAGAGGGGTTGAAACCTGATGTAGATCATATTGAAGCAATTATGCAGGCACCACCTCCAACTGATCTACAAAAGTTGCGTTCTGTTTTGGGGCTGACTTCATGGTCTGCAAAGTTTATCCCTAATTATGCTTCAGTTACTGAGCCATTGAGAGAACTGTTGCATGGAAGTACAGCCTTGATATGGTCATCTGCAGCTCGGGCTAGTTTTGAGACTGTAAAAGATTTGATCATATGACCTGGGAGCTGTTTTGACTCAGCTCCACGAAGGCAAGGTAGAAAAGACAGTTGCGTTTGCATCAAGAACAATGACTGAGGCTGAAAGAAAGTATTCTGTGGTCAAAAAGGAGGCTCTTGCATGTGTTTGGGCCACAGAAAAGTGGAGAACTTAACTGTGGGGTTATCAATTTAAATTACGCACTGACCATAGCCCCCTGATAACACTGTTGACATCAAAAGGATTGGGAAGAGCAGGAAATCGAATTGCTAGGTTGTCAGCACGACTGCTTTGTTTTAGTTATGAGATGGAATATAAACCAGGAGCAGAAAATGTAACAGCTGATTGTTTGTCGCGGCTTCCCTTGCCATCCTTGGGTGCATTGCCAGAAGAGGATGTAGAAGTAGTTGCACTGCTTTCAGGCATTCCGGTTGCAGTCACACAAGAGAAATTTCAAGCTGCATGCTTGGCATGCCCAGTTCAGCAGAAACTAAGGGGATTTTTGATGGATAAATGGCCTAGTAAGGAAAAGGGAATGGAGTTAGAACTGTTGCCTTATTCTACAGTACGTGATGAACTCTCATTACAAAATGGCTGTATTTTATGAGGTACACATCGGTTGCTTGTCCCAGAAGAATTGCAACCTACATTTGTAGCTCTTGCTCATGATATACATCAAGGAATTGTACGCACAAAACAATGATTGCGTGATTTGTATTGGTGGCCTGGGATGGATTCACAAGTGGAGGCAGCCATAAAGGCTTGTGTCACCTGCCAGTTACATGATAAGACAGCGGTTACACATCCTGCACCATTACAGTCGGTCACATTCCCACATTCTGCTTGGGGAAAAGTTGCTATTGACATTGTGGGACTTTTTGATACTGCCCCTATTGAATGTCACTATGCTATTACACTGATAGACTATTTTAGTAAGTGGCCAGAGATAGCATTTACATCACAGGCCACGTCAGCTGCTGTGATAAAGTTTTTGGCGGTAGTTTTCAGTAGGGAAGGGGACCCTAAGGAGTTGATCTCTGATAAAGGCACCCAATTTACTTCTGGGGAATTTGAAACATTCCTTGCGGAGCGAAATATTATGCACAGGAGGTCATCAGTGTATTACCCGCAAGCTAATGGAGAGATTGAACGATTTAATAGAAGTTTGAAAGATAGCTTACAAACAGCTAAATTGGAAGGAAAGGCATGGGTTACTTTTACAACTGATTTTTCACAAGTATATAGGGCAACAAGGCACTCCACAACACAAAGATCCCCAGCAGAATTGTTGCATGGGAGGGAGATGCGTACTAAGTTAAATGTTACAGGGATTTTAAAGGCAAGGACTGATGTTGTGTCAGATTCAGAACTGAGGAAAAGAGTGAATCAGGAGCAAGAAAAATATAGGGCATATACAGATAGACGTAGAAGTACTAAGGATGTTAAGTATGAGTGTGGCTCTTTTGTTAGAGTAAGGAGACCGGGAATTTTACGAAAGGGGGAATGTCGGTTCACCCCACCCCTCAAAGTTATTGAGAGGAGAGGACCATATACCTATAAATTAGCAGATGGCGAGTATGGAATGCGTCTCATTTGGTATCTGCACATTCCAGTGGAAGGAGTTTTGAATTAGACGACTCTCCTTTGTTACCAGAGATTCAAAATGAGGCTGGTCCTGTTTGTGAGGGGACTAATTCAAGGGATCAGCCGGAACTCTTAGATACACCTCAAGAAACACTAGTATCACAACCATTACCGTCTCAAGAGGCACCGCCAGCTGCAGCAACGGAGAGGATGAGAAGAACAAGACGACCACCTGTTTGGATGAAGGACTATGTTATGAATTGACAAAGAGGGAGATGTGATGTATGTCCCTTTAAGAGGGTTATATATAAGTTAAGATAGGAAGTAGGGAGTGAACCTTGCAGCTGTAGGATGTGGTTTTATGTTGTGTGTGTTGACTGACTTGGAGATAATAAAACAAACTTGAAGACTGATGTGGAGGCTTTATTGAAGAGACATAACACAATTCTAGCCTGGCTCCTGCACCATTCAGGATGATCAGACAGTCATCCATCTGGCATGTCTGCCCTACTCACAGTAATGCTATGATACAGAGGGCTTGTTTCCCAAAGCAGTGTGCAAAGGCACAGGGGCACTTCTGAAGTTTGCAACCCTGTTTGTTAAACCTCATTACTGCTACCCTGCTTCTGTTCAATAAAGTCTAGAGTGTTCCAAAACTGTCTGGTGCTAGGTGGTTAAGTCTCATCACTCTCAAAGCTGGCCAGCTGCTGCCTTCCTTATAGGTGTGGGTGGCACACATGTCATCCCCAGTGTTCCCTCTAAGCTGAGTTAGTGTGAGCTAGCTCATAGTACCTTAGCCTTTTGTCTTAGCTCAGGAAAAATGGCCCCCAAGCAAGCTAATTTATGCAGTAGCTCACAACTTTAATATCAGTAGCTCATGAAGTAGAATATTTACTCACAGGACTCCACAGCTTAGAGGGAGTATTGGTAAGCCCACTGGCTGCCCCCTGCCTGCCCAAGTCTTTGGGAGGGGGGAGGACAGCATGTATATGCTTTACTACCAGGTTGGCCAGTTGCTGCCTTTATGTTCAAGCCCTAAAGAGGGCAAGTATGTGTATCATCACCAAGCTGGAGGGCTGCTGCCTATCTGCCCAAACCCTGGAGGTTCTTCTTTCCCTCTTCATTTGGGGGAGTAGTAAGACTGTGGGATGTTGGGTGCCCTTCCAGTCTGGGGTCCAGGGCAGCTGCCCTGGGTGCCCTGTGGCTAAAATCACCCCTGCCAAGACCACTCAGTGAGCTTCATAAATATGCAAATATTTGACCTTGGGTTTTGCACATCCAAGTCCAACATTCTTGCACCACTCTGGCTGGCAACACTGCTTCATTGTCAGTGATCTATCTCATGTACCTTTTAGATTGCTAGCTGCCATAATGACTCTTGAAAGTGCAGAAAGGCAGGATATAATATTTACAAAAATATATATTATAACATCCCAAATCTTGTGCACAATACTAACTGGGATTAGGCAGATCCCAGAGGCAGCAACTGTTGAACCATAATATACAGCCAGTAGTTCATTTCTCAGAACATTAGCATGAAGGAATGAAGTAGGAACTGGTCTCTGCTTGCATTTTAGAACCTTCCTGACACAGATGGGGAAAAAATCATTGGCAGAAAAGTTCATTAAGCTTCTTTCAGGAAGCGAGGCACAAATCAGAGGAAAAACACAAGATTTCCTTTCTCTTATACACCATAAAACTCCTCTTTCTGTATATAAATGATGATTATTCTGTTAGAACTTCTTTCATATAGCACAAAGAATCTTTGCACAGAAGTGGGTATACACTTCATGGATGTATTACAAGGGGCTGATTTAACGTAACGCAATTGTTTAAAACTCCTTGTCTTAATTAATTGTTTGTCTGCAATATCAGATGAACAACAACAACAACAAAATCCCCTTTTAAAGGTTTTTTTAAAAACTCTTTTTTAAAAGAGAAAATTGGCATTAAAATCCAATATAATTGAATTTAAAAGACCGTTGAGCTCTTAAAACTAGTGAAGATATAGCACCATCTACTGAATGGAAGCTGAAATTAAATTAAAGGGTGGCCTAATTTTAAATAATGTGGTGAAGGGTTTGTCCTGAAGGCAGCTATTTAGGATCCCCAACTGAATGTACTTCCCATTCCAGTTAGTTGATTAAAAAAAAACATTCAGAATACTTATATGCTGTTTGTCCAAAGGCCACCTTGAGGCAACTTACAAAGTAAAATATAACAAAATAATAAAAGTTATGATTAAAATTGACATTTATTGTCATTTATTTGCAGGGGGTTTTTTTGTAGGAAAAAGCCCAGCAGGAACTCTTTAGCATATTAGGTCATGCCCCCTGACATCATAATTGTTTCACACAGGGCGTTTTTGTATAAAAGCCCAGCAGGAACTCATGTGCATATTAGATCACACCCCCTGATGCCAAGCCAGCCAGAACTGCGTTCCTGTGCATTTCTGCTAAAAAAAAAAGCCCTGCTTATTTGTACACCACCTTTTGGGCTCTATTAAGCCCAAGGTAGGCTTGTCAGGCTGTGCCTGATAGTGGCATTATGCTAGTTTTCCTTGGAAGTGATATCATATCCCATGCAATGTCAATTTTTTTTTTTAAATCTTCTGTCACTTCTCCAAGTGGCAATGGGCAACAAATAGGGTTGGAGATCTCCAGCTACTACAATTGATTTCCAGATGAACAAGATCAGTTCTCCTGGAGAAATGGCAGCTTTGGAGGGTGGACTCTATGACATTATACCCTGCCGAGATTCCTCCCTTCCCCAAACCCTGCCCTCCATATGCTCCATCCTCAAATCTCCAGGTATTTCACAATCCAGAGTTGGCAACCCTAGCAACAAGGTGTGCTGGCAGGAAGCTTCCCACCATAATGGGAGGCCTGGCAATTGTATCAAGATGGCTCACACAGTAAAAGAGCAGCTAGCCTTGTCATCGATCAACTAACCCCAGAGCCTTCTGAAACAGTAACATTTTCATCTTTCTCAAGAAGGCAAAAAGAGATGAAGCCACCATCCTCACCTGGCTGAGGGAATTCCACAACCTAGTAATGGCAGCTGAGAAGATCCTACCACAAATCCTTGCCAGTTTTGCCTCAAACAAGGCAGGATCCTATACGAGAGTCCTGTTCTTTCATCTCAAGGTTCAGGAAAGCTGACATGGCAGGCCTGTATGTACTGCAAATCCAAACCACTGAGGGTTTTTTTTTAAAAGATCAGAATCAACATGTTGAAATGGGCTTGGTTGCAAAATAAGAGCCAATATAGCTGTAATAGAAAAGACATTATGTATTCATTATGAAGGTTCTGAATAAGCAGCTTCATAGCTGCATTCTCTGAGCTAGGTGAAACATACAAACTGCCTTCAAACATAGCCCCATGCAGAGTGCTTTGCAATAGATTAGTCTGGATATAGGCATCTCCCTATATATATATGAATTGTTACATTCCATTTCAAACTATCTGAGGAAGTGTGATACACATGAACGCTCATACCTAGAATAAACTTTTGTTGGTCTTAAAGGTGTCACTGGACTCAATATTTGTTCTACAGACCTACATGGCTGCCATCCTAGATCGACCTACTCTCACATTTGTCTTAATTCTAATGTAAAGCTTTTTTTGCATAATTCTGCATAATTTCAACTCACTTCAGCCTTTTACTGTACCTAGACATCAATTCTACTACATCCCAAACTCTGGATGATTTCATTTAGACATTGAAAGCTGTGGGGGATAAAAGGGAACTTTGTGGAATTCTGTGACAGGCAGGCTGAGTTCCATCTCTCTCTAAGAGCAGCCATTGAAAGTAGGCAGAATTTTGAGAGAGACTTGAAAAACAGCAGTTGAAAATGACAGGAGTTAGTAGTACAGAAGTTGACAGCTTATGAGATGAGGTGAAAAAGTTTTCTTACTGAATGGAACTATGTAGAATAGCAGCTTAGAACAAGCTGAAAATAGTAAATTCATAGCTAAAGAATCCCAGCTGTAATAATAGGACCTCAGTTCCAAAGTTCAATCAAAGTGAAACACTGTTACTTGTACTTTACTTTTCACATTGTTTTGTTCTTTCTTGTTTTTATTAACCCTATGGGCTGCATCCCTAAGGGAAGAAACCACACAATTGAATACCTCAGTCTACATTGACATTAGAGGATATTAATGAATTGTGATAGTGAGTGACTGGAACAGTGTTTGAACCCCAGTCCCAAAAGCTCTATGTGAGTGAGGGCTGATTATTAAAGGAAGCTGGATTACCTTGTTTGTGGGTGTCTCTGGGAGTGAAAGAGAGGGCCTGAAGTGTGTGAGATGGTCACAACTCTCTGTGGATTTTAAAAGAGACAAGAAGGGTGGCGAATGTGACATCCTGAGCTATGTACAATGCATAACCTGGATAAGAGATGTTGTAGAGAGTATTAGACACTCTGTGTGAGTGGACGAGGGACATTGCACAAACTGGTGCATAAGTGATGGAATACCAGTTTGGAGGTAAGAACATAAGAACATAAGAGAAGCCATGTTGGATCAGGCCAACGGCCCATCAAGTCCAACACTCTGTGTCACACAGTGGCAAAAAATGTTATATACACACATACACTGTGGCTAATAGCCACTGGTGGACCTGTGCTCCATACACTGTGGCTAATAGCCACTGATGGACCTGTGCTCCATATTTTTATCTAAACCCCTCTTGAAGGCGGCTATACTTGTGGCCGCCACCACCTCCTGTGGCAGTGAATTCCACATGTTAATCACCCTTTGGGTGAAGAAGTACTTCCTTTTATCCGTCTTAACCTGTCTGCTCAGCAATTTCATCGAATGCCCACGAGTTCTTGTATTGTGAGAAAGGGAGAAAAGTACTTCTTTCTCTACTTTCTCCATTCCATGCATTATCTTGTAAACCTCTATCATGTCACCCCGCAGTCGACGTTTCTCCAAGCTAAAGAGTCCCAAGCGTTTCAACCTTTCTTCATAGGGAAAGTGCTCCAGCCCTTTAATCATTCTAGTTGCCCTTCTCTGCACCTTCTCTAAAGCTATAATATCCTTTTTGAGGTGCAGCGACCAGAACTGCACACAGTACTCCAAATGAGACCGCACCATCGATTTATACAGGGGCATTATGATACTGGCTGATTTGTTTTCAATTCCCTTCCTAATAATTCCCAGCATGGCATTGGCCTTTTTTATTGCAAACGCACACTGTCTTGACACTTTCAGTGAGTTATCTATCATGACCCCAAGATCTCTCTCTTGATCAGTCTCTGCCAGTTCACACCCCATCAACTTGTATTTGTAGCTGGGATTCTTAGCCCCAATGTGCATTACTTTGCACTTGGCCACATTGAACCGCATCTGCCACGTTGACGCCCACTCACCCAGCCTCAACAGATCCCTTTGGAGTTCCTCACAATCCTCTCTGGTTCTCACCACCCTGAACAATTTAGTGTCATCCGCAAACTTGGCCACTTCACTGCTCACTCCGAACTCTAAATCATTTATGAACAAGTTAAAAAGCATGGGACCCAGTACCGAGCCCTGCGGCACCCCACTGCTTACCGTCCTCCACTGCGAAGACTGCCCATTTATACTCACTCTCTGCTTCCTATTACTCAGCCAGTTTTTGATCCACAAGAGGACCTGTCCTTTTACTCCATGATTCTCAAGCTTTCTAAGGAGCCTTTGATGAGGAACTTTATCAAAAGCTTTCTGGAAGTCAAGGTAAACAACATCTATCGGGTCTCCTTTGTCCACATGTTTGTTCACCCCCTCAAAGAAATGCAACAGGTTAGTGAGGCAAGATCTTCCCTTGCAGAACCCATGCTGAGTCTTCCTCAATAACCCGTGTTCATCAATGTGCCTACTCATTCTGTCCTTGATAATGGTTTCTACCAACTTTCCCGGTATTGAAGTCAGACTGACTGGCCTGTAGTTTCCCGGATCTCCTCTGGAACCTTTTTTAAAGATGGGGGTGACATTTGCTACCTTCCAGTCCTCAGGAATGGAGGCAGATTTCAATGAAAGATTACAGATTTTTGTTAGAAGATCCACAAGTTCAACTTTGAGTTCCTTCAGAACTCTCGGATGTATGCCATCCGGACCCGGTGACTTATTAGTTTTTAATTTGTCTATCAGTTGTAGGACCTCCTCATTTGTCACCTCAATCTGACTCAGGTCTTTCAACACCCCTTCCAAAATTAGTGGTTCTGGGGCGGGCAAAAAGTTCTCGTCTTCTACAGTGAAGACGGAGGCAAAAAATTCATTTAGCTTTTCAGCCATTTCCCTATCCTCCTTCAGTAATCCTTTTACCCCATGGTCATCCAAGGGCCCCACTGCCTCCCTGGCTGGTTTCCTACTTCTAATATATTTGAAGAAAGTTTTATTGTTGGTCTTTATGTTTTTTGCAATATGCTCCTCATAGTCCCTTTTTGCCTGCCTGATCACAGTCTTGCATTTGATTTGCCACAGCCTGTGTTCCCTTTTACTAATCTCACTTGGACTGGTTTTCCACCGCTTAAAGGAGTCCTTCTTACCTTTTACAGCTTCCATTACTTTATTTGTTAACCACGCAGGCCTTTTCTTATGCCTGTTTGTGCCTTTCCTAACTTGTGGTATGTATTTTATCTGAGCTTCTAGGATTATAGTTTTAAATAGCGTCCAAGCTTTCTCAAGGGTTTTGACCGTATGTACCTTTCCTTTCAGTTTCTTCCTCACATGCCTCCTCATCTCAGTGTATTTACCCCTTTTAAAGTTAAACGTGGTTGTGGTGGTCTTTTTGGACAACTCCCTATTTATACAAACGGTGAAATCAATAACATTATGCTCACTGCTCCCAAGCGGCGCAATCACTTTTACATCTCTCACCAAGTCTTGGGCATTACTTAGGACCAAATCCAGGATCGCCCCACCCCTGGTAGGTTCTGAGACCATCTGCTCCATAGCACAGTCATTGAGAGCATCAAGAAACTCAATCTCTTTCTCTCGACCAGAACACATATTGACCCAATCAATCTGCGGGTAGTTAAAATCACCTATTACAACACAGTTTTTACGTTTAGCCGCTATCTTTAAGCCTTCCATCATATTATAATCGTCCTCTCTCTTTTGATTTGGTGGGCGATAACAAACTCCCATAGTTAAATTTCCTTTTGGGCCCTCTATTTCAACCCAAAGCATTTCTAAAAGTGAATCTAATTCTCTGATCTCAGCCTTACTGGACCGTATATCCTCTCTGACATACAGAGCCACCCCACCTCCAACCCTTCCCTCCCTATCCTTCCGATATAGCTTATATCCAGGAATCACCGTGTCCCACTGATTCTCCTCATTCCACCAAGTTTCTGAAATTCCCACAATGTCTATGTTTTCTCCCAGCACTAAACATTCCAATTCACCAATTTTACTTTGAACACTTCTAGCACTTCTAGCATTTGCATCTATAATTTCCCAGGCGAGCTAGGCCCGCCACCTTCCTCCTGCCGCCTTGAGACACTGGCAGACAGTCCATATTGTTTGTCACCTTCACAGTGGACAACTCCGGTCCGTTACCCGGTAGAAAAATAGCAGCTAACCCTTCATCTCTTTGAGACGAGTCCTCCCGAACCAGAGACATTTCATCTCCTGTCGGCTTTCCCCCAAGATTTAGTTTAAAAACTGCTCTGCCACCTTTTTGATTTTAAGCGCCAGCAGCCTGGTTCCATCCGGGGACAAGTGGAGACCGTCTCTTTTGTACAGCTCCCGCTTGTTCCAGAAAGCATCCCAGTGCCTAACAAACTTAAACCCTTCCTCCTTACACCATCGTCTCATCCACACATTGAGACTTCTAATTTGTGCCTGTCTCTCCTGCCCTGCACGTGGAACAGGTAGCACTTCCGAGAAGGCTACCTTGGAGGTCCTGGCCTTAAGTCTCCCGCCTAGCAGCCTAAATTTTTCCTCCAGGACCTCACGACTGCATTTCCCCACATCGTTGGTGCCAACATGCACCACGACCACAGGCTCCTCCCTAGCACTGTCTATCAGTCTATCTACTACACGCGTAATGTCCGCTACCTTCGCACCAGGCAGGCAAGTCACCATACGGTCAGTACGCAGTTTCGCCACCCGGCTGTCTACTTGCCTAATGATCGAATCACCAACTACCAATACCCCCCCTCTCCCCCTGCTCAGGGATGGTTCCTTGGCGCGAAAGGATTCCCGCTCACCGACCGAAGAAGAGGTCCCTTCTGAGGGCCATTCCCCTTATCCTCAGCACGGTGCCCTGTTCCCTCTCGACCCTCACGCTCTCTGGCAGCAACGGGGCTGCTATGTTCAGAGCGGGGCTCATCTAATACGCCCCCGAGAGTCTTCCCCAAGTGCCTAACTGACCGTCTCTGCTTCTCCAGGGCAGTCACCTCGGCCTCAAGGGTACGAACTCGTTCCCTGAGGACCAGGAGCTCCTTGCATCGAGCACACACCCAAGACTTCTGTCCTTTGGGCAGATAGTCATACATGTGACACTCAGTGCAAAACACTGGAAAGCCCCCAACCCCCTGCTGGCATTCTATCTTCATTGTATATATATATATATTAAAATATACAGTCCTCTTTAAATGCTGTTTAAGTGGCTCCCCTTCTGGCGGGTCAACTTACCTAAACTTACCTTATTGGGAACTTACCTTATTTGGAGAACAAGGAAGCCAGGGATCTGGGTTCCTGCTCCTTAGAGAGCCCCTAGGCGAAGAGCCACAGGCCAAGAGCCCTTTAGCTCTCGCCCTTCGGCTCGCGCCAAAGGCTCGCGCCTTTGGCAAGGCGCAGCTTAAAATGCAAAGAGGTGGAGCAGGGCACTCCTCAGCAATCACTCTCAATCAGCAGCAATCACTCTCAATCTCTTTCACCCTTAAGGCAGTCAACCAAACAAAGAGCAGTCAACCAAACAAAGAGCAGTTCCCCAGCTATCACACCTTAGAATTTTAGGCAGCCCCACAAACCTTAGAATGTAGTCCTTCAAAACTCAGAAATTCTCAGCAATTTCTCCAGCTGTCTCAGCTATCAGAGCTGCTCTGCTCTGCTCCTCCCAGACCTCTGAGTCCCAGAGGTGTTCTTGAAGTTAAAAACTCTAGTAAAATAGAGAGCACCTGTTGCAGTATGTATGAAAAAAAGAATTTATATGTGGTTAGAGCCCTCTTGAGGTAAAAGTTTTAAGTAACACATGAGGAGGAACAGTAAAAAGAATCCTAGATGGTTTAAATAAGGGGAAAACAAGCTGGCAGAAAGGATTTGCCCTTCTGAGGTAAAAATTTCTGGTAAAAAGAAAGAGGGAGCTATAATAAGGATCCTAAACTGTAAAGAAAATAAAAAACAGGTTTGGGAAGGAGATTTGAGACTCCTAAGGTAACAGAAAAGAGTAAATTGTAGTGAGATGTCACTAAAATGACTCCAAAGAAAATGAAGCCTGCTGCAGTTAAAGATGGTGCTGCCAGAGACACAAGCAGTGACGGTGGAGTGGAGAGAAAACCAGATAATATAGAAATTGGCTAAACTTGAACAGAAACAAAATTAATTAATGTGAAGAGATGATCAAATTAAATTAGCCAAATAGCAACTTTGAATAAGGAAATACAGAAAATAAGGTTGAGAAAAATGGAACTGGAGGGAGGGCATACAGTTCTCTCTAAGCTGCACTGTGAGATGCTGGCAAAAATTTTTAGCAGAAGTGCAGGTGGTTTTAGTTTGGCTCACTAGAAGGCATTTCCCCCTCCATTTGAAACAATGGAGGATGGGGGCACCTCCTTCTGGGGCTCATATAATTGGGCCCCTGGTCTAATCTTTTTGAAACTTGGGCAGAAGGGTTGAGGAGAGGCACAAGCAGCTCTGCTACAAATTTGGTGCCTGAACCTCAAAAAACACCCCTACCTCAGATA
Organism: Heteronotia binoei; assembly: GCF_032191835.1. Lineage (NCBI taxonomy): Eukaryota > Metazoa > Chordata > Lepidosauria > Squamata > Gekkonidae > Heteronotia > Heteronotia binoei. The sequence goes on from NC_083229.1 coordinate 82,135,768, forward strand.
TCCCTGAGTCAATTTTCCATTACGACCTTTGGGGCCCTTTGACAATAATGGTCCCCATAATGGAGCTGGAAAAAATCATTCCTTGTACACCCCATTATGCCTTTTAGTATGATTTGTAAGCTGCCTTGAGTCACAGGAGGGGAAAGGTAAAGGCAATCCCCTGTGCAAGCACTAGTTGTTTCTGTGGTGATGTTGCTTTCACAATGTTTTAATGGCAGACTTTTTACAGGGTGATCTGCCATTGCCTTCCCCAGTCATTTACACTTTACCCCAGCAAGCTGGGTACTTATTTTACCATCCTTGGAAGGATGGAAGGCTGAGTCAACCATGAGTCGGCTACCTGAACCCAGCTTCAGCCAGGATTAAACTCAGGTAGTGAGTAGAGTTTGGACTGCAGTACTGCAGCTTACCTCTTTGAGCCACGGGGCTCTTTGAGTTACAGGAAGAAGTGGGATATAAATATCTGAATAAATAAGTAGTTTGGGCAGGTTGCTAATACTTAAGCAACTTCCTGTTTGTTAGGTTAGGCAGGGTTCTGACAATGATTGTTCCACCTCTTTTACACTTGACCTGCAATGCTGGTTGCCATATTTCACTAACTGTGAGAAAAATACCCCTAATTCCAGAACATTGTAGTCACCTGTTTGGTTGCCAGGGAGCCTGGAGACTCAACTCACACACATCTGCCAGGAGAACATGGGTTTTGTCTACCAGACTGGAAGGGACTTATGAGTACTAACAACCACAACGTTGCAGCAGCACTCCATGTCTCTCGAGGAGGGCTAACCAGGAGAACAGATGGTTTACAGTCGCTCCGTGCGATTCCCATCTTAGCCGTTGTAACGGAAGAAGTTGCGCTGCCAGGAACTGTCCAGGCAAGCGGTTTCCAGCCTTGACCAGAGACTCCATCTTGGAAGGCTACCACCACCAGCAGCTATTTTCCTGCAGTGCCAGACTCCATAACAGCAAAGTGGGAGGCTCACGTACTCAACAGATGTCACCTATGCATAAAGCCATCAAGCTTATCTTAGGCGTGGATTCTGCCAGACTTCCTAAGCCTTTGTCCAGCAGAACCCAAGACAAAGACTGGTGCCAGTAGAGGGATGAAGAAGAGGAAGAACATCTTCACCTAGAGCCAAGTGTCTTTGTATAGACTGGGTGTTACCTTGGGTAGCAATTTGACCATCTATTGTCACCTTTTTAGATAAGCTTGATAGTTTTAATCACCCCCCACCCCAATAATTTCTCCCATTCTTTCCCTTAATGGTTATCCTGGAGCCTCCCCCTTGGCCCATTGTTACCTGGAAGTCCAATCAGGTAACCAGAGCCAAGCCTGCTCATTGACCAGATATGGGCAGCCAATCAGGTGCCCCCAATAAACTGGCTATTGGCTACCGCATTAGTCCAGCCCTTGTGCTCATTGCGGAGCCTCCCCTTTTTCTGAGGTCATGTACCAGCTGACCGCTGTCATCCGCCCCTGTACCTCCCATCCCCTAAGGGCTCAAGGTAGTTCTTATAACCTGTAGTCTAGCTCCCCACAGGTGTGTGCATCTAGCAGTATCCCTACCCTGTTGTTTAGATACATCCCCGATTCTTGGCCTGTTGAGGGTCCTTCCCCCTGGTTCTCGTTCGTCGTCATTGGAGCCTTCCTTGAAGACTACAATCGGTAATTATCACCCTGTTTGTTCATCCTTGTGTTATCTCTGCATTTCTTTCTATTTTTATTAGGACTGTATGTGTATTGTATATATTCATTACCTTGTATGTGTGTTCTATATTTTTCTGGAATAAATTTTTAATTGTTTTACTTAATTAGTGTCCTTGGCAAATTTAAGCAATAATTTCTGGACATGTATCCTGTATACATAGATTCTAGATCCTTTTAAAGCCAGGTGCCCACCTGTCAATTCCCCAACCTGGTTTTGAGGGCATTTTGGCTTACATACCGCCCCCCCCCCCCAAAGTAGACTTGCAAGACTCTTCCTCCCCCAAGAGCAGGTATATTTTCTAAAGCTCAGTGTAGGATGACAGTCTGAGGCCAAGTCTACCAGTATAGTGGACTGGGGTGGGTAGACCAGTTCTCCAGAGGCCAGTTCCACTAATAAAGTGGAAAGGGGCAGGTGGACCTGTTCTTTAGCAGTCAGGTCAACCAATAGAATGGAAAAGGGTGGACCTGTTCTCCAGTGTCCAGATCTACAAATATAGTGCAAAGGGTCAGGTAGACCTGTTCTCAGGAGGCTTGGTCTACAGTAGAGGAGATTTTCTGTAAAGAAATTTGACTTGATTCTGTTTTCTTATGTTCTGTTTAAATTATTCTTAAAATATAGTTTAAAAGAATTCATTCTGAGATTTTTACAAAGTTATGGAAATAATCTTCTAAAAACTGCATGATAGTCAAATGTAGACTTTGGTCTTTGGGAGGTAGGGGTGCTTGATGAAATTGCAGATCCAATGATGATGGGGAATGGCCTGGTCAAACATGTAGCAAGAATGAATAGGACAACTAGCTCTCAAATCGAAACTCAGCAAAGTGCAACTAGCCCAGAACAACAGGTGGGCACCCAAGAAATATTACAACATAATTAAAAAAAAAAAAAAAACCAGAACGAGATGGAGGGAATACACATTACTCCAGCTGAGACAAAAGGATCAACTGAATGTATAGCAGAAGCAGAACAGGATGACAAGTCACAGTCCTTAAAAGATGGGACTAATACAAACCCTCCAGACCTCACACCTGAGCAATCTGTGAAACTGATAAGTGAACAGGACAGATTACATAAAGAGTTTCTGGAGGAAAGAGGGAAAACTGCAGTTAAAACACATGAGCAGTTACTGGTGCAACAAGAACATGGAAAGGACTTGCTAAAGATGACAAACTTCAGTTCTTTCAGTGGTCACCTGGGTGTAAGTTGAAATAATAAAACATTGATACAAAATTTATATGGGCCAAACAATGGACAAAATGTGGCAAGTATGTAAGCAGATGAGGGTGATCCAGCACCCCATATTAAATCAGAAGTGTATCACTGTTCAGGCCTTGAAATCTTTTCTTCTGGGCAACAGCAACTAGAACCTTCTATTACAGTACTCTTGAACAGTCTGATTGTGGACAGAGGGACAAAAGAAGGAGGGATGACCCAGGAAACTACAGGCCAGTCAGTCTGACCTCTGTCCTGGGGAAGATACTGAAGCAGATTTTAAAGGGATCAATCTGCAAGCATCTAAAGGACAACTTGGTGGTCCAGGGAAGTCAGCACAAATTTGTCCCCAAAAGGTCTTGCCAGACTAACTTAATGTCCTTTGATCGAGTGACAAACTTAGGACTGAGGGAATGCTCTTGATGTTGTTTACCTAGATTTCAGTAAAGCTTTTGACAGGGTTTCTCATAATGTTCTGATGGGTAAACTAGAGGACTGTGAACTGGAGTCTAGGATAGTAAGGTGGATGGGGAACTGGTTGGAGAACCGCACTCAAAGAGTGGTTGTCAATGGCATTTCTTCTGAAGGAAGGAGGTGTCCAGTGGCATGTCACACAGTTCTGGGTCTGGTACTTAAATGATGAATATGTGGAAGGGCTACTCATTAAGTTTGTAGATGCTATTGAACTGGGAGGAGCAGCGAACAAATGAGAATATAGAGATAGAATTTGGAGAATGATGTTGGGAGTGTCACAAGGCAATAAATGCAGAGTCAGTTAATTGCTCTATTGCTCCTCAAGCCAGGGTTAATTACTGTTAGAATGATTTGGTTAGGGTTTTTAAAAATGAAATAATTGTATTATTGTATATGTGAATGTTACAGAAATGATTTACGAACAACTGTCCACCTGTCCAGATGAGACAGTGTAGGGAAATGAACACAGAATTGCGCTGATGATTTATTTATTTATTTACAGAATTTGTATCCTGCTTCTTTGCACTTACAAGGCCCCTCAAGGTGGTTAACAACTTAAAGCTTATATGATAGAATTACATTTTTGAAACCATTAAAATCAAACACCTGCCATTAAAACAATTAAAAACAGTTTTTAAAAGTTAAAATCCACAAGAACAGAGTGAAAATACATACAAAACAGATTAGAAAGGAAAGATCATTGAGGGAATGTCAAATGTAACAAAAAAAAGCTCTGGTAGAAGAGGGCAACAGATGAGAGAGTTTCAGAGTGTCAAGAATCAGCCAGGGCTCATTAATAGCAAAAACATAGGGGACTTCTCAGGAGAAGAGGAGCTCCATGTAACCAACCTTGAGTATACAGAAGCCGAGCAGCAGGAAACTGAGCTTGTCAGGATTCACTGTGTCAAGATTCAGAATCACCAACACCCTCCGACCATAGTTCAGCAGATGAACCTCAGTAGGCTGTTCCTAGCCCACCAGTATCACATTTACCCTTAGAACATCACAGACAGAGGCTGAGAACACAGCTACAGACAAGATGGCAAAGTGCACATCTCCTGGCCCGGCACTAGCTACTTGCAGATAAGGAAGATGAGTAGTTGCAGGATTGCTTCTAAGCAGCTAGCTGCAAGCCTGATCCTTTGGTGGGTGGCTATAAAACCAGCCAAGAATGGCTGTTAGGCATGAATGCAACACATATGTTAGATGCTGAGCCATTGACTCTGCCTTGCCTGATTCTTGGAACCTGACCTTGGATTGAACTACTTTGCCTTGCCTGACTTCTGAAACACTGACCTTGGACTGAACTACTTTCCTTGCCTGACTTCTGGAACACTGACCTTGGACCTAATAACCAAACCTTGCCTAACTTCTGAAACCCTGACCTTGGGCTGAATGACCCTCCCTGGCACCTGATACTTGGAGCCTCCAAGCCAGTACACAGAGCTTTGGTGCTATAACCAAGAAGGCCTTCTCCCGAGTTGCCACCCGCCTAATCTCAGAAGGTGGATGCACCTGAAGAAGGACCTCTGAAGATATAGGTCTTTGAAGGTGAACTCTAGCACTTTGAATTTTGCTCAGCAGCAAACTCAGAACCAGTGCAGATGGGCTAAGACTGGAGTGATATTGTCCCTATGACCTACCCCGGTCAATATCCTGGCTTAGCTTTTGATACCATTTGCATTTCCAAACACTTATCAAGAGGGCTTTTCTATGCAGGCAATAGGGTAGCATTGTACAAAAGGCGTCACGACGTTACTTATTGGGGACTGTGGTCTGTACTACTGTGTACAGTTTGCTATGGGTTGGATCTTGTTTGCTATGGGTTGGATCCTGTTGTGTAATTGTGCAGGAAGCTTATCAAGGGCAGCTCCATAAAGAGTGCACTGGGCTGCAGTAATCCAATCTAGCCTGAGGGTCTTATGTTCACTGGGGCCAGTGTTGCAGTAACATTCTGAAGGAGGAATGCAAGACTTTATGTTTCACCCAAGTAAGCTGGATCCACATAACTGAACAGTTGTACAGAGGAGTCATTCAAGCAGCATATTCCTTTTTAAAAAGGAGTAAAATCATGCAATCAAGGCCTCTGGATGCTCCAGCATACAAAGAAGATTATTTTGCTGCAGAAGGTAATTTTTTTTGCCACCCTTTCATCATGCTGTTTCTGTATTAGGCCCTGTTGAACATATGGCCCAGGATCTAGTCTCTGCCTTTTGAGTTGTCCATCCACATATATCTTAAGCAGCTCTGGACATGTAATTTAGGACACTTCTCAATGAAAAAATGTGTGGGCCATAATGTCTTTTTTCATTTATCAACTTGGGTCTCTTTTGTTACCAGGAAACAGGCAGTGTTATCATAGTTGTCTTAAATACAAAATGTAAAATATATGTGGATCCCAGCATATAAATCTAAAGTCTTTTGACGAGACTAAAGATATATATTTCTCAGAAGAAATGCTATGATTTTGCATATAAGAGAATGACTCAACATTTTTTTTGGTAAATGGTGCTGCTAACTTATTTCTTAGATGATTCCAAATGAGGAAACTGAGTTTTTCTGAGAACATGATGACAGCAACCTCATACTTCAACAGTAAATACACAGATCATCTTATCTTTCTTTTTAATCATGTGTGCATAGCTATGACATTATTAATTTACAGCAGCTATTAGGGCTCATTAATCACTTTTAGAAGGAAGCTTGTGACTCAGAGCTAGTATCCAGACAATAATAGGTGAATGTTTTATGTCTAATTAGATCACAGAGTGGCAGCGGCTGACATATTCTTGATCCATTTTTTTGTGGTATGAGCTAGTTGGTAGGAATATGCATTTACATAGTCAGAAATTAACTAAATCTGTATTGAAGCCCCTCTCTTCTTTGATATCTTTAAAATAACCCAATTACTAAATATAACAATAGGTGAAATTGAAAATGGCTGCTATGCTGGCACTTTGTAGTATGCTTTATATAGTAAATGGCAGGTGGCCTGGGAGAAAAATACTACAATCTACTGAGTGCGGCAATGGGCACAAACCGAACCATGAATTGCAATTTGTGCATTTATTGAGTCCATTCATGGTTCCTTCCAAACCAGTTTGTACCTTGGTGCTTCATTTGGTTCATTTTTGCAGTTCATTTCCCCAAACAGCCTGGCACTGATTCAGTCAATGGACTTCTGGGAGGCCTAAAAACACCCATAGCAGCTTTATCATGGAGCTCCCATTCTGCAGCACAAAGAGTGGTTGTGAGAGTTGAAGCTGAGCTTTCCTGGGGCACCTGCTTTGGGGGACTATAACTTGGACATTCCAATCCAGTTTTCACCAGACTTGGAGAGCCTACTGAAGACTCCCGGTGAGTTTTACACTTCCCAAACCCAAACCAACAATTGAATCATGAACTGCGTCAGAAATCAAACTAATCACAAAATGAACCACCATTTCCCCTGGTTTGTACCCATGCCTAGTAGTATGTATATGTGTGATTTTGGAATAGAGCTGATTACTGGGAAGAAGAGATTGGTTAGTCATTTCCTCTGTATGGTTGCCCTTAAAAGAATCAGGAGATCATGTCAAGGAGCACTAGCTCCTGTTCTCTCTTATGCACATTCAGTGAATTCATGGGGCTGTCATGTACACATGGTAGGGAAATTTTTTGGGAGTCTCGTTCTCTTCCCTCCTCACATGTAGGATTTCTCCTTCTATCTTCTTTCTACTGAGAAGCCTCTTTATCTATTTTATTCTTATTTTTTTGTCTATGGCTGCCTCGGCCAGTCGTTTGCTGGCCTTGCCCTGGGAACTGAGGGAAGAGACAAAATCACCTTAAACTCTGCTTTTGAAATCACACATGAGAGGTTTTTGAAAGTTCAAAATAAACAAAATATTTTGTTAACTTGGAGAAGAAAAGCTCAAGTGGAATCAGGTGTAGGATGTATGAGGTGAATGAAAAAGAAAACTGAAGTAATGTATTCACAAAAGCACCAGATAATCTGTTGCCAACAACTGTTTCTACTATTCGAAAAGGGCTTTCTTTTCATTTTCTGCTTAAACACTCAAGCATATGTTTCTGAGACTGATTTCCCACTAGTGTTGCTTCACCTCCGGCTTCTGTTTTCCTCAGAGCAAGCAACGGATTTCCCACTAGTTGCTCCATGGGTGCATTCTGAGCCATGGCAACCTCCAGTTCTCCTCTTGGCAACGTAATCCTGAAAAGACAGCATCTAAAGATGGCGCAGGAAACTGGAGGTTGTTGTGGCTCAAAATGCACCTGCAGAGCAACTGATGGATAATTGATCACTTGAGCTGGGGGAAAACAGAAGCTTCAGGGCAAAGTAATGCTAGTGGGAAATCGGTTTGAGTTTCACTGACCCACAAAGTTTAGAAGGCAGGAACATATAACCAAGTTCCAAAAACCCTTCTTTAAACCTGGGATAACTCACGATCTCCAAAGCAAGGCATTGCTAGCTCCTAAAATGGCTGCCAAGGTGCAAGTTTAGCCAAGATGGAGGCAAGGCAGATCGCACACATCAACAGGAATGGTCGTTGGTAACACCGATATCACAGACAATACCATTTGCAGGAAGACCCAACAGTCAAGACTATAAGGAGGACACCTTGGTAAAACCTGTGTCTGATTACCTCGGTCTGCTGAAAGCCTTCTATCCATCCAAAGAAAATATGCTTGTTATGAACATATTCTTTAACAAAGTTGGAGTCCAGTAGCACCTTTAAGACCAATAAAGTTTTATTGAGATGTAAGCTTTCATATACTAAAAACGCACTTCATCGGCTTACATTCTCAATAAAACTTTCTTGGTCTTAAAGGTGCTACTGGACTCCAACTTTTTTCTATTGCTTCAAACCAAAATGGCTGCCCACCTGGGTCTATGTTCTTTGACAGAAAAAGTGGAGTCTGGACAGTGTGTTCTTTTTTATAAATTTTACTAGAATACAGCAGTAAAGGGGTTTTTACAAGCATGGTTTGTGGGTAAAAAACAAATTCAAGTATTTTTTAATAATCAGCATCTGTTACTCCCTTTTGCAGGAAAAAGAAAACAGCTTTCAATAACATGACAATATTGTTTTAACTCTAATTTGTTCCATTGAAAATGCAATCTCAATTAGAAGAGCCTAAGTCTGGGGCAGATATCTGGGCTTTATTACACAGATCATACTTTGCCCTGTAATGCAGTCTGGATCTCAGTGTTGCAAAAAATCTTCACCATGGAAAATTCTGGCTGAAAACAATCAGTCATTGGAGTATACATATATAATGCTATGAAAATTAATATGGCTTTATTATGAATGCACATGTGCATGTGTTTTACTTGCTCAAATTCATACATTTGATGACGTTTGTTAGAAAAGCCTAATTAGCATATTATAGGGCAGTGGCCCTCAACCTTTTTGGCCCTAGGGACTGGCCCCAGGGACGGTCTGCCTATCGTGGCCCCAGGGCCAGCAGGTTGAGGGTACCGAATTCAGCCTCTCCCTGCCCCCCCATGGTGCCTTCTCATCCCCGCCCCTCCCGCAGCGCTCTCCCCTCTGTTTTCACAAGTTTAAGGCTGGGGAAGGGGCAGTGAAGCGCCTCTCTGGCTCTTTAAAGACCGACCCCCCCCCACCGATCACCTGATCGATGGAGGAAACTGCAGCAGCAGCAGCGACCCACTGGAAAAGCCGTGCTGCCCTTGCCTCCTCCTGGGCGTGGGGAGGAAATAGGGAGGAGGAAAGGGCTGCTCAGCTTTTCCAGTGAGTCGCTGCCACTACTGCTGCTGCTGTGGTTTCCCCCGCTGATCAGCTGATTGTGGGGGGGTCGGCCTTTAAAACATCAGGGAGGCGCTTCACTGCCCCTTCCCTGGCCTTAAACTTGTGAAAACAGAGGGAGGCGCTGTGGGGTGGCGAGGCTGCATGCCATCGGGGGGGGGGGTAGCGGGGTTGCATGGCCGGGTTGGTAATGAGCCACAGACCAGGACAGCAGACTGGGGGTTGGGGACCCCTGTTCTAAGGTTGCCAGGTTCCTCTGAGCAGCTGGTGGGGGATGTGGGATGTACTTACCAGGAGTAGCGAAGAATGTCCAGCATTTCAACAACATGCCTATGTGACCGGGAAGTGATGTTGGAACACTGGGGTGTGTGTAATGCTCTGGTTTGGGGGCAAAACTCTATGGTAGAGTTTTTGTCCAAAAACCAAAGTGTTGCCCCTGACATCCTCGATGTGCTTATATCACTTCTAGATCACATAGGCATGTCACAGAAATGTCAGACAGTCCTTTTTATAGAAATAATCCCCCCCCCCCCCGCTGGCCAGCTTGCTGGCAGTGAAGAGGTGGGGATTGGCAGGGGAGACTGTAACCCCCACTGGGGGAGGGGTCTGGCATCCTTAGCATACTCCATTTGAGTGACTCTTCTGAAATGAATGTGTACAAGTGACAGTTTGAATAATCAAATAAGTTTTTGTATAAAAAGAGGATCATGTAAAAGTCATAGCCCAATAAGGTATACCAGTGCTGGTCAATAAGGAGAAAGATCTTGCGGTCATGGTAGATAACTCACTGAAAATGTCGAGACAGTGTGTGACTACAATAAAAAAGGCCAATGCTATGCTGGGAATTATTAGTAAGGGAACTGGAATCAAATCAGCCAGTATCATAATGCCCCTGTATAAATAGATGGTGTGGCCTCCTTTGGAGTATTGTGTACAATTCTGGTCACCACACCTCAAAAAAGATATTATAGCATTGGAAAAAGTGCTGAAAAGGGCAACTAGAATGATTAAAGGGTTGGAACACTTTCCTTATGAAGAAAGGTTAAAAAAACGCTTGGGGCTCTTTAGTTTGGTGAAACGTTGACTGAGGGGGTCACATGATAGAGGTTTACAAGATTATGCATGGGATAGAGAAGGTAGAGAAGTAAGTACTTTTCTCCCTTTCTCACAATACAAGAACTCATAGACAATGAGATTGCTGAGCAGTCAGGTTAGAATGGATAGAGAAAGTATTTCTTCACCCAAAGGGTGATTAATTCATGGAATTCAATGCCACAGGAGGTGGTGGTGGCTACAAGCATAGCAAGCTTCAAGAGGGGATTAGATAAACATATGGAGCAGAGATCCATCAGTGGCTATTAGCCACAGTGTATTGTTGGAACTCTCTGTCTGGAGCAGTGATATCCTGTATTCTTGGTAGGAGAGCCAGTTTGGTGTAGTGGTTAAGTGTGCGGACTCTTATCTGGGAGAACCGGGTTTGATTCCCCACTCCTCCAGTTGCACCTGCTGAAATGGCCTTGGGTCAGCCATAGCTCTGGCAGAGGTTGTCCTTGAAAGGGCAGCTATTGTGAGAGCCCTCTCCAGCCCCACCCACCTCACAGGGTGTCTGTTGTGGGGGAGGAAGATAAAGGAGATTGTGAGCCGCTCTGAGACTCTTCGGAGTGGAGGGCGGGATATAAATCCAATATCTTCTTCTTCTTCTTCTACTTGGGGGGGGCAACAGTGGGAGGGTTCCTAGTGTCCTGGCCCCACTGATGGACCTCCTGATGACACCTGGGTTTGGTTTTTTTTGCCACTGTATGAGTGTTGGACTGGATGGCCCATTGGCCTGATTCAACATGGCTTCTCTTATGTTCTTATATTCTTCGTTTAAAACAATTTTATTTAGTAACATATGGTAACAATATCCATTTCTTGCATCGTTAATAACTTCTTTTTATCTATCCCATATATTACTTTCTACCACCCCTCCCCCCGTTACTTGAAACCCGTCAGTGTTATTTACTTAAAATAATAACATTTAAAGGTACCCTCTAATAAAAACAAAAATTAATATTCTTCTTCCTTCTAAGACTTAATCATTATCAAAAACTGTCCAATGTCCTTTTATTTTCCACTCTTTTTCTACATATCTTCTAAACTTTTTCCACTCCATCTTAAAAACTTCTAAGTCATAGTCTCTTAAAATTCTTGTTAATTTGTCCATTTCACTCCATGTCATAACTTTTACAATCCAATCCCATTTTTCTGGTATTTTTTCTTGCTTCCACAACTGCACATACAATGTCCTAGCAGCTGAAAGCAAGTACCAGATTATAGTTCTATCTTCTTTTGGAAATTTTTCCATTTGTAATTCCAACAGAAAAGTCTCTGCAACTTTCTTAAATTCGTATCCCAAGATCCTAGAAATTTCTTGTTGAATAATCTGCCAATACATTTTAGCTCTTTCACAAGTCCACCACATATGGTAGAAAGAACCTTCATGTTTTTTACATTTCCAACATCTATCTGGCATCTTATTGTTCATCTTTGCCAACGTTTTAGGAGTCATATACCATCTGTACATCATTTTAAAACAGTTCTCTTTAATACTATGACATGTCAAAAGCTTTATAGAATTCTTCCACAAATATTCCCAAGTTTCCATCTGTATTTCTTTATTTACATTAATTGCCCACTTAATCATTTGAGATTTCACTACTTCATCTTCCGTAGACCATTTTAAGAGTAATTTATATAATTTTGAAATTAATTTTTCATTGTCTCCAAGCAGAACTTTTTCCATTTCTGTTTGCTCTTTTCTTATTCCTTCAGTTTTAATATCATTTTCCACCAAGCTCTTTATTTGTTGCATTTGGGACCAATCATATTTATTATTCAGCTCTTCAGCAGTTTTCAGTTCTATTTTGCCACTTTGTATTTTTAATAGTTGATTGTATGACAACCACTTTTCTTTACCCGTCTCAGCTGTTATTTTATTACTTCTGCTGGCACTATCCCTAGTGGTTTTCTCTCATCCCCATACTTCTTATATTTCATCCAAGTATTTAGCAAATTATTTCTTATATAATGGTGAGAGAAAAAACCATCCATCTTTTTTTCCCAATAGTACATATAAGCATGCCAGCCAAATTTATTTCCATGACCTTCCAATGCTAAAAGTTTTTTGTTTAACAGCATCACCCATTCTTTTATCCACACTAAACAAACTGCTTCATGATATAGTTTTAAATCTGGTAATTGGAATCCTCCTCTTTCTTTTGCATCTGTTAAAATTTTCATTTTGATCCTTAGTTTCTTCCCAGCCCACACAAATTCTGAAATTTTCCTTTTGCCATTTATTAAATTGTTTACTGTCTTTCACAATCAGAATAGTTTGAAACAAATACATTATTCTTGGCAAAATATTCATCTTAATTGCAGCTATTCTGCCAAGCAATGACAAATTAAGTTTATTCCATTTTATCGTATCTTTATCCATTTTACGCCATAGCTTCTCATAATTGTTTTTAAACAAATCAATATTCTTCATTATCTCCACACCCAAATATTTTACCTTAGAGGTAACTTCACATCCCGTTATCTTCTGCAGTTCCTTTTGTTTGCTTTCTTGCATATTTTTATATAGAAGTTTTGATTTTTCTTTATTAATATAAAGTCCCGCCAGTTCTCCATATTCTTGTATTTTAACTAACAACAAAGGTGTTACTTGTATGGGATTTTCATTAATAAACATTATATCATCTGCAAATGCCCTATATTTGTAAGTAAATCCTTTTACTTTTAATCCTTCTATTTCTTTGTCTTCTTGGATTTGCATCAGTAAGATTTCAAGAGTCATTATAAACAACAGTGGGGAAAGCGGACATCCTTGTCTTGTACCTTTGCTAATTGTCATATCTTCTGTAAGATCTGCATTTATACATAGCCTTGCACGTTGTTCAGTGTATATTGTCCTTATAAAGTTTTCCCCCAACTCCATTTTCTCCATTACTGCAAACATAAAGTCCCAGTTTAAATTATCAAATGCTTTCTCTGCATCCGCAAAGAATAATGCAACTTCCTTTTCTGGATGCCTTTCATAATATTCCACGATATTTACAACAGTTCTAATATTGTCTCTTATTTGCCTTTTGGGAAAAAACCCCGCTTGAGCCTCCTTTATAAAAGTAATCAAATGATGTTTAAGCCATTCTGCCAATATTCTTGTATATATTTTATAATCATTGTTTAATAGTGAAATTGGTCTATAATTTTTTACATTCGTGACAGCTCTATCTTCTTTTGGAATCAACAAAATAACAGCTTCCTTCCATGTATTTGGTATTTTCCCTTTTATTCTTATAATGTTCATCAATTTCTGAAGTTTCAGTATTAATTCCTCTTTGAAGATTTTGTATAATTTAACTGTATATCCATCTGGCCCAGGTGCCTTTCCATTTTTCATTGCATTAATTGCTGCTTCAATTTCTATTTTTTTCAATTGGATCATTCAAAACCTTTTTCATATTTTCTGTTAAGGGTGCTACTTTAATATTTTGTAAATACGTTTCCATTTTTTCTTTCTTTATTTTAACACCCTTAAATAATTTGGCATAGTACTTAAAGAATTCTCTTTTTATCCCTCCCTGATCTACCAACTCTCTTCCATCAACCACAATTTTATTAATAATTTTATTTTCTCTCTTTTTTTCCAGTTGCCAGGCCAAATACTCCAGGTTTATTTGCTCCCTCAAAAGATTTCTGTTGTAATCTTTTTAGATTCCATTCCAATTCTTTATTTAACAAATGTCTAATTTGTGTTTGTAATATTGTAATCTCCCTCATAATTTTCTTTTTCCCTGGTTTTTTTCTCAGTTCCCCTTCTTTTTTTCTTTATTTCATTTTGAATGTCCAACATCTGTTTTTCTTTTGCCCTCTTGTCTTTATTATTCAATGTGATCAATGTTCCTCTCATTACTGCTTTATAAGCATCCCACACCGTCTGAAATTCTGTATCTTCTTTGTCGTTTATTTGGAAGAAAACTTTAGTTTCATTTTCTAGTGATGTCACTGTTTCTTTATTCTGTAGTAAATCTTCATTTTATGTTCTTATATTCTTAATATAAAGGTAAAGGTAGTCCCCTGTGCAAGCACCAGTCGTTTCCGACTCTGGGGTGACATTGCTTTCACAACATTTTCATGGCAGACTTTTTACAGAGTGGCTTGCCATTGCCTTCCCCAGTCATCTACACTTTCCCCCCAGCAAGCTGGGTACTCATTTTACTGACCTCGGAAGGATGGAAGGCTGAGTCAACCTGGAGCCGGCTACCTGAACCCAGCTTTCACCGGGATCAAACTCAGGTCGTGAGCAGAGCTTAGGACTGCAGTACTGCAGCTTTACCACTCTGTGCCACAGGGCTCTTATTCTTAATATAAAGGGGATAAATATGAGATTGTATCAGAGCTAAGGATTTATTGTCTGAAGGTTATGTGGTTTATTTCCATTTTGATAATTTTTTGCTGTATTTTGCTGATGTGCTTTTAAAAACTACTTTTTTGTTTCTCCATTTCCTTCTCTCACAGTCCCACTGATATTTTCCCCATTGCTAGCCAGCAGGCACCCTCTCCTTTTCAAGCCAACCACTCTCAAATTCTGTGTATTACTGTGACTGGCCTGTATTTACATTAGCTGTTCTTTGGTCAATATAGCAGGGCTTTAAGAAACTTCTTTTAATATTCTCTGTGATGTTTTAAATAGAGCATGATGTGAAAGTCAAAGGAACCTTTTGTGGTCGTGAGGAAAGATACATGGACACTAAACATTTATAATTAGAATATTATTGTCTCTGCAAAAATGTATGAAAACCACCAACCTTTTGAATTCATGTGCTTTTATTCTGTGGCCCAGGGCAGAAAACTGCCCACCTGTGCTTTCCAAAATGTGATCTCCAAGCTGAAACTTAAATAAAAACATATTCATAATGGCTGCTATGACTGTGGCAGTTGCTAAGCTATTCCTACTGCAGCCAAGATAATATGCTTAGAATATACTACAATGCTGAAGGCACTTGGAGGTTGAAATGCATTAAGTTACATTCTGTGTAAAGCAGGACAGCCCAATTTAGAATCTGCTGTCAACCTGACATTTATCATTGCTTTACAATCAACATATAATGCATTAGCATTGGGGAAGAATCGGTATCTTTTACAAACAATGATTCCTGTGAACCACACACCTATCTTTCACGGGTTGAAGGCAGAAGCAGTCCAAAACAACCAGCCCATCTTGGGAAGTAAAGGCATGCTGGGTAGCAAACTAAAAATTATCTCTGAAAAAGAAAAATGAGACTCTCCCCCTGCAAGTTTCAAGACTCCTGTGATTTTCCAGCCCCTTTTAGTATCACCCTTCTCACTGCTTACTACTTTCTAAAACCCATGATCCTCTCATGTTGCCTCCCACTGTTGGATGAAACAGTGATGCTGGCATCACTGTAGGATGTCAGTTAAAGACCTGACCACTAGTGGCACAGACAATGGACTATGTGCACATACTATGGTTTGCACATCGTCTTGAGTACTCATCAGTTAGAAGCAAGATAAGCCTCTTTAGTGCTGCCAAACTTCAGAGCTCAGTGTTGGCCTAGTTAGCAGCAGAATTAAAGGTAATGATGGATGCAGAATTCTGTTTAGCTCTTTGTGGTATGCCTTTGTGAGGTCTAAGGATAGTGGTTTGTAAAATGCGACATTGAAGAAGTCTTAGTACCAGACCCCGCAAAGGAATACTAGAGGCACTTTTGCATGTGCTAAATAATGCAGTTTCAGTCAGTTTCAGCAACTGTTTGCAAGTGGATTTTGTCAGTCCACACAGTAAAATCCAGTTGCAAAGTGCATTGAAAGTGGACTGAAAGTACATTATTTAGGGTGTGTGGAAGCACCTTAGAAATAGTTACAGGATTATTAGGGAGCTATCCACCCACATACAGGACAAATCTAGAAGGACACACCTCAGAAATTTCAGTCTGGCACCTCTAATCTACAACCTAAAATACACAAGCCAGGATGCCCAGGAAGGGAAGATCACTTAGTCCTTTTGCCATCTGCACTTCTTCCTGTACTGCTGAAAGCATGCCAAGTACCAGCACGTTGCTATCACTTTCCTCATTGTGCCACCCCAAAAAGCTGTGTGGGTGGCTTGGACACAGACAACTGACCCAGTAAGTGTGTGCAACCTGTCAAATCACATTCCTCCATTAATAGGTTCAAATTTATTTATTGCCCAAGTGTTCATGTATTGCGAAGCCCACCCCTTACAGGTGTTAATTATTTAATCTATGCTTCTGTAACTACTTTTATATAATCTTGCACTGGATTTTATGTTGGGAGTGACTGTCGCTCACTCTGAAGTGAATTGATTGCTCTTTTGATGCATATTTTCAAATCAACTTCTCTTTGCAACATCTCTCCCCTGCCCACTGTGCTGTTGTGTGCATACAACCTAATGAATGTCCACTTTATACATCTAACCTAGGGTTGCCAGGTCTGACCCAGGAAATATCTGGGAACTTTGAGGGTGGAGCCAGGAGACTTTTCCATTCCCTAAATGAATAATAAAAATACAGCAATGTAGTTCCCCTGATACAGTCTTCATTTCCTCATCCTCTTTTTTTGCCTACCACAGCAGCTGTACTTCCACAAAATGAAAGTGAAATTTGTCATACCCCTGGTCAGGATTTGGAAGCATTTCCAAGCATGGCTTTTTAAAGGGACATGGCTTTTTTTAAGGGACATGAACACACACTCACAAAGCAGCCAAAATAAACAGTTTGCAAGCATGCACTTTTCTGATCTTACTGAGGCAATTTACTCACAGGAGTTGCTGTGACTTTCTGCGGTATTTTAGCCAGCTTCTTCAGGCAGGAACAGGAAAGAAGAGCAGCTTAGGGGTGGCATTTTCCTCCATCCCATAATCAGTTTCTAGCTAACTCTTCCCTGTCCATTTTACTATAGAAGTGACTTCTGAAGTGAATGCAGAACAGAGGGACTCTGCACTTTGCTTTTCTCACAGCTTCACACACTGGTGGCTCTGCCTGCTCACCTTGCCTACTGCTTCTTTGCTGCTGAGATTTAAAGGCACAAACATGTTCCAAAACACAAACAGTTGCAAGCATCTTCTAAGCCTCTCGGTGTTTAAATGCACATGGTGGCTGTTGGAGTGGGACTTTCCCCTGCCAGCCAGCTGGCTAGTAGCAGGAGGAGCCTGCAAACTGGGGGACCTCCCCACTGGGACCTGAGGACTGGCAAGCCTTATCTAACCAAATGAGTTCTGACTCACAAAAATTTATGTTGGAACAAATTGTTTGGTCGTTTTCCCACTGACCTTACTCCAGAGCGACGTCCCTCTTCACCGCTCAGCGTCTGTGCGGATTTTGCACCAACTGCTCCGCAGAACCTGGAAGAGCCGCAAAGTCCCACGGCTTTTGCGTCGCAAATGTAAACTGGTTTTTGGCGGTTTACATTTGCGACGCAAAAGCCGCGGGACTTTGCGGCTCTTCTGGGTTCTGTGGAGCAGTTGGTGCGAAATCTGCTCAGACACTGCACGGTGAAGAGGGACATCGCTCCGGAGTAAGGTCAGTGCGAAAATGCCCTTAGTCTCTGAAGCACAACTGAATTTTGGTTTCATGTTGTTGCTACATACTAACATTGCTAGCCATCTGGAATTATTTTACAAATTTAATGTTTGTGAATATCTAGAAGTATGACAAAAACCACATGATGGTGTATATATAAATAGCTTTCTACAAAGACTGATGATTTATTTCAAATTTGTGTATTTCTCAGAATTTGTTTGCCACTTCGACAGTTTCCAGGAGCCATCTTGTGGTCAGAGTAATAATTCCAGTATTGCTGGGCCCCAGATTATTAATTATGAATCAGGGAATTAAAACTGTGAAATGGTTCTGAGACTTTGATTGTCTCATAGGTCGTCTGGAAACAGATTTCCCTAAGAAACATTTTAATAAACATTGACAGTTATATTAAGAACATCGATGCTGCAGATTGCAAAAGCAGAGAGGCAGAAAATGGCAAGTGGGTGAAGGCATTTTGTTCAATGCCACTCAGTCGAACTGTCCCATTGTTAGGAAACAGTGGTCTGCAGTTTTCCCAATGTTTCTGCCTCCATGAAAGATACATAGTAGTTCTCAAGGTGTGGGTCAGGAGTCAGGACTCAAAAGTGGGATGTGACTCTCTTACAGTTGAGTTGCAAGGACAGGAGAGAGCTGGGGCAACAATGTGAGAAAGGAAACTTTTAGTGCTTACCTGTGCCCATTTTGTAAAATTGCCTACCATCTTAGGATGTCTCTGCATGGTGAGCTTCCCTTTTGGGGAACAAGGGTCTCCCCTATATATAATACTAGAATTGGATGGATACTTTTTATATGCTATAATGTCCAATTGTTTTAGATTCATGAGCACGTAAAACTTGGATCATTTCTCCCATCTTGCTTAAACATGGCAGAGATGGTCCCTTAGGGTACGATGAGGGATAAATTTGTCCATTTTGGAATAAAAGATATTGCAGCTGGAAATGTCTGTTGTTTGTAATTTTCTATCAAATTAGTACTCTGTCAAATTCTGCAGGAAAATTCCCTTCAATGAGAGAAAAATTCCTTGAAAAATTCTATTTGTATTGGATGGCAAACAAAGAAATCACAACCAGACATTTAAAAAAAAAACTGCATAAGAATAGACTATTTCCTTTCCCCTCCACCTGGCAGTCCCTTCAATGTTCTCTCCTTCCTTCTGTCATTCTTACCAACCTCTGCCCCTCCATCTTCAGTTATGTTTATTATTTATTTATTTCATCTATAGAGCACCTTTGTCCGCAGTTAGGACTTTAAACATCTTTCTTCATTAAAAAAAAAAAAATCAAAGGGCCCCTTCCCTAGCCCTCCTTGGCCCCACCCCCAAGGGGGAGGGAGAGGGAATGAGGCAGTCTAATTGGGCCTGCCCTTCCCTTATCATCTTGTCCCTCTTCTCATGTCTCCACCCCCCCCCCACTGTCAGCCCTGCTAACAACTATTTTTTTGTGATCTTGTATGTATGTTAGCATGTGTGTTAGTTTAAATTTTGTTGTGTATTCTATTAAGTGTGTGTGTATTTTTATTATATTATTTTCAATTTTAATAAAATCCCTTTCTTATTTACAAATTTGCCCGGTCATTGACTCCAATAAAAGAGTCTGTTTAGTAAGCATAGAAAATAAGTGCTGCTCTACCCCACCTCTTGCTATGCTCTGCCTTTTGAAGCTAATTTTCCCCAAAAGATCAAAAGGCAAATATTAATAATCCTGTCAGGGGTAATACTCGTGCTGTACTTGTCCAAGCACTGACATCTGCTTTGTGTCACCTTGTGCAAGTCTCAGGTGGATGTAGCTGTCTGCTTCACCTCATGCGGGTCTTAGCTGGCATCACTTTTTGCCTTGCCTAGGGCTCAGCCAGGCCACACTGGGTGTCATTGTGAGCTTTGCCTAGGGCTGGGCCACCATCTGCCTCATCTTGCTTTGGATGAGGGTTGACTGAATGCCACCATCTGTCTTGTCTTGGGCAGGGCTTGGGTGGGGGCTGCTATCTGCCTTGCCTTGCCTCACCTCACATGGAGTTCAGGTGGGAGATGGTGCTCACCCAGGCCAGGTGTTGCCATCTGCCTCATCTCATTGGGCTGGGTACCTTGTTTAGCATGGGTGGAGCTAGTTGCTACCAACTTCTCTTTCTTGCCTCCTGCATGAGTTCTGGCACAGACAGCACTTGTGTTTTTAAATTTTATTTTTAAATTGTTTTTAGATTTTTCTGCAAACCCAGTTTGCAGAAAAATCTCCTTTCTATCATTGTGGGCCTAATCCATAGATTTAAATATCTATGGAGTGGCCCACATATGGCTATCACTGAAAGGCACATTTGCATTAAAAAAATACTACAACTATCTGTATGCTTACTTACATATCTGTCTAATATGGACTTTCAAATATCTCTATTTGAAAGTGAGCTATAAACAGCTTTTCACACCAAGTGCTAACACATGGTATATTCTATAATAAAATCAAAGGTATACAATATGATTCTAACTCAATTACAAAATACATGTGCATCTCATAAATATGGAGGGGATGTGTACAGAAAGTGAAAATGATCATGTTCCCTTGTATTGTAATGGCATAAAGGCTGAATTTTACAGACATGATAAGACATTTTTATAGTCCTGTATAAAATGTCGAGTGAGCAATGTGCCAGTTCATCGGATGTTAAATACATTTATGAGCTGTTCTTAGAATCAGTGTACATGTTAAATAGCCATGAGAGGCCACTTGGAAGAGTTTCTATATGACAGTGGCTACATACTGTAGGAGTAACTACCTCAGTCAAATTTTTAGTATGCAATATATGAATACAAATAAATAATACGTTGAGCTGCTTGTCATGTCGTTTACCTCCATCTGATGGGTAGTTTTCAATGCACTGTTTTCAATGCACTGATGGGTAGTTTTCAATGCACACCCAGGAATGGCTAGTGGCTGCACAATCTCTCAGGGGGTTACTTTTCATATATTCAAAGACTATAGTACAGTGCAACTGACAGCATTTCACAGTAAATGGAAATCCTGCTTTCCCTTCTAGGGACTCTGAACAAAGTGAACATGGAAGTTCTTCTGGGGCATTGGTTTGGTTTTGGATCTCTGGTAAATATCTGATTCCACACTCTCTGGAATCAGCCTGAAATGCTCCTCATGATTTATTGAGTCTCTGATCTCAGTTGTTGCTTTCCTCTCACTTTCCTCTAAAATAAAGCCAAATGAATGCACCTCAGATATATGGAAATTACTAATTTACTTTTGTGTATGTGCTGGTTGCAAAGACTCAGTACACGTTGTTCCTGCTGTAATGCAATTCTCACTAGTATTATTATCAGCACCACTTGCCTATAAATCCAAAAAAAGAGAAGAGAAATGTCAGACCTGAGCTCTGCAAAGAGGGAGCAATATTATATTATGCACATACCAAAAAGTCCCTTGGTTATTGACATTTCATTTTTAAAAGGGCTTGCTGAGTGACTAATTTCTGGTAAGGTCAAATAAGATTTCTATAGGTTTGACCTCCCACAGATCAATTGCTATATTCCAAAACTGAATTCCACATCTGATATAGAACCTTCCCACAGGAAATCCATTCTTTTATATCCAAGTGTCATTACCTAAGAGTAGATGAGGATTATTTGCATAGATTGCTTGTAGAAAAGAGAAATTGAGCAGATATTATGCTACCCCTGGGAATAATGTCTGCTCCACAAATTTCTTTTTTACAATTTAGAAAAAGCCTTTAAAAAGGAATTGGTGGAGTTTCAGGCACAAAATGTAGGATTTCACATTTCCTGTTCCTTAGAACCATCTTTAAATTACAAAGGAATGTTGTGCTGTATCTTTTATGGGAAGAGGGTGTTTTAAACTGGCTGATTTGTTCAAAGAAATCTGCTCACATAATTATTGCATGTTACACTAATGATTTTTGATTTTCTAATTACTTGGTCAATACTATTAAGCAACAGAAATAGCTAAAAGTAGCAGGTGGTTATGATTGTCCCTTTTAATATATAAGATAATACATACATCAAGCTGAGTTACAGTCTGGCAAATCTGTCAGTTTTTTATACATGCATATAAACCAATATGAGAATCTAGCAACTGAACTAGGAACATAGATTTACTATTGTATGCAGATGTTATCTTTGACCCCTAATTCCCTCAAACTCCAGAAAAATAAGAGTGGAAATCTTATGCTAATTAAAGGTGTCATAGGTGTGCATTGCCTGGTTCACAGACTACATTATGCACGGACTAGGAGTAAGGCCTGTTGTGAAGAAAAATACAATGTGCTCTAAAAGGAGGCTCTTGGCAAGTGCCCACCACCCTTGCTGTCTTCCTGCCCACCCAAGTGAAGGCATTGACTCCCCCTCCTCAAGGGGAGCTGACCTCTGCCATCTAGAGAGCAGCTGTAAATCTGAGTGATCTCCAGTGGTTCCCCAGTAGGAAATGGCATTGTACCTGTCTCCTATCTCCCCTTAAACCCCACCCTCTCCAGACTCCGCCCCTTAAATATCCAGGAATTTCCTAACCTGTAGGTGGCAACCCTATCTCCTTCTGTTTATCTGCTTCTCTGACTTTAGGTTTCCATTGCCTTTCCCCTCCCTGCAGCCTCTACATAGGAAAAGGACATTCTTCACAGTGTGTGTGTGTGGGAACAAAAGCAACTTACATCATTCTCATCTCCCCTCTTTGATCTGAACAACAACCCCATGAAGCAGATTAGGCTGGAAGTCTGTGACTGGTCCAAAATCATGCAGTCAGCTTCCACAGCAAGAACCTGTGTCTGGCAGACCCCACTCTAAAGCTCTATCTCATATGCCATCCTCAAACTCCACCACAGAATCTCCATGAATTTCCCACCAACCTGGAAAGGTACCACTTAAAGACCTCTGGGTGAGTGTGCCCCAGCCTTGCTGTCTTCCAACCCACCCAAGTGAAGGCATTCACTGCCCTCCTCCCCACTCAAGGGGAGCTGATCTCTGCTATCTGGAAAGCAGTTGTGATTCTGAGTGATCTCCAGACCTCACCTGGAGATTGGCAACAATGGTTCCCCAGTTGGAAAGGCCTCTTCCTCAGAGGCCTGTAATGTTACCTTAGGAATTTTCCACCAACCTGGAACTAGCTGTGGAACTGGCCCCTCCCTGCTGTGAATAAACATCCCTTTTGTGTCAGTTGAAGAGAAGAAACTGCTACTGTTTTGTCTCATGAACATGTCTCTCACTATTTGCTTCACAGCAGTGTTGTTTGTGGAGGCGGAGAGACTTCCTACAATGGGTCCTGAGGAGAGGCAGTAGTGATCAGTAAATCCCCAAGAGAACCTTTCAACAGAGAACTGTCTCCCTCAAAGGTCATTGGCCTTCTGGTGGGGTTCTTGCCTGACGGGGCCAGCAGTGGGTGGGGTAGAGCAGAATTAGCCAATGGCACACCAGAGATAGAGTGCGAGCCAATCCTGCATAGGCCACATCCAACCAATGGAAATACTAAGATTTGCTACCATGGTTGGGCATTTATTTATTACTGATAAGAGCAGGGGTGTTGAACTCATTTGTTATGAGGGATGGATCTGGCATAAATAAGACCTTGTCAGGCCGGGCCATGTGTGTTATAACATGCAATGCCATATAAAGTTTTCAAAGGACACACAAAAACACAATTAATTTTTTTTAACCTTAAAGTAAAAACAATGCTTAAAACAACACTTTTGCAATATTTTGTTTAACAGACTCTGATACCTCTTGCTCTCCATTATTGCATCAAAATGTGTTGTAACAATCTTGAGTATGCTGTTTAGATGTGTATCTGTAAGCTGCAAACCTACTTTTGATTTATTGACATTCATTACATGTTCACTGCTCTGAGCCTAGGAGTCAGGGAAAACATTAAATGGCTGTTTTGTGTACTATTCAAGAACATGTCAGGGCATCATGACACAGCAAGGCTGTTTGTCTGCAAAATTATAGTTTTCCCAGAAAAACAACAACAACTGTTATGAGTCAGTGCAAGAATAGAGAGACAGCCATGTATAGTGGTTAGTATGAGCCTGTTGTCTGGGAAGTCTAGATTCAAAATCCTCAGCCAATGAAAGTGAAGAAAGACTTGCCTCTGTTGCCTGTGTGACTGATGGAGTCTGACCAGGAAGCAAGATCCGGCTCATTCCTTCCCTCCCACCGGAAGGAGGAGGGGGAGGAGCCTCAGCCAATGCAGAGAACAGAGACTTGCCTATCTCTCCTGCATGATTGACAGAGTCTGGTAAAGCAAGCTGTGATGCAGCAGAACTGGAGAAGGAAGCAGGAACCAGCCAGTTGCTCAAGGGCCACATAGGAAACCTGTGTGAGCCAGATGCAACCCATGGGCTGCATGTTTGACACCCCTGAATAAGAAAGAGGGCAGACAGTTGCTGCCAGAGTCTTGGCTAGCATGGATATGGCACTCAAGATAACTAACATATCAATTACTATTACTTAAGGAGATTATACAGTCATCTTCCATGAAGAGCTTTGTTTGTATTTATACATCCAGTCCAAAACAGCCTGCAGTCATTGGTCTGATGTCTCTACCATGTCCCTAAAATGGGACAGAAACACAAAACAGGGCTGTGTAATCTGCATATTGCAAACAATCCAGCCCAAATCTCTGGATAACCTCACCCAAAAATTTCACATAGATATTGAAAAGCATAGGGGACAGAGCGGAGCCTTGCAGGTTCTCAGAGGCCAAAGACCACAGGACTGAGCATGATTCCTCCAGCATCACCTTCTGAAATCTACTCTCAAAGTAGGACCCAAAACCACTACAAAATGGTCTCAGCCCAGAAAATCAGCCCAGTAGGATACCATGTTAGATAGTGTCAAAAGCTGCTGAGAAGTCCAGGAAAAATCAACAAAATCTGTGTAGTGAATTGGCTTGTGAGCTAAAACATTTCTTTCCAACATTATATCTTAGCACTGAAGAAGTACATGATGATATCACAATAGCAACTAACTTACTAGAAGAGGATCTTATTTACTGGAAGCTACTTAATCATTTTTGAAGTGATTGTGGGGGGAAAATACTGGTCATATGTATCTCTTGTAAATAACTGCTATATACTTACTCTGCTGTGATGACTGGTTTCCTTTGTTCACATTTGCAAGAATTACAGGAAGTAATTTTTAAAAACAAAATGGGGAAACAAGCAGCTTTTCTTAAAGCATGGAAAGGAAAGAATAATTTTCAAGGTGCATAGGGATAATGAATACATAAATTTATTGAGCACGTTATCATCACACAAAGACTCCTCCTGATATTTCTCTGTGACCTCCTTGCAACTATCTCAGCTTTATTTCTCTCTAAAGGTTTTATTTAGAGCTCTGATAGACTGAGAATTGTTTACCAATATCACACCCTGTTACTGCAAAATCTAGAGGCTTTTGGAATAGACTTACAGTTTGGGGATCCATAGAAGTGTAGAAGGACTTGGTGGTTAATTTTATGGCATCTTTTCCTGGCCAAATGATTCACATTTGCCCTTTCCCAAGCGATCCTTTCTACCCAACTACACATGGAAAGAAGGAAGGGTCTGTATTTTACAGGCCATTAAAATAATCTTTTGCAGTGTGGGCATAATGGGATGTCAGGATGAGACACCCCATCATTTCTTGCTATCAGGGTCCTGGTGTGGCTCAGAATGCGGGCCTATTCTTAAACAGAAGTGGCCAGGGCTTTTTTTTTTTTGGCAGAAAAAGTCCAGCAGGAACTCATTTACATATTAGGCCACACCCCCTGACATAGGCTTCCCAATTCCCAGGTCCCAGCAGGGGATTCCCCGGTTTTACAGGCTTTCCCCCGCCCCCAGCCAACTGGCTGGCGGGGGAAGCTCCTCCCCCACAGCCACCCTGTACCTCTAGATCTTGGGCAGGACCTGCAAACAGGTCCAGTTTTAAAATGTGTGTGTGCCTTTAAACTGGAGCAGGAAGTACTTAATGGGGAAGGGTTAGCAACAGCAGACCTCGTGAGAGTGCAGCCCCTCTTGTTTGTTTTGCTTTCCTTTTGGACAAGTGAGATTGTGTGTAAAAGAGCAGCGTAGCCCCTGTACTTTCCAGACCTCCTTGTGGAGGCACCAGAGACTCCTGCTTTGTTCTACTGCTTCAGACCAACACGGCACCAGAGACAGTTAAGCATGTGTGTGAGTGAGAGAGAAAAAACGGGGGGAGGGGAGGGAACTCTTATTATTCCCTGTGGAGACTTATTCTCATAGGAAATAATGGAGAATTGATCTGTGGGTATCTGGGGCTCTGGGGGGGGCTGTTTTTTGAGGCCGAGGCACCAGATTTGCATAGCATCCAGTACCTCTCCCCAAACTACCCCCCAAGTTTTAAAAAGATTGGACCAGGGGGTCCAATTCTATAAGCCCCAAAAGAAGGTGCCCCTATCCTTCATTATTTCCTATGGAGGGAAGGGATTTAAAAGATGTGTGGTCCCTTTAAATGTGATGTCCAGAACTCCCTTGAAGTTCAATTATGCTTGTCACACCCTTACTCCTGGCTCCACCGCCAATGTCTCCTGGCTCCACCCCCAAAGTCCCTAGATGTTTCTTGAATTGGACTTGGCAACCCTACCCTGACACCAAGCCAGCTGGAACTGCATTCCTGTGCATTCCTGCTCCAAAAAGAAAAAAAAAAGAAAAAGCCCTGGAAAAGGCCAAGAGCCCTTTCTGCCTTATGGCAGACACAAAGTATTTTAATTTTTTCCAGCTAAGCAGTAGTTGGAAATAAGGCTTAGACCAAAAACTCTGTGCCTCTCTCCTTTCCTCCTTTCCTGTACCATTAGTGTGGTTAGGATGGCATTTGCCTACTCCAACCATCAGTCTCAGTCCATGCATGTATCTCCAATTACAGAATGAGAGTCCTCCCCAGATCAGCGAAACAGCAATGTGATTGGCAGAAATGTTATGCAGAATCAGATTTTGGTGTCAGTATGATCTCATAAGCATGAGCTAATTATTCTTGCTGGCTGTCAGACACAAAGCTTGTTAAATCACTTTATTCTTCACTGTTCCTCCCCTACCCCACCCTGTCATGGGGTAACAGTATCTCAGCTAATGAGAACTGGAAGCAGAGTGCAGTTCAGATATTGTAGTATCTTCATGAACAAGACCATACCTGGACTTACTGGCTGAAAAGTTGGAGGAAACCTCCAGTGCAATTCTATGCATGACTACTTTGAAGCATAGTCTTGTATACAGTGGGGCTTACTCCCAGGTAGGTATTGCAGTCTTCATAGGGATTAATGACCTTTCCAAAGTTGACATACAAGGTGCATTCCACTTAGATTTTGATTAGCTATTATCCCAATACAGATCTCTAATGGACAGCCTTGATATATTTATTTTATTTTTATTACATTTATTAATCTAATAGGGCTCCAGCTGATGTACAATAAGAAGAAAAACATCAAACATAAATAGGTAATTAAAATAACATTTGGTATATGATTTTCCAGCATTTGTAGTAGAGCTAGATCTCAAGAACTGTGTTATGACAGCAGCATGACTTTGGTTGTGTTTGTGCAACCACTGTGACCCTGGTGTCCATTATAGGCTCCTTCTCTATTATTCTGTCATTTCTACATAAGGATAGACAACTCTGCCAGCCTCATCAAGTAGGGTAGGAATATCCATGAATCATTTCAAGGAATTTATGTGACATAATGATAGTGATGAGTGCAATGGCAGCAAAGGATGCCAGTCTGGACTCAGTTTTTGGGCTTTATCTATACTGTTAAACTTCATTTCAGAACGAAAATGTAATCTCAGTTGAAGCACCTGATACTTAATGTATTTATAAAATGTATATTTATCAGTGAAATGTTTTGGGGATTAGAAATCTGTAGAAATAAAGCAAGCTAAAAATGTTACTACATTCTTAATGCCTGCATATTTGAATTATGCTGAACAATGCAAATACCCTAATGCTATAAAGATTTCTTGGTAAATGTACAAAGATGGAGATGGTGAAAGGAGTCTATTGACAAGCATGGTTGACTTTAAAGTCTGGATTAGGTTCTTATAGCTCTGTTTTTCACTGGCCTGGTTCACACGTGCATTTTTGCTGCTTAATTTTCCTACATTTGAGGACTCTGCACATAATGTTTAGCTACTGAATGTGTGCACTGAATCAAGCAAAAAGCATTCCATATCAGTGTTAAGATATCACAAGGTTCTGGGGCTATTCTATCACATTTCCTTCTTGCTCACTTGGGTCCATTTGCTGAGGCAAGTCAATGCATGAACAAGAAGCATAGTTTTTTATACCTCACTTTTCTCTAGTTTAAGGAGTCTTGAAGTGGTTTACAATCACACTCCCTTCCCATCCCCACAACAGGCACCTGGTGAGGTAGGTGGGGCTGAGAGAGTTCTAAGAACTGTGACTGGCCCAAGGTCACCCAGCAGGATTCATGTGGAGGAGTTCAAACATAGTTCTCCAGATTGGAGTCCACTGCTCTTAACCACTTCACCATGTTTGGTTCTCACCAGTGCATTTACCTTATTGTGGTAATTGAAAGGTTATCTATTGGTCTGTAGAAGATAACCACACTGTTGGGGGTGGGGGGTGGGGTTTAGGGTTAAATAAAATATTGTTAAATTTGGCTCCTACCAAAAGACTGTGTTTGCTCTGTGCTGCAAATACTTTTCACAATGAATTGTTTTAGTTGGCTATCACAGTCATAAACAACTAGTAAGCATTGCTATAGATGCATAAACAAACTATCATTGGAAAGATCATGATCTATAGGATAAATTGCCCTTAGGAATTCAAATCCTAGGGATTTCTAAGTTCCCTTTCATATTTAGCTACCTAATTTGCTCCATGAACACTTAGGCTATTGGCAAAGGTCATGAATCTTCTGGTTTATGATGGCTTCTGAAAAGGTCATCTGTTTACTTTTAGTCAGTAGCCTATAAACCTACATGTTGCAAATATTACCTAACCACTTATAGAGGGTTACCGTATTTTGAAAAGCAAAAAAGAGGATATATTTCTCAACTGACTACTTCAAACAAGCGATCACTAACTAATCCCATTTTAAATACCCTTACTATTTAAGCTGTGATAATTGCTACTAACTAGGGATATTCCTAACTTTCCAACCCCCCCAAAACAAAACAAAAAACAACCTATGATGGACCACCATCCACCTTTCTCCCTCAGAAACAAGATTTTCCCTGTTTTTGTTTCCCTTCACTGATTGAGTAGCCCTGGTAACATGTTTATTCTTCCCTTGAAGGAACCTTTTCTGTCCCACCCTGTGAGTAAGGTATATTTTGGCTATTTGCTCAGCCTAGGAACTTGAGGGAAAGGAATAGGTTCACCCTTAAACTCTTGAAAAAGGCACTTAAGATGTTTTTAAAATTCAAAAATAACAAAAGGATGGTCAGACTTGCTGTATAGATAATTAATATCAAGAACCTCAGCTGAATACAGAGAATTCAGAAGTACCGAGAAAGAGATGGTCCTCAGACTGTCAAATATGGTCCAAAACATGGAGTTCTGTGTGACTTTTAACTTAGCTGTGCTGAATATAGTACTCCAGTTGAAAACTATTAATCATGAAAAGTAAAAATCTAGTTGTTAAGTTACAAAGATTTCACTGTGCCCTTTCTTAACAAGTTTTATAAATGTATCTTCAATATTTTATTTCTCTTTATCATAAAGATCTTTGTGTGGCCACATTTGTGGTTCTCTAATTATACACTAGAACAGTTAAGCTATAGCCTATAAAAACAAAAACAAAATAGATATAAAATACCCTAAAAGTATATTTAAAAGCAGTAGGAATTTTAGAATGTTACAATTAAAACCTGTTGACTTAAGTACAACAGTCAAGAGCCAGTGTGGGTACATGGTGAGGTTAGGGTCAGGGAGACCTAGACTAGAATTCCCACTGGGCAGTGGAATCTCACTGAGCAACTTGTGCCAACCAGTCACACACTCTCAACCTAACCTATCCTACAGGTCTCTGTGAAGATAAAATAGAGATGATTTGATTTGATGTATTGAATTTCTACCTCGCCCTTCCCACATGTGGTCTCAGGGTGGTTATCACATATAAAAACACATTTAAGAATAAATAGTAAAATCAATTCTATGTTCTAAAACTATAACCCTTAAAACAAGATGGCATTCTGAAACAATCATTTAAAAAGCCCTGGCACAGCATAACAACAAAAAGGAGAGGAGAGGAGAGGCCTATTTCCAGTTGGTGCAGTTTGTTACTTTCAGATGGGTCTAGCACAGGCATTGTAGACCAGTGATACAACAATGTAACAGCCTATTATAGGAAGCTATAACAAGAGGGCCACATGTTTGTTGTTTGACGTCAACTGCCTCACCCAAAAGCCTGGCAGAACAGCTCAGTTTTACAGGCCCTGTGGAACTGTAACAAATTCCACAGGGCCCTGATCTCTACTGGGAGCTTGTTCCACCAGGTAGGGGCCAGGGGCAAAAAAGCCCTGGCCCTGGTTGAGGCTAGATGGACATACTTTGGGTTGGGGACTGCCAGTAAAAGTTTGCCTGATGAGTGTAAAGCCTATTGGAGCACATATGGGGAGAGGCAGTCCTGTAGGTATGTTGGGGCAAACAATGTAAGCTGCTTTGGTTTTTCACTGGGAAGGAAAAAAAAGAAACAAGTAAGCAAAATGAATGCAACATACTAAACAGTAAGTGGGGAAACCAAACATTTTGGGAAAGCAATGGTGGGGAAACTGAGTGCATTTTCAGTTGTTGTAGAAAGCTTAATCACACTTGGTTGTGGATAGGTGAATGTGAGCATGGTGGGCAAATTGGGTATAGTGCCTCAAATGATACATACGTCTGCCAGCACAATAAATGCTACATGATAGCAAAAGACAAATTCAAAAGAATAATGACAAAGCCAGATCCAAATTCAAATATTGAGATAACTCTGTTTATTTGACAAGAACTAAACAAATGTGTGACAGCCTATTTTGGTTTAAAGTTCAAACTTTTCAATGAAGGCTTCATTTGAGGAGGGAGAAATTGCAGCTGTTTACTATACTCTGCAATGCTCTTTAATGACAGCTGGAACAATGACTTTCAAAAGGAAGATTTCTTTATGCCTCAACTCTACATTCATCACAGTATTTTTGTGCATGCTGTACCTGAACACAGCTGTGTAGATTCCTAATTAACAAATCGCCCTGAAGGTACTGACCCACACTGAACTCATCTATCTCTTGCTGAAATGTCTAAATGCTGTCTTGCATTAAAGATGTAAAAGGCCACAAATTACTTTCATGATCTTGGTTGCTGGGCGGGGGGTGGGGGGAGAGTCATTGCGTGTGAATTACAATTTCTGCTTTTGTCATCCAGGACATAATCAGCTCTACCCTGATAAAGAACAATGCTTTAAGTTAAAGGTTACTGAAGTCTTAAATTCTATTCTGGCTGAAAGATATTATTGGTACATTTCTTCATTCTTTCTTTTGGAACTGTTGCCTTTCATATCTTGAGGGTCTGAGCAGGTTATAAGAGGGGTCATGTCCTGAAAACTCCAAACTACTCCAAGTCCTCAGAATACTTTTGAACAGCTTTCTTTCAATCAAAGTCTGGTGAGGCTGCCATTAATATATCTAATTCCAGGGCTGGATTGGGGGGGGGGGGCAGAGAGGGGTGCTTGCCCTGGGTGCCAACGGTGGATGGGCATCAAATTGGTTATGGAGTCCATTGTATTCTATGGGACCATAAGATAGAATAGCCCATAAGGGGGCACCATTTTTTAATTTTGCCCCCCCCCTCAAAAAAATGTAGATCCGGTCCTGTCTAATTCTCAACTTGGCCCCATTTGTGGAAACATAAATCTGGAGACTGAGGACATGGACAGACAAGACAGATCTTTTTACAAACCTGAAAAAGATCCAGGTGAGCAGAAAAACTACAACTACTACAACAAAACACCCTACCATGGGGACAGATTTAAAACCTTCCAAAAATGAGAAAAGGAGCATCTATGGCTTTAAGAAATGGATGCCTTTAGTGGTCATTGCTCGGCAGCCAAAAGAGTATTGTTAAACATTGGTTTCTGTCAGGAAAAGTCAGAGGGAGGGCTCAGAGCTCTTTCCAGGGCTGTTTGTCCTTTGAGGGAGGGCTTAATGGGGCCAGACTTAGCAGCAATTGCCAGCCTTCATGAGTCATCTTGCCTTGGCTGCTTGCTACTGTTCAACAGCAACCACCCCCAAGAAAACCAGTGTGATGGAATGGTTAGAATTTCAGGCTAGGATCTGTTAGACCCAGGACCGGTTCTCCACTCTACTGTAGACATTCATTAGACGACTTCAGGTCAGTAACACATTTTCAGTCTAATCCACCTCACAGGGCTGTTGTGATCAGGGCTTTTTTGGTAGAAGAATCCCAGCAGGAGCTTATTTGCATATTAGGCCACACCCCCTGACACCAAGCCAGCCAAAACTGCATTCCTGTGTGTCCCTGCTTAAAAAAAATGCCCTGGTTGTGATGATAAAATGTAGGACAAAAGGTAGCCAGAGGGAGCTCATTCCACTAGACTGGAGCCAGAGCTGAAAAGGTCCTGGCCTGGGTCAAGGCCAAGCAGACGTCTTTAGGGCCAGGGTCTACCAGTCAACATTGATCAGCCAATCTTAAGGCCCTTCAAGGAACATATGGGGAAAGCAGTCCTGTAGGTATGTTGATCCCTGGCTGTTCAGGGCCTTGAAGTTTAAAACCATGACCTAGAACCTGATTTGGAACTCCACCATCAATTTCTTGGGATTGTGCTAGTCTTCATTGAATATAGATCCCATTTGAGAAGTTTATGCTATTTGTTTTCCAGAAAGTAGTTTTTTTGATATGGAGTTATGATTATTGTGGCTTCTGCTGCATATTAATTGTGAAAGAGAGTGAATGGCATCAATGAGAAATATAAGTTCAAGAAATCTCTTTCAGAGTTTGAAAATCCTGAATCCTCTGGAAACATTTTCAGAAAAACTTCTCTCTTCATGATGACATATCCTTTGAAAGATACTGTGGTGTGGAAAGATCCTTTTAGTGGCTTTCGTAAAGCAATTATACAGAGAAACAAGGATGTGTTTTTCTTGCTATCATCCATTGAGCTTTCCCAGATTTTAATAACCAACCTGAAAATGGATTTTAGTACCACACTGAAGACACAGAAGGATCTTTGTTTCTTTGTACATCCCCATTCAGCTGAATAGCTCAGGAGAAAATGCCAGCATGACCACTTGAAGGTGGTTCAGGTATCCCTACACCACAGAGGGAGAAACAGAGAGAATGGCTTTTACAATCTTTGAATTATGGGTGGACAGAGCTGAAAGATGGAAAGGATTACAGAATTTATCACATTCTTCAGAGTAATGATTATCATTTGTCAATAATTTTGGGAAAATCTGTTGGAAACTCATCATTCAGACTGTATGTCAAATGTGTTGTATTTTTAATGTTCCAGCTTTTCCGCAATGCAGTAATATTAAAAGAAAATGTTTGTAAAGTATTATGTTGCTAGTATTTAACCATTTCTCAAGTATGCTAGATTAATCATTCCAGCAGTTATGTACTGGAGATGCTCCTAAGTGAAAGCAGATTTTTCTTCATACATGGTGAGATTTTCCTATGATAGGAGTGGAATTCTAGCAGGAGCTCCTTTGCATATTAGGCTTCATGTAGCCAATCCTCCAAGAGCTTACAAAAAAGAGCCTTGTAAGGTCTTGGAGGATTGGCTACATCAGGGGTCTAATATGCAAAGGAGCTCCTGCTAGAATTCCACCCCTGCCTATGATGTGGAATTAGGAGTGATTGAAATGATGGTGAGTCCAAGTGATAGCCAGACTCTTTAACATAGTCTTGGAACACTAGAGATTTTGGCCTAAGCAAAGTACAATGATAATATTTTGACAGTTGACAAAATTTCAATAACTGAAGACCCTAAGCAGATCTACTCATAAATAAATGTCATTTTTATTCAATAGCATTTTCTTAGGATTGCAACCTAAATCTTATATGATCTAAATAACTGACTGTTATTTATATTATATTGTATGTTTTATTATAATATTAAAGTGTGTTTTTAAATAGAACCTTTTGTTGGATGGTTTCTGAATTTAACTACCAGAAAGGGATCTTGGGCAATTGTTGTCATTTTGACTAAATCTGGGGAATAGCTTTAATCCTCACTTGTTGTTATAATGGGACTTATTAACCCTCATGTCTCTCAATAGTATGACCAGTTGCCTCACCTATGTGTTTTTAGAGTTGCATTAGTGGATTATGGGTAACCCCATTCAGACAAATGTGTTTCTGTATGCTTGTCAACCAAGTAAGTTTTTCAAGTTGGGCAAATGTTATCTAATGACATTAATATCTGAATAAGTTTCCAGTAAAATAAACTTATGACTTTGCTTGATGTCAGCTGTGTCCCTGAATGGAAAGGAATGCTTTTGTTTATTAAGAAAGAAACATATTTATAGGATTCAGTGATTCAGATTCTTTTTTCTCTCAGTAAAGTAGTAGGACACTAGTTCACTGCTAAGTGGAATGACAAATTCAGCAGCAGCCACTGAATCAACACAGAAAGGAGAAAGAAAGGGAGGGAAATGTTCTGGTGAAGGACACCTTTATATAGTTGAGATGACTTTGCCAGTTTTTTTGTCCTCTGTGGATGAATGTGGTTACCAATACCGCACTTAGCTCAATGCCTTGAAGATCAATTTTTTAAAAAAATCAATGCCTATAAAATGTTTCACAGATTTTTTTTCTGTATTATTTATCCATTTTTCTTTCATTCTTAGTCACAGAGATGTGGTCTTTGGAAAGCATCTTGTGTTGGACTTTTGTTAGGAAGCTGTCCTGACTCGTGTAAGAACTCCCTTACATTAAGGCTTCATAGCTGAGAATCATTTAGGGATTGAAATTTTGGTAACTCCAGCTCAAAGAAAGCTGTAAACCTGAAGATTGTCCAGATGTTCTGCCACAATTTCTTGTTTTCTCAGCACTAAGACACTCTGGAGGTTTATAAAGACATAACATGAAGGAGGGGTTGACATAATCTTGCAGTATATTTTATGGGTATTTAGAGCAGAGCTAAATGTTAAAAGAAATACAGGACAGTTGCCAAAAATGACTCCCCTATGTCATGTTATTTTTTGCCTTCAACAATATCTAAAACAACTTATTCTGATTGTCATAGTGAGTGACTCAGCATGCCTGGACACTGGGGGACACTACATCACTCTAAGTGTATAAAGCT
Organism: Heteronotia binoei; assembly: GCF_032191835.1. NCBI lineage: Eukaryota > Metazoa > Chordata > Lepidosauria > Squamata > Gekkonidae > Heteronotia > Heteronotia binoei. The sequence continues at coordinate 82,170,819 of NC_083229.1, forward strand.
GTTATCCTTGAATGGAATGCCTCTCTTTTGGTGCATTCACACTACACTAAATGAATTCTACATTTGGATTTTTGCTATTCTTACACAGTGTGAATGCACCATTTTTCTTAACCTGGGAGCTCACCTCTGATACCTCCTCACTTTGTCCTCTCACTCTCTTTACATGGCCTTCCATGGAGACACAGGTGTCTGTGGATACAAACAATGCCCTCATGCTCCCACATACATGATGCCAGAAAAGCTGACCATTTGTGATAGGGAAAGTATTCTTTAGATTAGGCTGCTTTCTCTTCTTTTGACTGCAACCTGAATGTGAATCTTAACTTTTTTTTTTTTTTGCAATATACTTCATGGAAGATTTGTTTATTATACGTAGTATCATGCTTTTATGACTGGGCAAACTCTGCTATATTAACCAAATATGAAATATCCCAATATTTATATCATTACACTGTACATTTATAGAATTGAAGAATCACAGAATTGGAAGGGGTCGTACAGGCCTTCCAGTCTGACTCTCTGGTCAATGCAGGATCAGCCTAAAACTTCTCTGACAAGTGTTTGTCCAGTCACTGCTTGAAGATTGCCAATGAGAGGGAGCTCACCACCTCCATAGGCAGCCTATTCTACTGCTAAACTACTTTTACTGTTAACCACTCCCCTTCTAATATTCAGTTGGCATCTTTCTTCCTGTAATTTAAATCCATTATTGGGAGTCCTATCTTCTGATGCCAACAGGAACAGCTCCCTGCCCTCCTCTAATTGACAGCCTTTGAAATACTTAGGTCGTTTTCGCACTCACCTTAATCAGCAGCGACGACCCTCTTCACCGCGCAGGATCTGCGCGAAAACCAGTTTCCGTTTGCGCCGCAAAAGCGCCGGAACTTTCCACCTCTTCTGGGTGCTCCGCGGCAATTAGTGCGAAATCCGCGCAGATCCTGCGCGGCGAAGAGGGTCGTCGCTGCTGATTAAGGTGAGTACGAAAACGACCTTAGAGAGCAATTGTGTCATCTTCTCTTCTCCAGACTGAACATTCCCAAGTCCTCAGCCTTTCCTCATAGGGCTTGGTCTCCAGGCCTCTGATCATCCTCATTTCTCTCCTCTGCACCTGCTTCATTCTGTCCACATCCTGTTTGAAGTGAGGCCTCCAGAACTACAGACTGTACTCCAGGTGCAGCCTGATGAATGTGGTGTACAGCAGAATTATAACATCTTGTGATTTGGATGTTATGTCTCTGTTGATACACCTCCAAGATCATATGCTGTTTTACACTGACTGCTCATGTTTAGCTTACAGTCTACCCATTCACACACACAGTCTCTGCCTGGGGTAGCCAACTGTAAGGGGTAGAACAATGTACAAGGCAATGTAATAATTTACAGAATGTGTGTTCAACACGGAACTGCCATTTTCACTAGTAGTATATTTCTTGTAATGCATATTTCTGCTCTTAGTCACTATTGAATGCTCATTGTATAAGGGGAACAGACCTGGATGTTCTTTCTGAAGGCCAGATTAAATCCCCCTAGGAAGAAGCTTTTGATAACCAGGGAGAATAATTTGAACCTGCTGAAAACCTGTAATTGGGTAATTCAAAATTAGTAGTAAAACAATAGAATTCTGTTTGAAGGCCAAACTACACATATTTTAGGACATGTCAGAAACAACTATCCTTCTTTGCGGTCACTTCCCTGACAGGAAGTTATTTGTATAATTTAGGAGCTGCGCATGCCCAGAATATTCCACATGGGGCTCCAATGTTAGGCAAATAACTCTGGACAGGAGCTGCTTTGGCTTAGGAAAGCAGCACGGAAGGGAAAGCAACTTTGTCTGGGATTTGCAAAGCATCTGCTTTTAAAGCAAAGGTATGTCAGCCCTTTACCATTTTTTTAAGTGATACCACAAAAAAAACCCCCCTCACAAGGAAATGGTTGCCCTTGTAATGGTACATAATGCCTTTTGGAGCATAAAACCAAGAAAATCTTTATTCACTTTTATTAACTCCATCGGTGAGATGAAAGTTCTCATGATTAATGAACAAGAATTTGTCCTATTTGTTTCTTTGTGCTTATGCTTGACAAAATATATTTTCAGCATCCCATTAGCATCCCCTCAGAAGTACAAATTCCTCTTTTGAAAAGGTACATCAAAAACCCTCAATCACTTAAAATGCTATTCAGTTATAAATCCAATATTCCTGATGCAAAGTTATTGGCAGGTTTGATTTTTATTAGGTTGTACTATGGTGTATGGAGTCTCAAATCAAAATATTTTGTTCACACTTTTTCTGCAGAGGAATTTTAACAAGCCAATGTCTTTTACCTGATCATTTCTTCTGAAAGCAATAAAACAGCATTTTTTGACAGATTACTCCTCTGCAAATATATACATATTTCAAATCTGTAGGTCTCTTTAGTCAACAAAAATATGAAAGATGTCAATGTGATTATAGAGAGGCTAAATTAACTCCAAGCATTGGAGTTAATTTAATTCTGGAAGATACTGATGAGATACCCATAGCTCAAACTTTTCTTTCAGAGTCGTCATCTGCGTACACAGGATAATTTGAGAACTAATTGACAAATTAAAATTGAGAAGTCACTAGAACCAGATGGTATTCACCTGAAAGTTCAAATACATAAGTTTTGAAAGACTCCAGTTTATTCAAAAAGATCAAAACCAAGGAAGAGCATCAGGAATTCAAAAAGGATTTCTCCAAACTATATATTTTTTTTATTTTATTGGATTTGTATCCTGCTCTCCCTGTATCTCAGGAGAGAGCCAATTTGGTGTAGTGGTTACGTGTGTGGACTCTTATCTGGGAGAACCGAGTTTGATTCCCCACTCCTCCACTTGCACCTGCTGAGATGGCCTTCGTTCAGCCATAGCTTTCATAGAAGCTGTCCTTGAAAGGGCAGCTGCTGTAAAAGCACTCTCAGTCCCACCTAACTCACAGGGTGTTTGTTGTGGGGGAGGGGGGGAAGGTAGAGGAGATTGTGATTTAGAGTATAGGGTGGGATATAAATCCAAAATCTTCTTTTTCTTCTTCTAAGCAGATATCATGATAAAAACATTCAATGCATAAATACAATAAATATAATGCAATACTTAATAATATATGATAAAATACAATGTATTAACCATATAATAAAAGATGACAATGAACAAAATAACAAAAGATTTAATGCAAGTATGTAAAAAGTGATGAAAGAAGATGATATATGCCAACATCATTACTGTTGGTAGGATCTGAATTGGCAGTTGTGACTTATCAGAAAGGAAATCTTGGGGTCATAGTGGACAGCTCACTGAAACGTCAGTGTACAGCAACAATGAAAAAGGCAAACTCATAATGATAACTATTAGGAAAGGGACTGACAAATAAAACAGCCAGCACTCTGTTGTTATGACAGGCTGCACTTTTAGAAATGCTGCACAAAAGCTTAGAAAAGCTGCACAAACAGCTGAAGGATTGTGAAGGGTTTACTCTTTGCAGAGACAGAGAGCTTTGAGTGGCAGGCTGCTCCAAAAACTCTGATTGGTTAGCATCAGCTGAGCAGAGAAAGTCTTGAGAGACCTGCATGCTGAGGAAAGATTCAGTCAGATTGCTGCCTTGACTGAGTTGAGTCTGATTTCAGCCCTAGCTGAGAAGAGTTGAATACTGACAATTTCAGAATTCAGCCCTGCCTGAGAGCAGTTTAACATGAACTGGGGAAAGTTGGCAAGGATGAGTGGGTAGTCAGACGGAGACTCCTATTTGGGCCAAAAAAAAAGTATAGATCTTCTGGTGAGAAGATAATTTCCCTATCAGTCAAAAATAGAGTTAGCTCTGAAGAGTGCAGAGACCCTGATCTTTAGAGACTCCAAGAGTAAGTTAGAAACTTAAGATGGCTACTGGTGTTTTAAAAGAAGGGGTTTGGGTACTGGAAAGAGTGTACCAGCCTTCTGGAAACCAAAAGAGTCAGAGAATATGCAAAGAAAGTGTACTGGAGTGTTTGGGAAAACACTGGAATAAAATCATATCAACATAAAGTCACTGTAAATAGCTTAAGAAACTCTCATTAGTCTGAAACATAAGAAGTAAAGTCTGTGCATGTACTTGTCCTGGAACAGGATGGGTTCAAGGAGGGATTACACAGTCAGGAGATTAGCTAGGCAAGGCAAAGGCACAAACTGGTAGTGTGGTCAAGTTCCTGTACATGGGGTAGCAATAAGAGCAGATTTGAGGCAGATGCAAAAAATGAGGTCTAGAGGCAGTCCAAGAGTCAAAGTCACAAGACAGAGGCAGAGGCAGTGGTGGTGAGGTCAGGGGTAATTTGATGTGTTACTTCCACAGTCTGTCTTTCCCTCTCTCTGCTCTTTATAGGAGAGATACCCATCTCATAGCTGGGCTCAGGGCCGGTGCGTGGGAGTAGACAAAGTAGGCAGTCGCCTAGGGCGCCACCTGGCCTCCTGACGCATGACTCTGGCTCCTGACCACTGTCACCTCTCCCATCACCAAGCTGCCCTCAACAAAGCCAAGCCATCCCCCACTCCCCGATGTGTGACTTGGCCTTCCACCTCATCCTAACCTGCCACCCTCCTTCCTAACATGGCTGGCAAGCACTTATTCTCACATTTTTTTTTATAACATCACACTTTTTAAAAAAAATTAGAAATCAGTAAATTAAAAATGTGAAAAGTTTCAAGTTTGGCACTCTTCAATTTCCCTATATTTTTTTTATAATGGGGGGGGTGCTAGTGGGTGATTTGCTTAGGGTGCCAGAAAGCCTAGCACCGGCCCTGGCTGGGTTGCATTATGTAGGTGTATGTGCTCTCCTCCCTACTATCTAGACCCAGATGTTTCTGGGCTGCTAACTGCGGACTCTGTCTTCTCTCCAGCATTTCATGACAGACCCTCCTTTGCCTAAGTTCCAGTGCTTCTGGAGATGAGGAAGGCAAGGTGGATGGTGAAGTATTATCTGACTCTGGGCCTGAACAGCTGGATGCTACTGTTAGAATTATCACTTGGCTGCATAGCAATAGCTTCCTGTAGCAGGTTGTCGGTAACTGATTATGAACTGAGACATCTTTTGCCTTCCTGTTCCTCTTACCCAGAGTCCTCTGCCTCCCCAGGGTTGGCAGAGCCTGGCTGATCCACAACAGTTCTGATTTTTACCTCAGAAATTTTCAACCCCTGATTTCACTTGACATTTCCCTTCTATGTTAAATAAAATATTTTGTTATTTTTGAATTTCAAAATGCCTTGAGTGCCATTAAAGTTGTTTAAGTTAAAGCAGTCTCCTGATCCTTCCCTCAGGTTCCTGAGCTGAGTCCACAGCCAAAATATCATACTGTGAAACCAGAGTTCTTCAGCAAAGAAGAAAACACATTCCTAGGGTGGTTCAGTCAGTAAAGGGAAAGAGAAACAAACAGAGATAAACTCTTGCCTCTGAGGGAGGAAAGTGGAAAGGGCCATCATATTTGGTGGCAGCAGTGGGAAGGACTATGGCCTTTTTCTGCATATTCTGGCTGGTTAGCTTTCTTGCTTCTTTCTATGCATCAATACTGCTGTAGAAGTGCGAACGCCAGTTCTGATATTGAAATAGCAGCTGTTGTTGTTTTATCCGCTGCAGTTCTTATCTTTGGTCTCGACCCAGGGCAGTTCTTATCTTTGGTCTCGACCCAGGGCAAGGCTTTGTGGCTGATTTACACCAGGCTGTGGGAGGATAGTTACATTTTGGAATTTAAACCTCACCAAATGGCGGCAAAGAGACCCAGAGACGCTGATGATTCTGGCGTTTCGCCAAAATCCAAGCAGACGAAAATCAAGAACTTTTTTTCCTCACAGCCAAAGCAATCTGGGTATTCTGTGGAATATAGTATTAAGACATCAAACCGTTTTTCTCCTCTTGCGGAGGATTTGGATTTCCCAGATGAGGGGGAGTGTGTTTCGCCTATTCAGCTGGATGGGAGGGCAATGGCTGTGGATGGTGCTGGGGCGTGGCAGCTGCCCAATCTGAAATCAGCAGAGAAGGCAAAGTCTGCTCTCACAAGCTGTAGCCTGCTTGATTTAGTTGCAAGAACTGTTGACTGCATCTTTAAAGGCATGGGAGAGATCACAACAAAACTCAAAGCTCTTACGGAAGCAATTGCTGGGCTCTCTCTCCCAGAGAATACCAGTCAACTTCGGGCTATTAAACCGGCATCCACCCATGGCTACAGCAACTCGCGGAGGTTTGGGCAGTCTAAGTTGCAGAGTGAGAAAGGTGAGAACCGCCAGCAACTGATTCTTCAATCATGTAAAAACTGTTTGATGATATGCAAATATAGAGGAGCATATCCAAGCTGGGGAAACAAGTATATGGCTAAGAGACGACTCAGTGAACTTTTGGGGATTAATCCTGCTGTGATTGATCTTGCTGCGATAGAGCCGCTTAATCATCAGACCCAAACGCTGAAAGTCTTACTCTCCTTCTTTTCCGCCAGGGTCCCCTCCCTGCTTATCAGACAAAAAATGAACTTGAGTGCAAGAGGAGTTTTCCCAGTGTGCATATTCAAATACATCATTGTGCGGGATCTATATTCCCGGAGACCCTGTGGTGGTTCCCACTTAAAAATTAGATCTGAGACTGGGAGCTTTGATAGCTCCTTAAATTTAGGCCAAAAGAACTTACCATCTGCTGGTGTTCCACTCACAGGCAAGCAAGCTGGGAATGAACATCTTGATATGAGAATGGAGACTGAGGGCCCTTTATTGGGTCAGTCTACGGAGGATTTTATTACTCTAGCTTGCCAGAGTGGCCTGGAAACTTGTTGTGAAGAAGAAGGAAATGGCTGGCTTGAGATTCCTGAGGAAAAATCACTCCTACAGGACTTTGCATATCTCCCAGAAAGGGATCAAACTGTCATACTCACTAGACTGGGGGGGGTGTATATAAAAGGTTGGAGGAAGTCCATCAAGCTCACCGGGGGAAAGAGGAGATGGATAGGCTTGAGTGCTTGAGGAATACACTAGTGGTCCTAGATGACCTCCCCCAGAAGCCAGTTCCTGCCCCCCCAATTGTTAAGCCGGTTGGTATGGAAGAAATGCACCAAATGCAGCTAGAAGTAGGGCCTGGTAAACCACCGGACGTCCCACTGAGTAGTGATCTGTTAATTCTAGATGCAGATTATACCCCACCCCAACACCAAATTAAATCTGACCTTGTAATTGGGGAACATTTTAACCATTTTTTAGAGAAGCATGAGATTGGTACAACTGGTCCGCTCCCTGCTGGCTCTGTTGAGAGCCCCAATTTAGTTCCTGCTTATATGTATAGGAATGGGTCAATATTAGTTGATTCAAAGGAATTGGATAAAATAGAGAAGTCAGATTGACAATATATGTAGAAGTGCAGAATGCGAAACTAGTTTTACTTTGGTTCTTTCTTTGTGTGTTTGTCTGAGTCATGCTGCGTCATTCTCCTGATGGCATTCGCACATAATGGATCAAGGATTTTGCATCATATCAGGCATGTGCACCTAGATGTTGCTTTAATGGGCATAAAAAATCATGAATGAAATAAAAGTGAGCTTTCATGATGAAATCAGACTGCAGTCCTTGACCAGAATCCAGGCAGTTGTACAACTGGTTCTGCATGTCCAAAGAAACTTTGTATTTGTGCTTCTGCAAAAGAAGTGTAGTGTTGTAATTAGAATATCAGTGAGGAGGCCTGTGTTCAGAGTCCCAGTTTGCATTAAAGCTCACTGAGGAACCTTGGACCATTCATACTATCTAAACCTAACCTGCATTCAGGGTAATTCTGATGACAAAATGAATTGGGGATGGGGGACAATTGTTCTCTGCCCTGACTTCTTGAAGGAAGGATAGAACAAAAATGTGATAGATGGCAAACAATTTTGATGCTGATTAAAATTCCAAAAGCATGGGGGGGGGGGTGTTTCCTGTTTTTCAAAGGAAAGAAATTTCACGGTTATACACAATCTTTTTTATTTTATTAAGTAGAACTTTAGATCTTAGCCTGTCCCTAACTGTTACAATCACTGTTGTTTGATCATGTCTTTCAGATCTTGACTTAATTTTTATGTTTGCCTTCTTTTTATTGTACTACCCAAATGCATGTGGATAGGTATGCTTTCCAGCCGCCCCGTAGCCAGGATTTGAAGAATTGGGGGGGTCCTGATTGTTTTCAGGGAGCACATAGTGGCCCCAACCTCCATGGCCTTCTCTCCTACCACCACTGAGGAGGAAAGCTGCCAGTTTGCTGCCATACAGCCTTCCCCCTCCCCACAGCTGTCCCAAGGTGATCCTTTTCCGCCCCTCTTCCAGCAGCTCTGATGGGGAGCCACTCAGAGGTTTAGATACGTGCTGCACAGTCTCCTGCCCTTACCGGTAGCATGACCCAGCTAGGCAAGCCTGGCGGGACAAGGGGTGTGTGTGTGGAAGGCGCCACCAAGTCGCAACTGACTTCTGGGGCTACAAGACCTCCAATTTGGATTTCTTCCTGTTGGAGGGCAAGCCGAGACTGCCCAAGGGCAGCTCCCACCCTCGCTCGGGTGGCCAACGAGACCAGGCCAGAAAACCTCTGAGGCGAACATCACCTCTCCACTAATCCCCAGTCCCGGACTGCAGCCGGAACCTCCAATTGTGTGCGCCAGCCTACCCTACCTGCCCTGTCTGCAATGGAGCCATCCACCCCCTACCCCCACTGCCCCACTTGAGGGCCAGAATGGCCTCTTCTTGCGGGCGCCCTCTAGCCCAGCGTCAGCGCAATGTGGAGCTTAACTTTCAGTCCTGGGTGCTGAAAGTGCCCCGTTGTTTCAGCTTGCTTAGGGGTCAGAGATTTCTTCCAGCCCCTAAGCAAGCAGAAGCAACAGGGAGCTTAACTTTTAGTCCTGGGCTCCGAAAGTGCCTGGTTGTTTCTGCTTGCTGAGGGGTCAGAGAATTCTTCTGGTCCCTAAGCAAGAAGAAGCAACAGTGTATGAGACGGCAGAATGGAGAAGGATGCAGCCGAGGCACTGGAGGCTGGTTAGGGGCCCCAAGTCAGGGGGCCCCGCCTAGCAGTCAAGGGTGTTGTGCCTCCACAGGCCCCCTCGTAGAAGAAGAAGAAGAAGAAGAAGAAGAAGAAGAAGAAGAAGAAGAAGAAGAAGAAGAAGAAGAAGAAGAAGAAGAAGATGATATTGGATTTATATCCCGCCCTCCACTCCGAAGAGTCTCAGAGCGGCTCACAATCTCCTTTACCTTCCTCCCCCACAACAGACACCCTGTGAGGTGGGTGGGGCTGGAGAGGGCTCTAACAGCAGCTGCCCTTTCAAGGACAACCTCTGCCAGAGCTATGGCTGACCCAAGGCCATTCCAGCAGGTGCAAGTGGAGGAGTGGGGAATCAAACCCGGTTCTCCCAGATAAGAGTCCGCACACTTAACCACTACACCAAACTGGCTCTCCCTAACTAACTGGAAAGCAGCTACGGGCCTGCTTTCCAGTTAGTTATGTTTGCATGATGAAATGATGACTTATAACATTTTTATTATGCACAGTAGATGAGTGTCAGACATGCAAAATTATTTCTGAATAATGCAGGCAAAACTTATAAATCTGATGGAATTTGATTCTACACACTTCGCCATGGTACAGGAGAAGAAAGAATATCCAACACAGGATTCTGGCACACTATCTGCATGCAATTTCCTATGCCTTATTTTTCCTGAACCCCACAGTGTGCATCAGAGAGGAAGATGATGATGATGATGATGATGATGATGATGATGATGATGATGATGATGATGATGATGATGATGATGATGATGATGATGATAACGCTAGTGAACTGCTACAGCCAGATCTTGCCCCTCTGGGATCCCTGAGAAGGAAATGTATTCTGTATGTTGGTCCACCCATGAACCTTATAGAGCTTTCATTGATTTTGTGACCACTATCTGTCTCCATATGCTCAGCCAGGGATTAGGTTGTGAAATGGTCACCATCTGAATCTGAATTTTTAATTGTCTGCCTGTACGTTTTAGTTAGTTGTTTTAGCATTTATGTAACTGTTCTATCCTTGTCGTTATCTGCTCTGAGCTCATTTTGGGAAGAGCAGGTTATAAATATAAAATAATAAATAAATGAATGTATTACAGGGAGCCTTTTGCCCCAGCTCGTATTTATTTCAGAAACACTGCCTATGGAATATAACATAGAAATGCTTTCCAGGTTCACATCATATATATATTAACTGTTGCCTGAAGGCTGTGTAGTTAGCTTTTCTTGATTTGGTAAGTGTGACATCTACCTTTCTAATGAGTACCTGCTATTTGTACTTATGCATCTGGGATCACAGAAAGATTTGGGCTCAGGGGAGCATTTTGGATAGTAGTCTTGTTAGATAGGAATCTGTAAACCTTGATCTTTTGTGCATTCCTTGTGATTAGTTAGCACTAGAACTCACATCTGAGCAATAATAATAGGATTGAGATGTTAGAGTTAACAGAATTCTTCTATTTTGTAACATGATCTCCCACCTCGATGCAGGAAATTAACTAGAGATGAAACAAAACTATCTGAGAGGACTCCCTAACAGAAATAATAATAAAAAGAAAACATTTTGGATAGATTGTTCAGAAACTATACATTACAATAGTATAAAAAATGCAGTGAGCAATATTCCCTATAAATAAATAAAGAGAGATTTACAGTGCTATCCTAAGCCGGTCTACTCAGAATGATATTCAGGTCTATTCGATGGGCTTACTCCCAGGATGGTGTTTTTAGGATTTAACTGCAAAATAAAACGTGCACATTTAAAACTCGCCACAAGGTGGCAGACGCTGCTTGCAACAGGTCTTTGGAAGTTAAGAATCCCTCACGATTCCAGTAATTCTGAAAATCTAGAAAATCAACATTCTTTGAAGAAGGAAGAAAAAACATTAATGTCTCAGATTAATCTCACACGAATTCTTATAGTGAATGTAATTAATCTGATCAATCAGATTAACCTACGGCGGTGGATTCCTTCAGTCAAAAAGAAAAACGGAAACATTCATTTTCTTGCTAGGGGAAACAGCTTCCTCTTTTCTTACAGAAATATCTTCTATACACAATTACAATTGATATTTTTCTGGATTCTGACAAAGTTAGTGGTAATTAATGTTGTTTCCTTACGCTATGGGAAGCAGTGGAATCTAGCATTTACCATTAAGGTGTACAAAGTTTTGATTTTTTTAAAAAAGATACCGACATCCCGTTTACACACATTGAGCCCAAATAATTGGATTAGGAAGTTAATGCCTTGTGTTTCTGTTCCTTCCTGATTTTTTTGCTGGTCAGTGTACTAGCTGAAACGCACAGTAGTGCCTCCAACATTCTGCATGTCTTGAGACAATTTTCTAAAATGAATCTGAATTTCTACTTTTGACAGGGAAGAAGGAAACTAGTGGAAATAACAAATTACTTAAATCCCAGACCACACAGTGACCTTTCTCATCTCTTTTTTCCCCTCCTGTTCATTTTCAGGAAGATGGATTGTGAACTGGATCGTGCTCATGGATTGTGAACTGCCAAGCAGGGATTCCCTTAAGAATGTCTTCTCATATGAAGATTTAATGCCTCCCCCTTGCAAAATGTGTGCTTCCACGCACAGCCCCCATATTGCTGAACGAAAAGGATCAACGAAGGACAAAAGGTTCATAAATAACACCATAATTCTCCCTTTCAAGTCATTCATGGTGATTCAGTTTCTGGATCCCCCCCCCCCTCTAGCCAGATGAGATGGCTATTTTTTTTAGAAACGGTTATGCCATTTAATCAGGGACCCAAAAGCGGTGTAAGACCCCAAGGCATTTCCCCCCAAATGCTGATGCACTAAGTTGCCGGATTCGGTAGGGAAAAGGGGACAAATAATGGTAAATATTCCACTGAAAAAGCCATGGACTAAACGGTGACATTTCTAATTTTTCCTTGCCAGCATGGGAACACTGTAAATATAGAGCAATCCTGGTGGCGTCGTTCTTCCAAGTTCCTTGTTTGGTTGCCAGAGCCAATTCAGCACCACGGTGTTTGGACAGCTCCACTGGGAAAGCAACTGTTCGCCCGGCGGGTAATCAATCCACCCACTGGCCGCAAACTGTCAATTGCCAAGTCTAATTAGGAAATTACCAAGAACCCTTTAAGACTTCAAACAGCCTTTGAATTATAGTAACAACAACAGCCATTTAAAAATATGTATTTGCACTATTTAGGAGAACATACGATCAAACTTCGATTTCTTGGGTTAGTCAAAAACAAAAAACAAACAAACAAACAAACAACGCACCCCAAATATGTCTATGGAAAAAGTCGAGCATGTCTGCTCTTTTCAGCCCTGCAGGGTTTTTTGTTTTTGTTTTTTTAAAATAACAACATATGTGATTCTCAGTCACTGACTCAGAAATAAATGCCATCGAAATCAATAGGGCTAACTTCCAAGAAGTATGCTTAGAATTAGGATGTAGAAGATACCCTTGAAGGACAGGCAGACTTTTCAAACGTCATCCAGTCTAACTATCCATCTCAGCAGTATGGAGAAAAGGTGAGACTCAACAATTAGCCACATCACGGAGACCTTCGGTTTCGAAGGGGCGGGAGGGGGGAGTGTAAGTTAAATTGGTTATGAGAAGCTTCTGCTCGCATCATTCTTAGAGTTGGAATTGTGCGGTTCCTTGAGGAATTGAGATGATGACGTCTTTTCTGATACCGATTATTACGTGACTGCAACAACAACAATAAAAAGTCATTGGCAAATAAAAATCCGAACGCCACATCAACAGAGAAACAAAACAATCTTAGGCACCGGCAAGGCAGCAAGGCAGACGGACCTCTGTTTACAAAAGAGAGCTGGAGAACAGAAAAGCTAAGAGAGGTGCAAAGGATCTGGTAGCTAAGGAGGGGTCTAGGATACCGGCAGCAGGCAGCGGAGGGCTGGTCAACTTGGAAGGCACAGGACTGAGGGAAAAGAAGAGGGAAGGGCCGAGAAAGGCGCCGCTGAAGCTAGAAGCAGCTGGGCAAAGAGGAAGAGAACGTCTCTTGTAGCATCCGCCAGAACGCAGCCAGCTCCCACCTTCCTCCTTCGCCTCTTCCTGCTCTTCCCTTCTGCCCATCCCGAAGGATTCCCCCCCCTTCTTCTCCCCTCTCGCCCTCTCTGTCCCTTCCCTGCCTGGCAGACTTCAGAATCCTGCCGCAAACTTTTGGGGGAGCGGATCCCCTCCCTCAAACTAGGCAGCGAAGCAGCCGCTCTGCTGTCAGCCCCGCTCCCCTCCCTTCCTGCGGTTTCCCTTCTGCCCACCAGAGAGAAAGACCGAGACCGAGGCGCGGAGAGACGATGCTTCAAAAGTGTTAACTGGCACCACCGAAACTTCCTTTGGCTTCTTGGACCCAATTGTGACCAGCCGATCATTCCTAGCGCCGGGGGATCAGTGTTGAATGGTAAGACCGAAGAGCCTAAAGAAGGGCAAACGCTTGAGGAAGGGAACTGTGCGGGAGGACGGAGATGGACCTTTGAGGAAAAGCCGGGTGTGCGCGCGCTGTGTGTGTGCTTGCGTGTGTGCGTGTAAGGCGGGGGGGGGGAGTGTGAGAGGGGAGTTGAGAGCAGAGATTATGCCTGTTGGTGAATCGTCCCCAAGGCGGTTCCCAAGCGTCGGACGGGTGCCATAAACGGCCAGGGGGCCACGGCTTCCTCCTGAGCGAGCCAGTCTAAAGAAGGGGGCAGAGATCCCGGCCGCAGTCCTGGTGAACGCTGCGTCTCCTTTCCATCCTCACAGAGTGGCGATGTGTAGCAAAGCGCTCCTAGTCCTGCTGATCTATGGGATAGTCATGCATTGCAGCGTCTACTGCTCGCCGGCGGCTGGACTTCAATACCCCGCGCTAAGGTAAGCGCCCGCCCGGCCCGCTTTAACCCTCTCCCCACCACCCGCCAGAGAGGTTCCCGGTGCTCCTCTCCTGCAGCTGGTTTCCCAACAGAGCTTGCAGCTTGCTGTCGGCATTTTCGAGTTTCCTGAGAAAACTGAGTTTGACTTTTGTTTGCGTTTGTTCGTTTGTTAAAGGAGGACATTGATGCAGACACGTTTCTCTCTTTTATCAGAGGAAGTAGGGAAAAGAGATTCCTCAGCGCAGGTTTCAACATCCGGGTTAGTCCACTTGCTTGAAGGCATTGATTGTTTTATGTTGTGTAGATGTCTGGGGTTAGGGACGCAGGCCGGTGCCTGAGCAAGCAACAGGGAAGGAAGGAACTGAGTCGCAAGCAAAGCTGGACCTTATGATTGGGATGTGTGTGTGAGAGAGAGAGCGAGGGAGGGAGACCTAGAGAGCTCCTGGAGTGACCGTGTGAACGATTTAATACCGTGTCTCCTTTACCTTGTAGGGAGACACGGTATCCCTCAAGGTCTTTTCCAAGACGGCAGTCAGCTAAAGCAATGCGTTTAGTATTAGGGAGAATGAAGTTTTTTTTATACGCCTATACGATAGAGATCTATGGAACTTATTTCCAGGGAATCGAATATAGGCAGACTGTTATGTACAAATCACTCTGTTACGTTTATTTACGCCGAGGTGTAAACTCGGAAGGAAATGCCTCTGCTTTCTGCAGCAGTTTCCAGTTAAGCCTACGTGCAGTCTGATCCTACGCATGTATGGGCGGAAGTAAGTGCTCTCCTGCTTAATGAAGGCTGCTCTCGGGGAAGTGCGCAGAGCCTGGCACAAGCCTTCTGCTCCCAAGGAAAGCATTTGTGCAGCTGGGGCGTGAAGGATGTCTGCCGTCCTATTTGGCTTGGTGAAGTTCTTTCCCTTCTCCGCTGGGCTGCCCACAATCTGCTACGTTTGTCTGAGAGAGATTTAACCCACGTAAAGAAGGCATTTGGCTGCAGTTATTTAAAAAACGCCGCAGGCTACATTTTTGGCAGCTTCAGTCTAGGAAGAAAAGCGTGCCTGGCACCTCTGAGAGGGCAACCCGACCCAGTTATAATGGCTGTGTAGACGACAAAAGACTGCTTGGTGTCATAGAAGGCAAGGGGACACATTTACCTAGAGGCGAGTCTCTTCCCTTCCTGTGTTTCTAAGCTCGCTGGCTTCCAAGCAATGAAGGTGCCCATCCACCAGCACTCTAGAAATGTGTGTTTAGCTGAGCTGTGCCAACCGGACCAAAGAAAACCAGGATGTGGACATGTGAAATGTAGCCAGTTACAGACTACGCCAAATGGTGACACTGAATCGGTTGATCTGGTTTGTCATTGTGATATTCCGCCCCTCTTTGTCCGAGTTTTAAGCTTATTTGGTGTAGTTTCCCCCAATGGAAGCAGCAGCCTTTTCAGCTTGAGAGAGTTAATTCTTGAACTACAAGCGTCATTGAAAGGCAATGTGGTTGTTAAATTTACTTCCCTTTAATGCGATAACACCGGAAGCTTTACTTTGGCTTCTGGAATACCAGAGCAGAATTCAAAGGATCTACGTCAGAAGGTTTACTCCCGACTCAAGGTCCATTGAAACGAAATTCCCTGGTAGGTTTAAGCTGCAGTCCTCAAACCAGTTTCTCAGACCAGAAAAACCATTCCTCGGCTTCGCAGTAAGGTTCGTTGCATTAATTTAGACGGATTTCCAGTAGAATGAAAGTCTTGAGAACGGAAATAGGCTTCAAATAGCAGTACAAGGCTAGCCACTTAGTCCATAAGATTGATGTTCTTCTAGAAGCGGAGAGGATCACTTTCTTAGATGATTTATTCTAAAGAATTAAAGCGTCTCTACCGGCCCGACCCAAATACAAATGGCTACTAGAGGCAACACCTATGCTGAACCTCCATGTCCCGGGGAAGCATATCTCTAATTGTTAGCTACTGGAAGCATCACTCACTCTGTTCCTTTTGTCACTCCGTACTAGAGAGAGATTGCCGAACTAGGTAGACCTTCGGTAGAATCAGCAAGAGCACTCCGGTGTTTTCCATAGGAATTCACCGAGCGGCAACAGCTGTAGGGAAGAAAGGCACCACCCGAGAGTCCTTCTCGTGCGCGGGGGAGGAGTTTCTGGGAAGAGAGGGGGCCCTGGGAAGAGCAGCCCGTCTTCTTGCGAAGGAAGAGGGCGCTGCGCCCAATCCAAGCGGGGAACCTTCCGGCATTTAGGAGGGGGAGGACTTCAGAGGAGGAGGCAGCGACTGACCCCTGTGGGTTTCTCGTGGGAAGGGGGGGGGGAGGCACGACTCGTGGCCACCAGCTTTACCTCTCCCCGCCCCCCCCCTTCACTGGGGATGCGGTTCAGGCCTGGCAGCTGCTAGAAAAAACGCGCACGGGGCTCCGGGGCTGTGTTGGCCGGGCAGGCTCCAAAGCTCTTTTCCCTGTACCCCGCCCCCCCCCCCGCGCGTTTCTGTTCTCCCCTGCCTTCTGACGGGGGTGGGTGCGTGTGGAGAGCGCAGCGGCCCTCCTGCAGCTGGAGCGGGGCTGAGCAGGGGCGGCTCTGAGTTGGGGGGGGGGGGCGGGAAGAGCCGCTGGGCCTCCCCCCACCCCCGCCTCCCTTCGTGGCGGTGAAACACTTGAGGAGCATCTATTATTGATCTCGCCTGCCTGCCTGCCTGCCAGAGCTCCTTGACAGACGAGAAGAGCTGCTGCTGCTGCGGCGGCGGCGGAGCCATCCCCTGACCTAAATGGAGCGGGAGCCGAGGAGGGGGAGAGACAGGGAGGGCGGATGAGGAGGAGGGGGGGCGAGGAGAGCCCTGGGAGGGAGGCGGCGGGCGGGAAGCAGGAGACAAGCGCCGAGGGAGGGGGGGCTTGTGAGCTGGAGCTAAGGAGAAGGTACCCTGAAGGTCGGCAGCCTGAGGGTGGGGTGTGGTGGGGGGAGCTCGAGGGAAGACGGCGGTGGGCTCCCAGAGGAGAAACCAACGCGGGTCTTTCTCTCTCTGCATCCGCCCCAGCCTTCCTCCCTCCCTCCCCCCCCCCCACGCTGCTGTGCCAGCCCGAGGTTGCCTGGGGGCATCTCTAGGTGCCACACGAGGGCCCTCCCAGTCCCACCAGCCCCGGTCGGAAGAACTCCGAAATCTTTCTGAGATCTGTCCAGGCCACTCCAGCAGAGAGAGACCCTGGCAGGCCTCCCTCCCTCCCCTCCCCACCCCACCCCACGCCCGCTCCGGGGGAAGAGGCAGGTCCAGGATCCAGCCGCCGGGCTCTCCTGGCAGCTTCGCAGGGACCCAGCAGGAAAGCCCCGGCACCTTGACCGGCACCGCGGGCTGCTCTTGGGCGGGTCTGGGCTTGTTCCCTTCTGGAAGTGGGGAAGGGGAAGGGGTTCCTCCTGCGGGCCCCTCTCCTCGGCCTGCCTGGTGGGACTAGCCGCGGCCTGGGGCGGGGGGGGGGAGTTGGGGCTTCTGCTGCCGCTTTCTTTGCCCTCGTGTGTCCCGCCTGGAGAAAGCCCTTCCTGTCCTGCGGCAAGGCCTCTGCCCCGGCCGGTGCCCTGACTGAGAAATCTCTGCTTCCCCGCCTAGGTTGGAAGACGACGTGTACGATGAAGACGGCAACACCCTCCCAGACTACGGCTTCGACAGCGACCCCCTCGGGATTGCCGACCCCTCCTCCATGCTGGACGACATGTACACCCTCTATTACCCGCCGGACAAGAGGCGAGTCAGGCCGCAGGGGGGTGGGGGGCGAGGGGGGCCTCACCTTTGTCTTGGCAGGGATGGGCGGGGGGAGGGGGGAGAAGAAGGGAGGGGCAGGGGAAGGAGGCCCGGCGGCCGAGAAGGAAGAGCTTTGGCAAAAGGAGCCTTACCTCTTTCCAACAGCCCCAAGCAGAGAAAGGCCGCCAGCACGGTCCTGCGAGCCGGGCGCGCAGAGAAAGAAAGAGACCGGGCTGGGGGGGGGGGGGGGGTCGCTGCAGCCGAGACAGGCGCGGCCTGACATCCCTGGGGGTCCCCCCTCCTCCCTTCTCCGTGCCGAGGCTTCCCTGCCAGCAGATCCCCCCCCCCCGCCCATCCGTGGCTAGCCGAGGGCTCTTCCTCTGGGGAGCTGCCGCCGCTGTTCTTACCGGCTCCCCCCCCCCCCCCCCGTTTGTCTCTCTAGGCACGCGGATGGGATCTTTAATAAAGCCTACAGGAAAGTGCTGGGCCAGTTGTCGGCGAGGAAGTACCTGCATTCTCTGATGGCCAAGCGGGTGGGGTAAGGCATGCTTCCTGGCTCGGAGGAGGGAGGGAGGGAGGGAGGGAGGGGAAAGCATCCGAGAAGCCAGGCTGAAGGGACCATCCACGGAGGAATAGCAAGGAGAAAACGGCTTACAAAAAACCATTACGGTGCGAAATACATTTTAACCGTGCTAGCAAGGCCGGACCACAGACCTCTTCAGAGCTCCTGATCAAATACTGCTGCTGCTGCTTGGATTGAAATCCTGTGACCCAAAGCTCCTGCCCGGGAGGGATCCAGTGGGACCGCCCAGTAGCAGCAGGCGGAGATGCCCCGTCAGAAAACCCACAGATGTTGTTTTTTCAAGCGTGCCTGGGCTGCGGCTCGAGCTGCCTCTGCCAACCTCAGGGGTCCAGAAATAGACCTGCCCGCATCGACCTAGGTTTTGCCAGCCCCCTTCCCCCAAACGATTCACAGGCATTGCGCTCCAGCTGTGGAGTTCTAAACCCACAGATGTAAATTCTCTTTCTAACCGGTGGCGCTGGCTATCTTAGAGGGAACAAGGACCACCACAACCACAAAGACCCCTAGTAGCAGCACAACACATGAGCTCATCTTTTGGGTGCCCCCCCCCCCCCGATTTTTTGTAGTCCTTCCTCTCCAGGCCGTTGGAATCTGGCTGTAAAGCGGCTGGATGCTGCTGACACGGGAAGTCAGTCTCCCTGCGGCTTCCCAGTGAAGAGGTTGAAAACTGGGCCGCAGAGAGCGAGCCAGAGCACTTTATGAATGCAGGAGGTCCCCCAGCGTTTGTTCCCGAGCAGTCCTTTGGAAGCCATGGGGCCCCCACTTTCTGGTTTCCAACCTGCCCCCCCCCCCCGGAAGGGGAGGAGGAAGGCCTGCAGCATAATGTGGGGCTCTGAACGGTCCCCAAGCGCTGGCTGGATTGTGACCCAGGCACCTTGGCTCCCTCCCTCTTTCCTCGTCCCAGGCTGACAGGATGAAAAGGTGCCCTGAAAGGCTCCAATGATAAGGACCTTGTCCAATGATAAAGACCCGGTTCGCCTTTCTGCCCGTTTAGCCCCCAGCCCAGGGACGGAGATTAAAGGCGTCCTTCCCACCTGCGAGGAGGGCGACAATTTCCACAGATCTCTCAATCGCTGTGCGGGGTGGTGGGTGGTGGGTGGTGGGGAATGACAAGCAAAGGCCCAGGGCACGCCCCACTCCCCCCGACCAGTCTCTGGTATAAAACCCAAACCTCTTCGCCGGATGCCAACCCGCCGGAGCAGCAGCAGAAGGCAGCGTTTTAATAAAGCCCCGGGGGAAATGGATTACACAATTTCAGGATGAATAATTCATGCCGGGGAGAGATTGTCTCCCGACTCTCGACATGTATTATGATCAGATTGCAACTTCCGCAGCGCGTGGTGTGTGGACAGCCTTTGTTTCTTCCAGGGGCGACCGGTCCTTCCTTTCTCTCGGCCCCCCGCCCCCCTCCCGCCTGCCCGCCGCCATTGACGTGTTGCTTCCCAAGCTCTTCCCAGTGGGCAACCTGACCTCCCTCTTACCCGATCCGTTTCCCGAGGGCGGAGAACAGCACTCGTAGTGACACCGCCCCCGCCCCCCCATCCCCTCCAAAGCTCCGGCCGCTGGAGTTGCTGCAGGAAGAGCGCTGAGCCGTCGAAGGCCACGGGGGAGCCGAGGAGGCGCGAACAAGTTGCCGCGGGGGCTGCGCAGGGGCGGCGAGGGGGCCAGGCCTCCCCCCGGCAGGCTTCTCCGGGTTGGGGAGCGCGGCTGGGGCGAGGAGGGCCGTAGAGAGGGCCGGGCGTGTTTCACTTTGCTCTGCTTGCCTTGCAGCGGGGCGGGCGGCCTGGAGGACGACTCGGAGCCGCTCTCCAAGAGGCACTCGGACGGCATCTTCACAGACAGCTACAGCCGCTACCGGAAACAAATGGCTGTCAAGAAGTACTTGGCGGCAGTTCTGGGGAAAAGGTATAAACAAAGAGTTAAAAACAAAGGACGCCGAGTAGCCTATTTGTAGCGATGAGTTCCCCACCGCTCCTATATATACAAAAGCCCCGAAAAAAAATATCCGAGAGAGGACCCCTTGCCCCCACCCCCCAAAAAAGTCATCTCCAAACTGACTGATCAATCACCGCTCCTGTATTACCTAAACATGTATTTATGTATGAAGTAAAGCCATTAAATGAATATTTTGATAATAATATTGTTTTTCTTTTGTACAAAAAAAAGCAAATTTAAGAATAAGCACTAGAGAAACGCACAGATCTACTTTGTGGACCAATCCTTGAACCCCCCCCCCCAACCGGATTAGAATCTCCCCATAGACTAGGGAATGGAGAGAACCAATGATTTGTCAGGGGTCAGCCTCGCATGAGAGACTGAGCTGTTTTATGTTTTTATAGAAAATAGAAGAAAAGACGGAGCTAGCGAGAGAGCGAGACAATCATTGTTTTGAATATTATTCCTATTTTTGTAACGGAAATTAAAAGGAGAGTATTTTTATCCACGACAGGGTTGAAGAAATTACTATTCTCCATTTGCTACTGTACATAGACAAAGATGCCCTGCTTCCAGGGGATTATGATGCTATTGAGGTTGGAGAATGGCTGACGCAGTTGCTTGCCCCGGTGAGTCTCCAGCCAGGCACCCGTCCTGTCTTAGGGGGCGCTCCACTCACGCCCTTCCTTCCCTGTATCCTCCCTCCTTGCTAGAGATGGCATTTCCCTCTAGTCTCTGGTTGTCCTTTACTTTGTCTCTCTGTTTGCTGGGTGCAGTGAAAAAAGGAGTCTCTTCTCCGGAGCCCGTGTGAAGCGCTTTGAACGCTGGGAAGCGCCATACAAGTGCGACATCTTCTGACTGAAGATGGCTCAAGGCGGACCAATCAGCCTTTGCCATCACCCAGTCCGCCCTCAATGTGCGAAGCCAAAGAGTGGATTTCCCACAGTTGACGGACGGGGAGGGGGGGCCCATTCTGGTGATCCGCGCTAAGGACTCCGTAGAGACCTCGGCTTGGTAGTAACGCGGGTTCAGCGAATAGAAAGGCAAGGAGGTGATCTCAGAGAAGCAAACGCCGCTTCCCTAGTAAGGAACGCGGCAGACAAAGGAAAGGGTGGAGAGAAACAGATCCAAAGAAGCCTCCCCCCTCCAAGGTTTAGGTATTTCGAGCCTTCTCCCACCCCCCTCCATCTTTCGTTTGGAGGTTGCAACAAAGCGAAGACGTTGGAGCCATTAGGAAGTGTTTGGGATCCAGAGCTGAGTGGGAAAGACTAGAGAGGAGAGCACCTCCCACCTAGACCCCTTTTGGGTTTTGGACTGGCAGTTCTCTGAGTTAAATACAACCCCCGCCGAGGCCGGATCGGCATTTGCCGCAGAATGAAGTGGTGGAGTCGGTCCTGAGACGGCCAAGTGGCCTGGGCCACCTAAGAGGGCATTGAACACCAAACAAAAAACCAATCGGAAACCGAGCAAACCCGGGAGAAGGCCCTGCCTTCTCCCTTGTCCCGCGGGGGCTCTTCTGCGCAAGGAGGTTTTCCTCTCAACTTCGGGGAGCCTCGCAGACCTCCATTCCGGAGGGATAATGGTGTCACTCTGGACCCGAAAGACGGGCTTTGTGGCGTAAACGTCTGTGGACGAGAGAAGGCTGTAATCCACGGAAGTCTACCCCACCACTAACCGGCCGCTCGCGGAGGTGCCGCACCAGGCTGCTTTCTGTGAAACACCCCCCAGCCCCGCCCCCCTCTGCCTGGAGGGCTTCATTCTGCTCCGCTTTCTCCCCACTTCATTCTGCCACAGGGGCAGATCCGGCCCGGGAG
Source organism: Heteronotia binoei (assembly GCF_032191835.1). Taxonomy (NCBI): domain Eukaryota; kingdom Metazoa; phylum Chordata; class Lepidosauria; order Squamata; family Gekkonidae; genus Heteronotia; species Heteronotia binoei. The sequence goes on from NC_083229.1 coordinate 82,192,754, forward strand.
GAGGTCCGTGGCCCTGGGCGCAGCAGCCGGGTCTGGGATCGCGATGCAAAGGATCCTGCGTAACTCTCCAGTGCTGTCCGTACTCCTGATCGATCTTGTGCTATTGGCTCGCCTTCTTTCCTTAGACTTGCGCCCCTCTCCCCTCCCCCCCCCCAGTCACTGTCTCTCGCGCCTTTGTTGTTCCCTGTAGACCTTTCTCAGCCCCTACTTCTTGGCCTCTCTCGCAAATGTTGTGTTTTCCATCTGATTCACTTTAATTTCTTTTCTCTTGGACAAAAAAAAAATATATTGTGAACGCCTCAGGCACTTTTGGTTTGTTATGATGCAAGCTCTTATTGTAAGACCGTTCTAGGCCCCCACCTCCCCCGTTGTAGCGACCATATCTAGCTATATCTATATCTACCACTAAATAATTACGCACTATTACTGAAAGGGTCTCCTTTTTTTTGGTTCCTTGTTGATTTATTGAGTTTGGAGGTTTAAAATGTATTTTTCTACATTATGGCTTTAACCGCTTAGTAAAATTTATTTCATACAATCAACTTTTGTCATGCCAGAATGTGTAGTGTCCACCTGCGCTGGAGTTTCGGATACTTGAACTTTGTGTATGAAGCTTGAGGTGTGTGTGTAGGGGGGAGGGGGTGGGTGGGGAGAGTGGAGGGGGAGGCCTGCAGCCACGCGGGTCAGGGACCCCCAGATGATCCTCTCCAAGGATTTGGCTGCCAAGTGCAGAAGAAGTCAGTTCAGGGGATGGCCTTGGATTTAAGCCGTTCCAATGCGGGTGCGATGCTGAAGCCAACCCTGCTTCTTGGCCTCTGCTCATTCACGCCTCGGCTCTGCGCCATGCGCCTGCGCACCAGGCCGAATGAACAGCTGCCAGGAGGCAAAGGGCAGGTGAAGAAGGCCCCTCGGCTTATGGCCCAGGTGCTCCGACGGGATCCCTTGCGGAGGACCGGGCGCTTCCGCTGCCACCTACCCGCTCTTAGTTGCAAGCGAGGAAGCCGGCCGCCAAGTAAAAGCGGCCAGGGGGGCTTGCCTGCCTCTTCCAGCGGGCTCTGTCTCTTTGGCTGGCAGCCCCCCGCGCGGGGGTCTCGGCAGCGCCTGCCTCGAGGGCAGCGGGATTGCGCTAAACACTCCGGTGTGCCTGCCGCCGCAGCCTCCGGGGCGGGCAGCTCCTTTGGGCCAGAAGAGAGGAGAGACCCTTCTCTCGCCCCTGCCCTTGGGGCCCCTGGAAGGCGGCCTTCTCCTCCCCAGCCCTCCTGGCCCCGCGGGAATCATCGAGGGCCCGGGGCCAAGCGGCTGGCTGGCTGGCTGCCAAGGGGCTGGTGCCTTTGGAAACCCCCCCGGGAGCCCTCCGAAGCACCCCCGCCCCTCCTTCCCCAGCCTCTCTGGCCGCCCCTCCCGCCCCCCGAGCGCTCCACCACAGGCCAGGCAATCGAGTTTGCCGCTCCCCAGCGGCCCGGGGGTAGCGGCGCGGCCGTCGGGGGCCTTTGACCTGCTGCCGCCGCCGCTGCCCAAGCGAGCGCTGTGTGTCTGGAGATCGATCTTACTTGAATTTTGCATTCTCCTCAGGCCATGTGACGCAGGATGCCGTTTGCAGCTTGCCGTGCCTTCCCTTCGCCTTTTCAATCGCCACGAGTTGACAGATGGCTATTTAGTGGCCCTACAATGCTGCAAGACATCAGCTTGCATTTCTTGAGTTCCTTCTTCTTCTTCTGTTGTTGTTGGTTTTTTGGGGGGTGGGGGGTGGGGGTGGGGCGGCGGGTTTGAGTCTCTTTCAGTCTTTCAGCAGCCTGGCGAGCCCTTCTGTGACCAGGAGGCCGGGCAGGGTCTTTGCTGTGTGTTTGTGTCCCTCGTGCGGTGCGAGGGCGGTGGCCTCTGGCTGTAGCTCAGGCTCCGCTTTGATCTGGTGTTCGTGCGCAGCTTCTGCTTGCGAGTCCCGTGGGCTAGCCGGCTCCTCCGTCCAGTCTGCTGCCCTCGTGTAAATCTTTCTTTACACAGCCCCTGGTCTAGGGGATGGCTACCCTTCTGTCGCCAAGAGCCTTAAATCCAATGGACCCAGTTTGGAAATCCAGTGATCACTGAGGTTAGATGTCAGTTTTTTGGAGATACCGATCTATATATATTTTTTTCTTCTGTGTGCAACTTGAGTATCAAAAAAAGCACTTCTACAAAAGATATAGTTACAACACCCATGGTCTTGATAACTAGGACTTTGAGAACTGTTATTAAAAAAAAGTGTGTACAATTTGTATTAATAAATTTTTGTAAACAATGCAATTTTGTCTAATGTTTGGGGGAGACAATGCAAAAGGAGTTCTATGGGTAAAGATGCTCTTCGGTTAAAAAAAATGGAATCTATATTCTAACTTCTTTTTTTTTACCTATAGGATTTCTTCTTCCATTTGATTCCCTCTTATTTTCATCTTCTGCAATTTATTCAAATAGAGCCCAACCTAATGGTATAACAGAGCTTCAGAGGCAACCTATAAAGCTAGAGAAGGAACAAAAATGCTTTCCCTTCCAATAATCAGTGTTCTGGACCCCCACCCCTCCTCTCCACTTCCTTAACATGATGATTCTGAAAACAGTTTAACTGCAAAGGCTGTGGCCATCTGTTTGTGGAGCATGCTCACTGAGCTTATTGCAGTTGCTCTGTCTTGAATAAGTGGTTTGTTTCAGTGTACAAACTTGCCCTTCATACAACCACGAGAGAATCAGTAGGCATGTTAAGGAAAAGGAAAGGAAAGGTCCCCTTGTGCAAGCACCAGTTGTTTCCGACTCTGGGGTGATGTTGCTTTCACAATGTTTTCACGACAGACTTTTTTACCGGGTGGTTTGCAATTGTCTTCCCCAGTCTTTTACACTTTCTGCCCAGCAAGCTGGGTACTCATTTTACCAACCTCGAAAGGATGGAAGGCTGAGTCAACCTTGGGCCGGCTACCTGAATCCAGCTTCCGCCAGAATCGAACTCAGGTCGTGATGTGAGCAGAGAGTTCAGACCACAGTACTGCAGTACTGCTGCTTTACCACTCTGCACCAAGGGGCTGCTGAAGGCATGTTAAAACCCCGCTGAAATCACTAGGCTATGGAGTACATCTTAAACCAATTCACTCGGAAGCAATTGGCATTTCATTCAGCAGAGCAACACCTCCTGAGTAATGGTACTTTGGGTCACTCTGGTCCAGTTTATAACAGTGCATTTTGTGACCGCAATAGGAAATGAGCATCGCTTATTTGAATTACACTCTACAAGTGAAATCCAGAGCTCAGTTAGGCTATAACTGTAACCTGAAACTCACCGAGGGAATAAACCCTATTGAATGCAGTGGAATGTACTTCAGAGTAACCACTGATAGCTCTGAGGAAATTCAGTGTCACAGTGAAATTAAAGACCAGGTGTGCCATACAGAAATCTCTTGTGCATATTTACTCAAAAGTAAATCCTGCTGAGTTCTCTTAAGACCGCAGCCTTGGTTCTTAATAAATATGGTCAGACAAAATGGTAATGGAGCAGCTCAATGGCTTGAGTTTCACAATGTATTATAATACAAATAATTCTGTTCAAGGACTTTTGAACAAGATTCTCTCACATTTGTCAAACATCAATATATTTTATGATTTGAGTAATGACATTTTACTCACTTTCTCACCTGCATGATCCCTCAGCCAAAAAAAGAAAAAGGGCTCCACAAATCTTAATAGTTTTTGTTTCAAATGCATCACCCAGCAGATGAAGGGTTAAGTCTCCTCAGAGAAATGTATCTCCTAGCTAAGGATGAGGTTGATTTGACAACATAAGGATTCATAGCAGAGTATTCTAGAGGGAAAACTTCAGTTATATCTGTCAGGAATAATTGAAAACATTTCGGATCCCTCTTATTGCTATTGCTGAGGTAGATTTAAAACATTTATTTAACTAGTTCCTAAAAATCCACCTTCAAATTTAATTTTTGAAAAATCTGTAGAAAAATATACAAGCTGCCAAAAAAATATTCAAGTATCCAAATATTGCAAAATCCAAGGAACCCTCTCCTCCAAGATCATGTGCTGCTTTATCATAGAACTAGTGTTTGGAGACATCAGAAGAATCCTAAATACTTATAAGCAAGTTCCATTGATAGCAAGCCTGAATTCAATGGATTTTACCTACCTGTAATTACAATTTCAATCAAATGTGAGATTGAACTCTTTGGAAACAATTTGATGACCACTGGACAATTTATGCTTGTGGGATTAGATAATCTGGATTGTATGGCTTGATAGGAGATGAGGGAGAGGGGATGGTGTTCGTGTGTGTGTATGTATGATCCATATTTTGGGCAGCCTCCTACCCCTTTCCAGAGAGGAGACCCCATGCCGCAAGGATTTTAAATGCTCAGTGCCTTGTACCCTTGAAGAACCTTCAAAAGGTACTGATCTGCCAATACAAAAAGGTTTGTTTCCTTCCTTCCTTCCTTCCTTCCTTCCTTCCTTCCTTCCTTCCTTCCTTCCTTCCTTCCTTCCTTCCTTCCTTCCTTCCTTCCTTCCTTCCTTCCTTCCTTCCTTCCTCCCTGTCTTTCTGCCTTGACATTTACACAATATTATACTGACCATTGGTATAACAAGTTCTGCATATCTCCAGAAGGAGTAAAACGTGGTTCAAGTATTTTAGCTTAACATCTCAGGGCTGAAGGTTAGCAACTCCTGGTTAGGAATTATGGGTCAGGCATAGACACTTAGCTGTTGATGTTGACCCCTGTCTTACACTTTGACTAAGCATTTACTGCCTGGTCCAGAGTCCATTTTTTTAGCCTAAATATTTGGACTGAAATGGATTTTTATATGAAAAATAAGCACATAAAAAACTGAAGGTTTCAGATGCATGATAAAGGCCAATAAGGCCACACTTTCTACAGGGTAACCATAAAGTCAATATTTAACATTCCTAAAATTGTTAGTCTGAGTTGCCTGTTAATGCACACTAAAGTTTTGTTTTGGAGATAGGCCCCAACAGAAGATTTGTAAAATGGTAAAGGTATCTTAGAACTACTTTATGCAGCACTTGTAATTTGCAAAAAGTTTTACAAAATGTATTGCATTTCTCTTACAACATCCTTGTGAGGTAGATCATTGACAGTCATTTTTTAGATGGAATACTGAGCTGACATACAATTACTTGTGTAAGAGCACATGATAAGGACTCCTGAGGCAGTATTGATCGTCCACAGGTTCTGTCTGTCAGATGACATTTAGATGGCAGCAACCCATTTCTGTGCTGGGAAGTGACTAACAAGACAGCCTGATGTGGTGTCAGGCAGAACTCATGTTTTTGAAGTGGTGTCAATCTTCCATCATACACAAGATGTCTGTGTGACAAGACCAGAACTCTTGTCATATTTAATCTCCAGGTGCACTCACATATCCTTCCTCCTCGTGATAAACTGTTCTTGCAATGTGAAGTACCGGGTTTCTGGGATCATGAAGTAGCCAAGTTTAACTATCAAGCGTGGGGGGGGACAAGATATTCAGGAGAATGAATGCAATATTGCAAATGAACTACTCAAAAAGAAAAAAAAAACTATCCTGGAAGATAAGGATTAGTGGCAGTGGCTGGAAAGTGGGCCAGCACAAGATTTCTGTTTCAAGCCAAGAACCTCAAAACAACCAGTGATACATCCTAAGTTTCCATTGGCGGATGATAAAACAGCTAGGAAGGTTAAAAAACAGTTAAAACACATACAAACCATAAAAACATAAGTTAAGAAGGAGGGATTATAGGAGGAATGCCAAACAAAACAGAAAAATCTCACTCATTGGCGGAAGATGGCATCAGAAGATGGCAGATGAATCTCCACTGGGAGAGAGTGCCAGAGCTTTGGTGCTATGGGCTGCCACTCACCTGATTTCAGAAGGTGGGGACACTCAAAACAGGGCCTCTGAAAATGACCATAATGGTTGGGCAGGTGAATAAGGTTGTCCTTCAGGTAGCTTGGCCCCAAACCATGTAGAGCTTGAAGTTCAACACTAGCACCTTGAATTGTGCCTAAAAACAAACTGGAAGACAGTGTAGATAGGCCATGACTGGAATTATATGGTTCCTATAACCCACTCCTGACTGCAGTGATCGGCACCAGTTGAAGTTCTGAACAGTTTTCAAGAGCAGCCCTATGGCGAGCATACTTTAGTAATCTAAACAATTTGTAATGTGGGCCTGCATCACAGGGGTCAGATCTTTTCTACCAAGGAAAGGCTGTAGCTGGCTAATCAGCTGAAGCTGGTAAAAGGCACTTTTGGCTATGGTTGCTACCAGTTTATCCAGCATTAGGTCTGGGTCCAAGAGTAGGTCTAGACTATGGACCTGTTCCTTCAGGGGGAGTGCAACCTCACCCAGAATGGTGACACCTTAAATCCCAGGTCAGCCCTTCCACACACTAGTAGTACTTCAGACTTGTTGGGATGAAGGTTCATATGAACCTGTTCATATGAACATGGCAGGCATCCACTCAAACTGCCTCCAGGCACTGGTTCAGGGTTTCTACAGTCTCTCTTGGGATCAGCTGGAAGTGCAAGATAGAGCTGAGTGTCAGCAGCATATTGGTAACAACCCAGCCCAAATCTCCGGTTGAGCATACCCCGTGTTTCATGTATATATAAAGAACATAGAGGACAAGATGAAATCTTTGCAAGCCCCTTAGGCCAAAGGCTAAGTCTAGATAGGCAGTCCAGAAGGATATAATGACTGATGGTGTCAAAAGCCACTGAGAGGTCCAGGAGAATCAACAGAGTTGCACTCCCCCATTCATCTTCTCGTACAACTCATCCACCAGGGCAACTAAGGCTGTTTCAGTCCCATAGCCAGGCCTAATCCCAGACTAGAAAGGGTCTAAACAATTTACTTCATCCAGGGAAGCTTGGAGTTGTTCAGCTATCATCATGCTCAAGAATAGAATATTTAAGACTGGTCATTTAGAAGTGGACACACAACAGCCTGTTTCAAGGCTAGGGCAACAACCCCTTCTCTTAAGGAAGCATTAACTGCCTCTCAAACTCAGTCACCTAGCCCTCCCTGTACAATTTAAGTAACCAAGAAGGGCGTCATACAAGCATGTGGTAGGCCTCAGACTTTCAAGGATCCCGTTCACATCCTTAGACTGAATAACACACACAAATCCTAAACAAGATTGAAAAAAATGGGACTTGCACCCATGTAAGTGTACTTGCTCAAGCTGCCCAATCTCATCAGATCTCTGAGGCTAAGCAAAGTTGCCCCTGGTTAGTACTTAAATGGGAGACAACCAAAGAAGCCCAGGATTACTACACAGAGGCAGGCAGTTACAAGCCATCTCTGCTTTGAAAACCTTCAAGGGTTGCCATAACTCTGGTTAGGGCACTGCAAGACTCTTCAATATCACTATCTTCTGAAATAAGATTTCCTGAAAACAAAGGGTCATGGGAATTCAATTTATGTGAATTTGCATGAAATCTATTCTTATGTTTTTGTGGAGATGCATTTGGATACCAACTGTTTTAAGTCCATCTCAACAAACCCTCTTTCATTAATATAGTTACTGCAAGTAATCCTAACAGAAAAATTAATAACATACAGAAACTATGAGGGAAGGCTGCTAATCCCTTGTACATTCTCTGGTGAATTACAAGGCACAAGGCAGCAAAAGGATGAAGAGCAAGAAAAAAGGGAAGATAAAAAAGTAGAAGAGATTGGATTTATATCCCATCCTTGACTACCCAAAGGAGTCTCAGAGTGGCTTACAATTTCCTTTCCTTTCCCCTCCCCACAACAGACACCCTGTGAGGTAGGTGGGGCTGAGAGAACTCTGACAGAAACTGCTCTTGAGCAGAATAGCTCTGAAAGAGTTATGACTGACCCAAAGTCACTCCAGCAGTTACATGTGGAGGAATGGGGAATCAAACCCAGTTCTCCCAGATAAGAGTCTGTACCCTGAACCACTGCACCAAACTGACTCTATACCAGACTGGTTCAGAAGCTTAGCAGATTCATGCCTGATCCAGGCATCATCCAACCAGAAGAAATTGCTGATGTTCCTGCTGGACAGTGTCATCCTTAGGGTTTGTAGAATCTTTCAGGATCAAGTGCCGTGTTCTACTGGAGAAAGTTTTCCTTCCAGACGTTTCATTCTCAGCTGCAGAGAACATCCTCAGTGGCGTTGCAGCCGGAGCAGGCGCTCAGACCTTCTTGCCTGCTGTGCATTGAGTGGCACAAATGGAACAGACTGGGTCACAACTAATTGACACCTTAAAACATGGTATCGTCAAACACATTTGGTAGAATTTGTAGCATCCCTAGCATCCCACTCAATGCACAGCAGCCAAGAAGGTCTGAGCGCCTGCTCCGGCTGCAACGCCACTGAGGATGTTCTCCGCAGCTGAGAATGAAACGTCTGGAAGGAAAACTTTCTCCAGTAGAACACGGCACTTGATCCCGAAAGATTCTACAAACCCTAATGATGTTACCAGCCGTGAAAACCTGAAATCTTTGATAGTGTCATCCCTGCTTGTGCTTTGGTTCAGTTTCTAGTAGGGATGCTTGAATACTCACTGGTTTTGATCACAATCCGTTCATAGGTTCCAAAGAGGGAGGCAATGTTTTGACGCTTGGTTCAATGACTTGTCAACCCTGTTTGTACCTGTTTAACAGACTGCTTCCCTGTATTCCTTCTGAAAAGTTCCACCCATGCTGTGTTTTCCCTTATAACAGCAATGGATCATTACAGTTTGCAATAGTACAATAGCAGTTATTGATTAACACCCCCTCCCCTTCAATCTCAATAATCCTTCCAGTGGTAAGAAAGGTGAAAATGCAGAGCAAACAGTGTCTTGCTGTGTGGATTCAGCTAGAGATAGTTAAATCAGTCCCATCTACTACTGAACCTTCTTACGGGATAGGGTGGGATATAAATCCAAAATTAAATTATAATTCAGTCATAAATAAATCCTGTGTTTAAAAAAACCCTAACGTTCAGTTTTTATTTAAATAACCCTTAGTTAATGGTTGTTGGTCTGTTTGCATTGGCAGAGTTTGGGTACATAGTCAGTTTTGAAAACAACAACAATGCAAACCTGTCTGGCAGATGATTGTGCCCGTTTGGCACAAATGGAACAGACTGGGTCACATCTAATTGACACCTTAAAACATGGTATCGTCAAACACATTTGGTAGAATTTGTAGCATCCCTAGTTTGTGCAATGATTACAACATTTCAGAGGCTTGGACAAGGCTTTCTGATACTGTATAAATACAGGTCCTGTCTAAGTGAGCTATTTCATTTTCTGGAGCTGTCAGGGGCCTGGGGCAAGACTTCATGTTTCCACTGGCACACAAGCAGGGTTATAGAGCCCAGGGGAATAAAGATATGGAGCCCAAGCTTTGTCCTCCTCTGCAATAATAGACAACCTCTGGAAGGAATAATAGATGTGAATGCAGGGATGACTGTGCAGACTTGAGGGCAGACTGAGGCTGAGGCATTGTCTCTTAACTGCAAAAACACACAAACATCCCACCCAGTCAAGATGCAAAAGATCAGGGATGAAGAAGAATGAGATCATCTGTCTGCGCAAGAGAGAACTATTTATTCAAGTTCTGAGATCTTTCAATGTCTGCAATTGTGTGTAAAAACAATATGCAATAACCAGACTTGCCTTTTCCTCAGTGTAAATTGTTTTTCTTCAGTTGCTATTAGCCCTTGTAGGAAAAGAAAAAGGCTGCTAATATCCAGGTATAAAGAAAGTGTGTGTCTGTGTGCCTATTATTTTTTTAAAAACAGGGGTATATGGGGGTGTAGGTCTAAACCCTGTTTCTTCTTGCATCTTAGTCCAGGGTGTAAATAATTTTTCATTAGGACAAGTCCAATTCCCATAAATCAGCCAGGATGGGAAGAAAATACTGAAATGAACAAAGCACAGAATGGTAATGTGGTGTGGGGCGGAGGTTTAGCTCCCCTCATCTGTAAAATACCTTTTTATTTAAAATGAGCTCATCCACTGAACACTTTGGGATGCTATGGACAAGAAAACAACCTCCATGCCACTTCACTTTCACTGAGACACTTTTTTTTTGGCCTATTTGTTTGTCATTTGGCAGGATGGATGCATGGCTTATGGGAGGGATACAGCTCCCAAGAATTTCATTCCAGTAGAGTGGAAAACAAAAATGGTACAGGCAGAAATGTATTTTTCATTGAAGCCAATAGCAGTTAATAAAGAACATGTATAATCACTATAATAAAGAAAACAAATACAAAGTTAAAAAGAATACAAAATGACAAAATTTCTGTGCACATTCATTCCTAGTTTAGCTAGGCCTTCACTAAGAACCACCAATACCCAGTGCAAGACAATTAACTTCAGAGATGTATCATGTAACAATGGTTAATATATTTTAAAATGGATTTTAAAAATGTCTCCCAGTAGTTGGTGCAAAACTTATCAGTTATAACTCAGAGACCAAACATTTGTTTCCTTAGGTAAGGTCAGTTGGTTTTTTTAGTTGATCTCTCCTTGACAGTCAGAGAGAATGAACATTGTGTGGGTGTGTTGGAATGAAATGGCCTTCAAAATGGTTAAAAATTTAATTGTTTGTGGTCTGTTGTCAAAGTCATAATAATAAAAGATGCGAATTCAAGCTATTAAGATAGCACATAAAATTATCTATCTATTCTCTTCTCATCCTGTTCTTTATGAACAGGAATCACAGACAAAAATGATAGGAGTTCATAAAAGTTAAAATATTTATATGCTGGGTATGGCTAAACTTAGAGACAATATTTAATTTACAGTGATGTCTTTCTTTAACAAGTTTTTTAAGAGGGATGATTTAAGTCCAAGGAAGCCGAGTGACTCATCTGTATGGTTGGGCCAGTGACTGAGCTAAGTTTAGACTCAATAAGAATGTCGGATCTTCTGGCTTTAGGGATTACTAGCATTCTCTCTCTCTTTCTCTCTCATACCCCATGTCATTTTTTTTTTAAATGAAGAAGCTGTTTCAGGACATTTCATGATTACTCACTATATTTGGCATTTTCTAGATTTTCATCTGATGTAGAAATTGTGCCTTTAATGGATTTTCCCCAGTTTTTCCATTCATACTTTGAATATATTCTAAAACATTGATCTTTAACTGCTTGATAGAGATCCATAGCCAATATGTGCCCTAACATATGAAGACTCTTAAAGTGACATCATCACCAGTTATGATGGACTTACAAGTTTATTTTCCAGCAGGAGTCCTGTACTTTTAACAAACCAAGCAGATATTCAGTGGATGGAGCTTTCTCCACATCTGTTTTTTCATCCTGGGTTCATCTTCTCCAGTTGACTTTCTGCCTATTGTCCAGTTGTTAAAAGTAGAGGAGTCTTGTGAAAAAAAAAAGCAAATTTAGTTGCTGAAATAGAATGCAAGCTTTCAAGGTGGCAGAGGCCAAGTGAAAGGCTATGTTGGAGATGAGGCACAGATGGCTTCCCCCCATAACCAATCCAGGAATCACCTTATTATTGCCCCAATGAACAGAATCTTTACTTGACAGACTAGACAATACTTCAAGATGGAGGTTGCTTCACCCTGGCATCCTTCCAAAGATCATAGAGGCAGCATCTGCATGGGAGTTGCTCAGCTGTGAGAACTGAGAAAAAGGCTGTGGTGTTCTTGGCCTCTTCAAAGCTTCCTTATCAAAAGAAGCTTTCTTATATCTCTCCAGTGACCTGTTAATTCCTGGGTTGTTTCAGTAAGTTGTGATTACTGCCTTTCATTTCTTGCAGCTGGCAATAATGTTTGACAATAGTTCATATACTGTAGAAAAGTAGTTATCTTTCCATCTGTACTTTCCTTGGGGACATTTAGTGGATTTTGAAGAGACAGATCTGAGTGATGCTGTTGTGTTTTGTTAAATTTGGGTCCTGGGCAGCCATTGGAAACTTGGATGAATTTCTACATCAGTGATAATTGCACTGACATGCAGATAGAAGCTGGAGAGATCATCCTTTGAAATGGCCAATTTCATTTGGCTACTTGTAAGTAAGCTGACATATTATAGCGAAGTACCCAAGTCATCAACAGTTTATCTATGCATAAGTAGCCTCCATCAAAACAAATCTAGAGAACTAGAGAAGGCCAAATGGATGCAATAAAATCAAATGCACAAGGGCTTAACAGTGGAACTGCTTCCAAAGACAATGTTGATGTCAGTCCAGTGCTTAGGACAAGGAAACTAATGTTGTGAGCAGTGAAGTTGAGCAATATAAGATCTATTAAATTAACAGCTATACAGCACAGTGTGGAAAGACAATATAACAATAAAGGATAGGATCTCATGCCAGTATTTGAATCAGTGTGTAATATAGTTTTACAGCTAATAATCTCACCCTTGGATCCAGGCTTTATGGCCACTTCCCAAGCATCATGTATTACAGGTTCAAAAGTCAACCCAGGTTTCCAAGTGAATTTTCTTTCAGTACTGGAAATCTTGCATTTCTACCTTTGTGGATGATCGGGTTAGTGATATGATAGAGTCCTATATAAAGGAGAGAACAACACAACAGATAAGCTCCTAAGAACTTCACCTCCATCTGGCAAGATTTCTTCTGTGCAGTGATGCGTCATCTTCTCCATTCCTTGCTAGCAGAATCCATATTGCTGTGTCTCATTTGCCTCTATTCTTGCACTCCTTAAAAACACACACACACACTCAAAACCTCTACTCTTATATGCTTACTGTATAAGGCCCGTTGTGAAGAAAAATACAATGGGCTAATGGAAGAAGCTGTCAGTGAGTGCCCCCCACCTGCCATCTTCACACCCACCAAAGTGAAGTCATTCATCTCCCGCACCTCAAGGAGAGCTGATCTCTGCCAACTGGAGAGTGGTTGTAATTCTGAGTGACCTCCAGTCCTCACCTGGAAATTGGCAACAGTGGTTCCCCAAGAGAAAATGGCATTGTACCTGTCTGAGGTTCCATCCCTCTCCAGATTACATCCCTTAAATCTCCATGAATTTACAAACCTGGAGTTGGCAACCCTATCTCTTTATCTGCCCCTCTGACTTCAGCTTTCCATCACCTCCCACCTCCCTGCAGCCTCTACATAGGAAGTCTTTGTCCACAGTGGGGGTGGGGAATGAAGAAGTTTACATTAATCCCCTCTCCTCCCTTTGATCTGCACCACAACCCTGAGAGGTAGATGAGGCTAGAAGTGTGTGACTGTTCTGAAATAACCTGGTTAGCTTCCACAGCAAGAGCCTAGGTCTGGCACACCCCACTCTGAAACCCTAATTCCTATGCCCTCCTTGAACTCCACCACAGAATCTCCAGGGATTTCCCACTGTCTTGGAACTGGCAGCCCTAGTCAGGACTGCTCCAATGAGTTCTCCCTCAGAAGTCTTTAGTGATACCTTTCAGACCAACGGTCTCTCTCTGATAACATTGACTTAAATCTCTCTCCCTAACTTTCCCTCCCTGTCTCTCTGTATCTGGGCTACTGTGACAGGACACCATTTTTACCCCTGCCACTGGGTATTTCCTTCGCAGAGGAGATTATGGAGGAGTTCTCAGTGAATCCTTAGCCAACTGAGAGAAAGGAGTCCTTAGCCAACTGAGAGAAAGCCTTGCCTCCTCCTCCTCCCTCCCTCAGCCAGTTGTGGGAAGGCTTTCCCCTATGGCTCTTTCCCTCTTCCTCAGCTAGTCAGGGGTAGGCTTTCTTTCTATCCTCTGCAAAGCAGTGCAACAGGCTGCTTAGCCAATGGGAGAGTAGGGTGAGCAACTGCTAGTACCAAGGTTGGTTGCCTTTTGCTGACAGAATCAGCTTGGCTGGCTAGCAACAGCCACTCAGGTGGGAAACAAAATGGAGTCAACCAATGAGTTCTCCCTCAAAGGCCAAAATAAGACTTGAAAGGGCCTTCCTCACTAGCTTCTGCTGAGAGAATCATGTTTGGTTGCTTTTCACAGAGAAAACCAAGTTTAGTTGCCTAGCAGCAGCCAGTGTCTAGCAGTTTCCACAGAGGGCCAATCCTCCTCTGTCCTGGGGCCACCAGTGGGTGGAGGAGAGCAGAGTCCGCCATTGCAACAGAAGAGCAGCTGATTGATGCTTTGTGAGACAAAGGTTGATATACCACAGTCCCACCCAGTTCCAACCAATGAGGGAGCTTGGATTTGCCAAGACAAAAGGTGAATGATGTAAAAAGATATACAAAACTCTTCCTTTATTCTTCTGTTTCATCTCTGGTTTGATAGACTTGTTTGAATAAAAGGATGTGGAGATATCTGGTAGGGTTGCATGGGCTTTGTTTCTTGTTATATTTCCAATTCCATGTAGAAAAACAGTTAAAAATTTAATAAATAAGTATCTCAGTAACAAAGAACGAACCCCAGGAAAAATACATAAAACATGAAAGTGGCCCAAGGATTATGGTATCAGTATTGATCCATTATTGTAGTAGAAACTGCTGTGGTTGGTCCAATTGATTCAGCTACCCACCTGAAGCTTGTTTGTGCCATCTAGGATTTTTTTTAAAAAAAATCAGTATTTCACTGCTGTCATATTGCATGATTGTTGTTGTCCACTTTGCACATGAGGTCAGTGTTCCAGTTGCCCATCCTACTTACACAACTGGCCAGAACCATGGTGAACTAACAATCCAATACTCTTCTTAATGCAAAGTCCTAGGCTATCAGGTCAATTCTGTTTCTGCAGATGTTTGTATTGGAATTGATACTGTGGAACAAATGAGATTATACAAGAGTATGTAGCATAAAAAGAGGAAGTGGGATATAGTAAACAATTTCATGTTTGGAGGACCTCCCCCTGCTTCAGGGTCATCAGAAAGTTTGGAGGTCATCAGAAAGTGGGGGGGGGGAGGGAATGTCTGCTGGGGACTCCATAATACCCTATGGAGACCAGTTCCCATAGGGAATAATGGAGAACTGATTTGTGGGTATCTGGGGTGGGTAGAGGCACCAAATTTTCAGCATAACATCTGGTGCCTCTCCTCAAAACACCACCCAAGTTTCAAAAAGATTGGGCCAGAAGGTCCAATTCTATGAGCCCCCAAATGAAGGTGCCCCTATGTAAAAGGTGTGCGGTCTTTTTAAATGTGATGGCCTGAACTCCCTTTGGAGTTCACTTATGCTTGCCACAACCTTGCTCCTGACTTCACCCCCAATGTCTCCTGGCTCCACCTCCAAAGTCCCCAGATATTTCTTGAATTGGACTTGGCAACCCTACCTTGGACTTTACCTGGAAGCTGGAGGGAGTAAAAGCATGAATCACATATACTTTCTTTCTTGGCACCTTGGTGTAACGTTCAACATGTGAACTTGTACTTCTTCTCATGGGGAGATGTGTGAGCTGAATGTGAACTCATAGCTTATCTTCAGAGTAGAAGGGATATATGAATTCCTGCATTGGATGTTACACTGATAGGAGATGAGACGTGTTCTTTCTCCAGTTCTGTTTAATGTCTGAAGCTGAACTGTAATTCAGTTCTGTTTTACAACAAACTAATGTCAGGAAAACAATAAGTGGAAAGGTAAAGGAAGCAAGTGGGCATATGGTAAATGAGACTCTTGAAGTACTGTATATATTCTGAAAGTTTCTAATGTTCCATTTGTGTATTGCATATACTTGATACGGAGAGTTTATTCAGTTGGCCATTGCTGTATGTGAGGGGACCAGTAGTGAAATCCTAAGTACGTACTTGGATGTATGAGTGGTTTCTAACGAAACATCTCATTTTGAAAATACTTGTAGAGAATAGTAAAAAAGAAAAGAGATGTGTGTCTGTTGCAATGATAAGGCACAAGTTCAAGATAGATCTTGTAAGAACTTTTAAAGATTTATCTTTATGTCTTGTTACAGCTTTTGGGATCTTCTCAACCATTCAAGGCCTCATTTCTACTGTGCCCTTGTCAATATTGCTTCCTTTTAGTTTTCTTCCTCCATATACTTGAGAATGCAAGTTTGTAGGTAAGCTTTAACAATACAATCCTCTGTTGAGTGACTCCAGTTTAAGCCTACTGAGATATATGATTTTAGCTCAGAGTAACTCTGTATAGGATTACACTGTAAATACCTTTCAATTCACTTTTATAAAGAGTCCTTCATAACTTGTATTTTGGACCAGTAAACAACACTGTCTTCAATTTTATCTTCTGATCGGGTCTCTCCAAATTATTCTCTTGGTCATACTCCAGATTAATATATGTACTCTCAATTTATATTCAGGAAAGTAGACTTTTGATTGTGGCTTCAGAATGTTATTTTGGTTTACAATGAAAGCAAATACACTGACCCCAGAAGGGCATCATATTGTGTGATAACTTGTCAGTAAGTCAGAAATGGACAGCGCTATAAAAATAACAGGTCGTAAAAAGAGGAACAATGTAACACGTTGACCTGTGCTTTGTATTGAAGTTGAATTGACATGGGGTTGAGGTGAATGCAACACGATAGAGAGCAAGAATGACAACAAGGTTAGAACATTCAAGCTTACATGTGTCTTTTTATCAGAAAAAAAGACAAAGAAGAACATAATGGTGAACAATTTACCAGTCTGTAGAGAGCTGCAAACAAGAACAGCTGTGTCCAAACTACCAATTAGCTGATTGTTATGTAATTTTCTTGTTCAGAGTCCAAGACCTGCAATGTCACTCCCAGCATGTGGTGTTTCTAACATAGTGCACCAGGTACCTCAATGTCAAATGTGAGAGTACAAACCGATAGTGTTGAAAATCTCCCAAGAACCCACAATGAGAGCTAATAACATCCTCCAGCACAAATAGCATTTCTGTCAAAATGACCATACTGTTACTGATCGCTTTGTGCCAAGATCTATCAGTGGACTGAATCTGTATCATTTCTCGGAGGGGCTCTGTATCACTGTTCTCATCATTCTGAATCTGTTGGCAAAATAGTCTTGCCGCACAGCCCTGAGGCAAACTGTGCTATAGACTTTTGGTGGGAGAGAGAGATAACAGCAAAGTGAGTTAAAATTGCACTAGGGAAAATCTTCAGTTCTGTGTTCTGGAATATCTACCTGTTTGTTTGTCTGCCTTATTCTGGCCTCCACTTTATTCTGCATTAACAACCTAGAGTCAGAGTTGCAAGAGAATGGGACAAAAAATTATTCCTAGGCAGGGGCGTAGCTAGGGCTTTGGGGGCCTGGGGCCCAAGATTTATGTGGGCCCCCCTATGTGTGTGGCGGAGGGGAGGGGGAGGGGAGGGGCTTCCCTGCCTTAAGATGCCGAGCGGTGCGCGGCCCTCCCCACATCCCTCCGCCCCCGCAGCCTGCCTCGCGCACACTTTGCAAACTTTCCGCCCGAAGTTCCTCTTTCTGGCGCGCCGGCGCGGCCGGGGCCAGGAGCGGCTGAGTCGTCGGCTCCTGGGAGTTGAGGGGGCCGGAGAGCTCCGGGGCGCTGCTGCCGAGCGCGGGGATGCGGCCACTGGGCGCACAACGCCTCCTTCTCCTCCTGCTGCCCACCGCCGCCTTCTGCTTCCTGCTGCTGCCCGCGGCACGTGGAGCAGCAGGAGAAGCCTCGAGCAGGCGAGGGTCGGACGCCGCTTCCCCCGCCCCGAGCTGGGACTGTGGCCGGAAGGTCTGCGCGATGCTCCGGAGCCCTGCCGGGGAGGGAAGGGACCCCCCTTGGCAATGCGGGGGCCCCCCAGACCTGGGGCGATCCGCCCCCCTCCCTACACCACTGTTCCTAGGGATTAGTTTGTTTTGAGAGTCTGAGAAACAAAGCAACCTACCAGCTTCATTCTCATCCAAGGGACCAGCGGCACAGTGCCCATAGGTCTGATTTGCTAGGATTGTTGATGAAAGCTAGAAGCCTCTCTAGAAATTTAAAATTAAGTGTAGGTTTACAGTGAAAAATTCTAGATTCCTAAAGAGGTGCTTTCCTGCTCTACTCCTTACGCCATGGTAACTTCCTTCTCTCCCTTTCTTAACACCATTCTCTCTCTCTCTCTCTGGTTTGCCATGCTGAGAAGGATTAATGAGGAAGTAAATCCCACTGAGGTTATTGGGCCTTACGTCATTTTTCTCATTGCTTGTAGATGACTTTTCCTTCATGCTTCCTTCGTAGTGTTTCTTTAAATATTTTTTAAGCATATTGGGAGAGGCACAGAGAGGCATCCCATTCCAGGAGATAACAGGGCTTTTTTTTGTAGCAGGAACTGCTTTGCATATTAGGCCACATACCCCTGATGTAGCCAGTCCTCCTGGAGCTTACAGTAGGCCCTGTACTCAGAGCCTTGTAAGCTCTTGGAGGATTGGCTACATCAGGGATGTGAGGCCTAATATGCAAAGTAGTTCCTGCTACAAAAAAAGCCCTGAATGTAGCAAGCCCCTCCCTGCAGTGTCCAGGCATGCTGAGTTGCTCATTCCAACAAGCACTACTCCAGATTTTTTATGGGGCTGTGATTTTGGACTTGTTAGATTCAAAAGGCACAGAGATTGTTCAAGATAAATTTTGGAAAGATTTGCTAAGTCTTCCATTTTTTATGCCAACAGTGTATCTTAGAACATAGATTGGCTTCACGTCAACCAGATTTTTTTAAAAGGGTCATTTTACTTGTAATTACAAATTAATACAAGATCAGAAAGTAGTTCATTTAATAAATGTTTGGAAGAAGTGCATGGTTAGTAATAACGCCAGTCATAACCAGAAGCATTTCTGTTTTGACTTTAGTGGTGTTGTAAACATTGAGAGTAGGGTTCTGCATTCAGAGCTGAAAATATACGCAAAAAATATCTTGACATTTTTGGGGTATATTCCAGCATCCCAAAGGTATCTGGGATTTTTCAGGGAAAAAAATCATCCCAAAATCCTGGATATATTTGGGAATTACTGGGTAGATCTGAAAAACAGTGGACATGTAGAAACTTATTGCTCCCACCTCCCAGGCTTCTACTATTTGTCAGGTTTCTACTGGCACAGCTTTGGGCTGTTTAAATGGGGCTGCAGGAGGAGCCAGCCTGAGAGTCCCCAGGATCAGCTGTGGCGGCTGGGAGTGGTCTGCTCCCTGCTGGCTTTTTGGGCAGTCTCAGTTAAATGGGGCCATACTAGAAGCCAGCCTGAAGACAAACTATGCCAGTGGGGAGCAGAATGATCTTCACTGGCACAGCTTTGGGAGTGCACCCCACTCCCCGTTTTTTCTTCTTGGGTCCAATAGACCTGAACAGAAAAATACCAGGAAAAAAAAATACTTGCACACCCCTGTTTGAGAATATGTCAGATTAGGAAGAATATTAAACAAAGGCATATTACATTGTTCAAGAATATATCAGGCCATCATGACCTGGGGGTCAGCAACCCTATGTAGAACAGGAGCCAGCATAGGGTAGCCTTGTTCTATATAAACATGTGCACACACACACACACACACACACATGCACACACTTTTGGAGCCATGCAATCCCTTGTCTGCAGTCTGAAGAAATATATTCTTACATTGGGCAATATACATTTTTCAGTATGAAGATCTGCCTTGAATCAACATAAGTACAACAGTGTATATGAAATAAAAAAATAATCAGATCAGCAGTTCCTTGCTCAGAACTGAATTTTATTTTTAAATGACACCCAGAGAGATATGTTGGAGGCAGAAATGAAACATATGGTCCATATTACATTGCTTCAAACTGCTTCATGGTCATTTCAGCTCTAGTCTCAAAGCATAATTAGTTAAATTTACTGTGGCTTCTTTAGATAGTTTGTAGTCACTGATCTGTCTTCTTTCAGAACTGCATTTGTTAAAGAGATTTCCTTGAATTTAAAATTGAGATCATGTAGACAGGGGGCCTCAAACTTTTTAAATAGGGGGCCAGTTCACTGTCCCTCAGACTGTTGGAGGGCCGGACTATAGTAAAAACAAAAACTATGAACAAATTCCTATGCACGCTGCATATATCTTATTTTGAAGTGAAGAAACAAAACAGGAACAAATACAATATTTAAAATGAAGTAAAGTTAAATCAACAAACTTACCAGTATTTCAATGGGAACTATGGGCCTGCGTTTGGCTAATGAGATGGTCAATGTCTGGTTCCATATTTGCCACTGCTAGTCGTAACAAGTGATGCAAGTGTGCATCTGTTAGTCTTGATCTGGTTGGAGATTTCAAATGTTTCATTCTAGAAAAAGTCTGTTCACAGACATAAGTGCTGCCAAAGATGGTTGCTATTTTGAGTGCATAGTTCCTGAGATGAGGATATGTCTCAGAGGGGAGAGATGCATAGAAATTATGAAGGCTGCTTGACTTGAATGCATCTTTCAGAGAGTCACAATTCTGCAGTTCAGCCAGTTCCATTTGGTAAATTGTATCCACAATTTCAATGTCAATAGAAAATGGGTTACGGAAAAGCTGTATGTCCTGTTCATGGAGATGAAGCTCTTTAAATCTAAATTGGAACTCCTTTTGCAATTTTTCCAGTGAATCCACACATGTTTTGTTTGGGAATGCAATCAGCGGTTTTTCCGCTAACAGATTTTGAGTTGTGGGGAGATGGCAGAAGTTTTCCTCCTTCACTTGTTTGATGAGGAGGCCTAATTTCACTTCAAATGCTTTGACATGTGATTGCATATCACAGATGAGCTTCCCCTTTCCTTGAAGTTGCATATTGAAATTGTTGAGTAGCTCTGTTACATCTGTCAGAAAGGCAAGGTGCCATTTCCATTCTACATCATTGAGCTCTGGTACTTTGTTTTTTGAAAGCAGAAAAATTGTAATCTGTGGAAGTAAGTCATAGAAACATTTCAAAACTCTCCCTCGACTCAGCCAACGGACTTCTGTGTGATATAGAACATCTTCATACTCAACATTTAGCTCAGACAGAAATTCCTGAAATTGTCTGTGATTTAGTGCATTAGCTCTAATGAAGTTAACACAAGATACCACAATTTTCATAACAGAGTCCCACTTCAGTGATTTACTACACAGCGCTTGTTGGTGGATGAGGCAGTGTATGGCTATTGGATGAGAATGGTTATGTTTGTCCATCTCTTGGTTAATGTGAGCAATTACTCCTTTCTTAGACCCCACCATGCTAGGAGCACCATCAGTTGTCACGCTGGCTAGTTTAGCCTAGTCCAGCTCCAAACCATTCATAGTTTGGCAAACCTTTTCATAGATATCCTCTCCTGTAGTTGTTCCTTCGATGCTTTGCAGTGCAGTAAGCTCTTCTATGACTTCAGAATAATCATTCGTCCCATGAATAAAAATTAGAAGTTGTGCAGAATCACGAACATCATTGCTTTCGTTGAGTGCCAAGGAAAAATTTGAATTTTTTTTTGTGGAGTTTTGCAAATGCTGATGCAAATTGTCTCCCATTTCTTCAATCCTCTGTGTAATTGTAGGTCCTGAAAGACTCACTGTACTAAATAAATCGGCCTTCTCTGGACACATCTCTTTGGCAACAGAAAGAAGTCATTCTTTAACAAATTCTCCCTCCACGAATGGTCTGCCAGTGCGTGTTATTAGCTTGGCAACTTGAAAACTTGCTCGTAGTGATGAAATATTTAGCTGCTTCTGCTTCACAAAAATATTTTGCTGAGTTGTCAATGTATTTTTCAGTTTTAATATTTTATCTTTTCTCACTTCTCCAACCAACCAACCAATCATATTTATCTTTATGTTGAGTTTCATAGTGTCGACGCAAATTATATTCTTTGAACACAGACACTATATTCTGGCATATCAGACATACAGCTCTTTCCTTGTACTGCATGAAAAAGTAATCATAAGTCCACTGTTCTTTGAATATCCTACACTCCGAGTCAATTTTTCTTTTTCTTGACATCATTATTTCCTAGGGATTCCAAATTGCTATTAGTAAAATACCTATATATATATAGTGCTACAAAAACAATATACCAGCAATAACTTTGCCCACACAGAGACATACAGACTGCAATGCCCAACTTCCTCCAAGCTGCCTCTGCGCTGTGATGCCTCCGTTTCCCGCACTCTCTCTCCCGCTCTTTGTGCTCCCGCTTCCGACCTTCACTGCACACAAGTCACCGCTCAGGCGGCCCTCCCAAATGCCCTGGCTCCCTCTGAATCCTGGGATCAATTCTCATGATCCAGCACTGCATGATTGTACGTGCTGCACTCGTAATTTATCTTAATCGCAGGCAAGACTGTGCATATATGTATATAACTGCGCGATGAATTGTATGTGCAGAATGAGCTTCAGTGACAAATCGTACATTGGGGCCTCTGGGGGAGGTCATCATGTGACTTGAAGCTGCAGAAGTGTATGTGGACCTTAAGAATCTGGAGGGGGATGAAGCAGTACACCAGCTCTGCACCCCTTCATACTCAGGATAAGTGGGGGGCACTAAGGTCAGACCCCCAGTGATTATAAGGTGATGACATATGTTAGCAATATTCCATCTCTTTATGAAACTACAGAACACACACACAATGATAAAACTGATGACCACAACAGCCAGACATGAGGTCACTATGGATACAGGGCCACGGCCTGGTACCAGGAGCCTCACTCTGGGCGACAATAGCAGTCAGTACGGCAACATGCGCTAGAGAGGAAGCCGTTACATTGTCAATACAGCATAATGACAATGATAGAGTCAAGCTGGGACTTCTAGTACTAACTGTTACTATACCCGCGCACCAGACACAGCCCATCTATTCCCCCTGCAGCAGCCGTGACATGCGCAGCATGCACTGTACATCCCCCGTGCCTGTCTGTTGTGGTGGCTGCCGTTACTATACAAGGCCGCGGGCCGTCAGTTCTCCGTCTTCTGCATCTCTCTCCCTTCCCCACACCACACACCCTGGCCTGGGAACTCACCTCACCTCGGTATCGCCTCACACCCTGTTTCCGCCGCCTCAGCCCAGTGCCGGAAGTGTGCGTTGCTAAAGCGAGTTTAGGTCGAATGTCACTTCCAGTCTGATTTTGCCATAACCCGGCGGGCTGCATAAACGTCCTCAGCGGGCCGCATCTGGCCTGCGGGCCGTAGTTTGAGGACCCCTGATGTAGACAAATAGCTCCAAGACACATTGCAAGGTATGCTTTACCACACGTCTGCATAAAAATATGGAAGGATTAATCTTGCAATACTATACTTAAGTGAGCATGGCTCATAGGAGATTGCTGTGTTTGCAGTTAGAAGAAATATCTGATAAACAGAAATAAATCACTAAGCCAATGAACCCAAGGCATAAAAAACTCTCCTATACACTGACCTTATTTCTAGCAAATAAAATCCCAGCTGATATATATATTTGCCCCAAACGTGTTCTGGGTAATGATGCATGTATTCCTAAAGTTTTTAAAATTCAGATTATGCTATCTTTGCAGCTAGATCATGAAGTTAATAATATGCCTGGGAAAAAAGTTAATAATATGCCTGGGGGAAAAAATCACAATTTTCTTTTATTCTGTGATTCACTTGTACAGATCAAAAAGTTTTCTCAGGGCTTTTTTTGAGTAGGAACTCATAGGAATGCAGTTCCGG
The DNA here is from genome assembly GCF_032191835.1 of Heteronotia binoei. Classification (NCBI taxonomy): domain Eukaryota; kingdom Metazoa; phylum Chordata; class Lepidosauria; order Squamata; family Gekkonidae; genus Heteronotia; species Heteronotia binoei. The sequence goes on from NC_083229.1 coordinate 82,216,243, forward strand.
TTGGCTTGGTGTCAGGGGGCGTGCCCTAATATGCAAATGAGTCCCCACTGGACTTTTTCTACAGAAACCCCCCATGTGAAAAAATGGTGATGGCAGGCCTAATATGCAAATGAGTTCCTACTGGGCCACCAAAAAATCCCTGGGTTTTCTAAAAAACACAAAGAATTTTAAAAGCAAAACAAAAAGGTCTTGATTAGCCTTGGATGAAGTCTTGGATGAAGTAGCAGAAAGGAATAACATTGACAGAGAGCGTAATTCTGAGGAAAGACCTTCTGTACAGGCTTCATTGAAACATATGGGATACAAAACATGTTCCTGCTCTTCTGCTACCAAGCTACAATGTTTTTTCAGGTCAGTTCAGTGGGTAGGATTTAGAATCATAGAGTTGGAAGGGACCTCCAGGGTCATCTAGTCCAACCCCCTGCACAATGCAGGAAACTCACAAACACCTCCCCTTAAATTCACAGGATCTTCATTGCTGTCAGATGGCCATCTAGTCTCTGTTTAAAAACCTCCAAGGAAGGAGAGCCCACCACCTCTCGAGGAAGCCTATTCCACTGAGGAATCGCTCTAACAGTCAGGAAGTTTTTCCTAATGTTGAACTGGAAACTCTTTTGATTTAATTTCAACCCATTGGTTCTCTTCCTACCTTCTGGGGCCACAGAAAACAATTCCACTCCATCCTCTATATGACAGCCCTTCAAGTACTTGAAGATGGTGATCATATCACCTCTCAGCTGCCTCCCCTCCAGGCTAAACATCCCCAGCTCCTTCAACCTTTCCTCATAGGACTTGGTCTCCAGATCCCTCACCATCTTCGTCACCCTCCTCTGGACCTGTTCCAGCTTGTCTATATCCTTCTTAAAATGTGGTGCCCAAAACTGAACACAATACTCCAGGTGAGGTCTTACCAGAGTAGAGAAAACGCTACCATTATATCACGTGATCTGGATACTTTTGTTAATACAGTCCAAAATTGCATTTGCCTTTTTAGTCACCCCATCACACTGTTGACTCATGTTCAGCGTATTATCCACTAAGACCTGTAGATTCTTTTCACACATACTACTGCTAAGACAAGTCTCCCCCATCCTATAATCATGCATTGGATTTTTCCTACCTAAATGCAGAACTTTACATTTATTCCTGTTAAAATTCATTTTATTGATTTTAGCCTGTCAAGGTCATCCGGTATCCTGTTTCTGTCTTCTACTGTATTTGCAACCCCTCCCAATTTAGTAACGTCGGCAAATTTAATAAGCATTCCCTCTATTCCTTCATCCAAATCATTGATAAAGATGTTGAACAAAACAGGTACCAGGACAGATCCTTGAGGCACTTCACTTGTCACTCCTCTCCAAGAGGATGAGGAACCATTCACAAGCACTCTTTGAGTGTGATCTGTCAACCAGTTACAGATCCGCCTAACGGTAACAGGATCCAAACCACATTTTACCAACTTGTCAACAAGGATAGTATGTGGAACCTTATCAAAAGCCTTACTGAAATCAAGATAAACGATGTCTACAGCATCCCCCTGATCCAGCAAGATAGTCACTTTCTCAAAAAAAAAAAAAAAAAAGAGATCAGGTTAGTCTGACATGACTTGTTCTTAAGAAACCAAGCTGGCTCTTAGTAATCACATTCATTCTTTCTAAATGTTCCAGGATCGACTGATGATTTGTTCTAAAACTTTTCCAGGTATAGATGTCAAGCTGACAGGCTGGTAATTACCCGGATCCTCTTTTTCCCCTTCTTGAAGATGGGGACAACATTCACCCGCCTCCAATCTCCCAGCACCTCTCCTGTTCTCCAAGAATTCTCAAAAACAATAGCCAGAGGCTCTGATATTACATCCGCAAGCTCTTTTAGAACCCTTGGATGCAATTCATCTGGCCCTGAGGACTTAGTTTCATTTAAAGAAACTAGGTGTTTATGTACTACCCCTATGCTGATCCTAGGTTGGAACTTCATACTAGGGGAATGCATTCAGTTCAGCCGAACTGAATAAACCTTCGAATACCCCCTAATTCGGAATTATACGGCGCCGTATACTTCCGAATCCAATTGGAAGCCATTACTTCTGAATCAATATTTGGAAGTATACGGAAGTCCATAGAAAAGGTGGACAAGGAGCTTCTGCAGCCTCAGGTGAGCTGTCTGCCTCCTTTCCCGCCTTTGGAAGCCTTTTCCCACCTCCCCCACACTGCCATGAGGCTAGCTGGGTGATCTTGGGCCAGTCACTCACTCTCAGCCTAACCTAACTAGCAGGGCTATTACAAAGATAAAATGGAGGAGCAGAGAATGATATAAATTGGTTTGAGTTCTCAGGGGGTATTCGGAGGTTTATTCAGTTCGGTCAGAAAAGTGCTTTTGGGGTAAATGATAAACAGCCATTTTGACAGGCACAGGCTCAGGAGGTTCAGGAGTGTATAGAACAGATCCTGTACAAGCTTGAGACACTAAACTCACAGGGGACTTTTGAGTGACTCTCCTTTATCTGCCCTCCAAGTTCTGCTTCCCTTGTTCCTTTGACATTTGGTAACCTTTATATTGAGCTGAGACAGTCTGTCTGGAAATGTATGTATCCATTCACAAACCACCATGAATGGCTTGAAAAATTGTACCAGTTTGACCACAAACTAGCCAAATTAATCATTAACTAGCCAGTTCATGCGCCAGTTCGTGCCTAACCTTAACTCTGAGTGGGGTTGCCAATAAAGATGTTCTGGGTATAAAGCTGGTTCAGAATAATACAATAAGATAAATATTATAAGTAAGAAATATCATATTAGACCTGTACAGAAACTACTGCATTTCCTACAGTTCAGTTTTTGAGTCCAATTCAAAGTGCTGGCTTTGGCCAATAAATCCGTAGGTGGTCTTGTTTCACTGTACCTACGGGTGAACTTCTGAATAAGCATTTCTGAAAGCTGACAGCAGCCGTTGAGGCTGTTCTTGAGATACTATTTTCATACAGAAGCAGGGCTTTTCTCAGTAGTTACTGCAGAATTTCATACCTCCAGATATTTGTATGACACCATCCGTGCTGATATTCCACAGGCTAGGAAAAATTGTTTCATCTGGTTGTGGGCAGATAACTGCAGTCTCCATACCTGTGCCTCGTTGCTCTTAATGGTTCAGCACGTTTTCCTGCTGTTTCATTTGCTACACCAGTATGCGGTAGACAGATGTGTTTCTTTCATTATTAATTACAATCATTTTTAAAACATCATAAAAATATTAAACAACAAGCCAATAACAACTCCCATTATTTTCTTTCATTTTGTTCTGGATTCCTACATAATTGCAGTCTTTGCCTCTATTGGTTTCACTTTCACAAGGCAGGAAACATTTTCTAATAAGGGTATGAAGAAAGCACAGTGTTCCTTAAAGGGAGGGGAAGAGAGGCTCTGGGTTCTCTTTACTGCAGGCTGTAGCCACTAGGATTACATACTTCATTTATTCAAATGTGGGACTAATTTCCTCCTCAGGAATGCCATAAAAATAGGGGGCCATTTTATATTCACATACAAATTACAGTTATGTGTAATACTTTTTTGGATGTGTATGACTCTTTTGGGGGGAGGGATCATTTAAAATTCAAGGTTATCTTCCTTTTGACGAAATATGGTACACGTATGAGGTATTCCAATCCTGAATGATATGGGGTGGGACTTTGCTTTCCTCTCTCCTTCCAATGCCTGCTTTGCTGTGCCAATTCCCCCTTGGCAATCTGCATTACCTTGCTTGCCTGCTTCTCTCCAAACCTTAACTTTATCCAAGCGAATCTACTTCAAGTACTGCTGCCTTCCTGCCCAGAGGCCTCACCCTCCTTGTGCCACCAAATGTCCTTGCTTTTTCACTGCCTCTTCCTTGTGCTATTGTTTTTCAAGCACAGTGACTGCCGTGCTGTCTGTGTTACTGTTTAGAATCGTTACTGTCAATTATCTCATGGACTTTAATGTTAAACATGAGTGCTTTTCATTGTCCCCAGTGAAGGAACTCTTTAGTCTATCTGATCAAAATTCGACAATGTAGGTGTCCTGGGGGTAGGGTTCTCAGCCTCCTTCTGGGGGTAGGTTCTCCTCTGATGTTGGGCCTCCAACCTACCAGCACAGGATTGGCTGGTGGGGGATCCCCAGCCCCAAAAAGCTCTGTTGGTGCCTGATGTGTCTGGTGTAATGACATCACCTGGAAGTGACATACACACTGGGCATGTTGTGTGGGGATGCTCCAGCATTTTGGTACAAAACCCCCCTTCTATGGCACCATAGAGTTTTAAACCAAAATACTAGAGTGTTCCCGCATGATGTGCCCAGCACAATCACATCACTTCAGGGTGACATCATCATGCCACACATGTGAGGACAGTCCTCCTGCTGGCCACCAGGTAAGACCTGGAAACCCCACCTGGGGGAGTAGTATAATCCCCCTGGGTTGTGTTCAGTACGTATGGAAAAACATGAAGCCCTAAGATGAGATGTGGGGATGGAACTTGGCAGGCACACTCCCAATGCAGAGCCAGCTCTTCCTCCCTCCCTGGGTGAACATAAGAGAAGCCATGTTGGATCAGGCCAATGGCCCATCCAGTCCAACACTCTGTGTCACACAGTGGCCAAAAAAATTACACACACACACACACACACACACACATATACACATATTGTGGCTAATAGCCACTGATGGACCTCTGCTCCATATTTTTATCTAACCCCCTGAGGAAGGTAAGATGAAGAAAGCAGGCTCTGGATGCTACTGCTTGAATGCAGCGGTATTGGCATGGCTCCTGAGACTGCAGCTCACTATTGTGTGGCAGACACCGCTTTGTAGGGTTGCCAAGTCACTCCGCTGCTGCAGTGGGGAATTCCTTTCACATGCACACGGAGTATGATAAAACATCACCCGTAAGTGATGTCATTGCACTGGGCAATTCGCACTGGGAACACTCTAAGATTTGCAATAAAACTCTACAGTAATATAGAGTTTTATCACAAATCCTAGAGCATCTATGGCACAATGTGTCCGGTGCAATGACATCACTTTTGGTTGATGTCATGCTGCGCACATTGCACAACAATGGGGCCCTTTGGAAATGGGGATCCCCCAGTGGCCTGCTCCATTCTGGCAAGTTGGGGCCTCCAAAACCGGGGGATCCCCCACCCCCAGTGGCAGCTTGGTAGCCCTACTACTTTGGTTACTAATCTCCAAGTGGTGTTAGAGATCTCCCTGAATTACAACTCTGCAGGTTACAGAGTCAGTCCCTGGAGAAAATGGCTACTTTGGAAAGTGAACGCTAAGGTATTATACCCGACAAGAGATACCTCCCTTCCCCAAACCCTGCTGTCCCCAGATTGTGCCCCCCAAATCTCCAAGAATTTCCCAACACAGAGCTGGCAACCCTACCCCAACTCCAGGGCCTGCAAGGCAGTCGTAGCCACCTGCTGCCCAGTTCCAGCAACAGTAGTGTAGCATGGAAACTGAGACTGCTGCCTGCTGCAGTGCCATGCTGTCACTGCTCTGGGACCAGCTGGAAAGGTCTCAGCTGCCTGGCTGCATTGGTGCCGCAGCACCCTTAGCTGCTTCTTGCTGAGTGGTGAAGCCAGTCTCACAATGCAGTGAGAAGGCTGGCTTGCTCCCAGGGGCGTAGCTAGGGCTTTCGGGGCCCGGGGCCCAAGATTTATGTGGGCCCCCCTACGTGCGTGCACGCCGCCGGAAACAGGAAGTGACGTCATGCCACCGCCGGAAACAGGAAGTGACATCACTTCCTGTGACATCATTTCCCCCCGCGCCACCTGCCGGAAGCAGGAAGTGACATCACTTCCTGTGGCATCACTTCCCCCAAATGACATCATTTCCCCCAAATGCCACTGCCGGAAACAGGAAGTGACTTCACAGCACTTCCTGTGACGTCCCCAAAAATCCCCCAAATATCACCGCCGGAAACAATTTTGTTCTCAAATCCTGTATATACTTCATCAGTATATGGGATAAGGCACTTTCTCAACTGTGCTGCATAATGCAGCCTATTTATTTTGTCCTGTTTGCTCTGTTGGCTCTATCTGCGCCACCTTAATCACTTTCGGGGTGTGGATCCCCCAGTGGGGTGGGCTCCCGACTCCCTCCGCCGGCTGTTTCTGATAGCCCTGCGCCCCCTCTTTCATTTGATATGTGTCCCGTGCGGGTGCCACCCTCCTGCCGGGAGATGCCGCAAAATGAGCCCCCTTGAGGCTTATGGCGGCAGGGCTCGGGGGAAGCGAGCTAGACTGCTGTTCTTTTGAGGGGTTATAGAGTGTTTCGAGCCCGTCCCTGTGGCATCGGTCCCATCGTTGTGGGACCCAGGGGGGCGGTGCAGCGACCCACCGAAGCAGCCTGTCACTAATAACACAGGTCAAGATGCAGGACAGGAACCCGGAAGTGACCGACAGGCTGCTTCAGCGGGCCGCTGCGCCGCCCCCCTGGGTCCCACAAAGATGGGACCGATGCCACAGGGACAGGCTTGAAACACTCTATAACCCCTCAAAAGAACAGCAGTCTAGCTCGTTTCCCCCGAGCCCTGCCGCCATAAGCCTCAAGGGGGCTCATTTTGCGGCATCTCCCGGCGGGAGGGTGGCACCCGCACGGGACACATATCAAATGAAAGAGGGGGCGCAGGGCTATCAGAAACAACCAGTGGAGGGAGTCGGGAGCCCACCCAACTGGGGGATCCACACCCCGAAAGTGATGAAGGTGGCGCAGATAGAGCCAACAGAGCAAACAGGACAAAATAAATAGGCTGCATTATGCAGCACAGTTGAGAAAGTGCCTTATCCCATATACTGATGAAGTAAATACAGGATCTGAGATCAAAATTGCACCAGAAGACACAAACACAAAGCTCCCTTACACTGAATCAGTGCTTGGGTCCACCAAAGTCAGTATTGTCTACTCCAGGGGTGGCCAGAGTTGCTTAACAAAAGAGCAACACAGAATAAAGGTCAGATGTTTGAGAGCCGCAAGACATGAACATCGGATATTTGAGAGCCCCGGAAGGAAGGAAGGAAGGAAGGAAGGAAGGAAGGAAGGAAGGAAGGAAGGAAGGAAGGAAGGGAGGGAGGGAGGAAGGGAGGGAAGGAAGGGAGGAGGGAGGGAGGGAAGGAGGGAAGGAAGGAAGGAAGGAAGGAAGAAGGAAGGAAGGGAGGAGGGAAGGAAGGAAGAAAGGAAGGAGGGAGGGAAGGAAGGAAGGGAGGAGGGAAGGAGGGAAGGAAGAAAGGAGGGAAGGAAGGAGGGAGGGAGGGAAGGAAGGAGGGAAAGAGGGAGGGAGGAAGGAAGAAAGGAAGGAGGGAGGGAGGGAAGGAAGGGAGGAGGGAGGGAGGGAAGGAAGGAAGGAAGGAAGGAAGAAAGGAAGGAAAGAGGGAGGGAGGGAGGGAAGGAGGGAGGAGGGAGGGAAGGAAGGAGGGAGGGAGGAAGGAAGGAGGGAGGGAGGGAAGGAGGGAAGGAAGGAAGAAAGGAAGGAAGGAAGGAAGGAAGGAGGGAGGGAGAGAAGGAAGGAAGGAGGGAGGGAGGGAAGGAAGGGAGGAGGGAGGGAGGGAAGGAGGGAGGGAGGGAAGGAAGGGAGGAGGGAGGGAGGGAGGGAGGGAAGGAGGGAAGGAAGGAAGAAAGGAAGGAGGGAGGGAGGAAGGAGGGAGGAAGGGAGGAGGGAGGGAGGGAAGGAGGGAAGGAAGGAAGAAAGGAAGGAGGGAGGAAGGAGGGAGGAGGGAAGGAGGGAAGGAAGAAAGGAAGGAAGGAGGGAGGGAAGGAAAGAAGGAAGGCCGCCCCCTCCCGCCAGCCGCCCCCCCCGCTTTCGGCACCCTCCCTCCCTGCCTGCCCTCCTTACCTGCTTCCAGGGCGGCGGGGAGTCCGGCGGCGGCGAGGCCGGCAGCGAGTCCGGCGCGGCGGCAAGGCCGGCGAGGGCGAGTCCTGCAGCGGCGAGGCGGCGAGGCCGCTGGAGGGCCTCCAGCGACCAGCGCCGGCTTCTCCGACGCCCTCCCCGGCCTCTGCCTGCACTGGAGGCCCGCGCGCGGGGCCCTGTGGCGGTCACGGAGTCGGGGAAGCATCGGAGAGGCCGACACTGGTCGCTGGAGGCCGTCCAGCGACCAGCGCCGGCCTCTCCGCCGCTTCTCCGGCCTCCGCCACCGCCGCCGGGCCCCGCGCACGGGCGGTGAAGGCGGCGAGTGCAGCCGGCTTCTGCGGGGCCCCTTGGCATTGCCAAGGGGCCCCCCAGACCTGGGGCGACCTGCCCCCCCTCCCCACGCCACTGCTTGCTCCTCCATAGACTAGTGCCATGGGCAATCATCTAGGTATTTCTAGTGGGCAGACTGGCCTGAAGAGAGCTGGTTGTTTCTTGGCCTTCCTCTTGGCCTTTTCTTTCTTTTGCTTTTTGTTTGCTTTTTCTCATTTCCCCTGCTTCTCACTCATGCTGCCTCCTTTGCTTTGCTCACATGTAGGTATTTATTCCCTTACAAATCTTTACTACCTTTCAGTGTCCATGAATAGGCCTCCCTCTTGTTCCTTGACTACAGCTATGGAGTCAATCCATCAATTTCCCATATCTTCAGCAGAGCTATTGGTTCCCATGTGGCTTCTTCTTTTGTCATCTTTCTCTTTGTAATGCCACCCTTTGGGTGGGGATTCCCAGACTAGGGTACTCACTCAGGCACCTGTTCTCAGGTTCAACAGAGACAAGCTGGCTCAAAACATCAACTGTTTATTTGCAAGGAGATAACTCCAACAACCAACAACTTCAGCTAACAATCAAAACCAGAAACTGAAACAACAGCTCCACCCAATAGGATCAAACTAAATCACACAGATATTAGGGGAGGAGCAGATTGTTCTATTACATAATATATGTATACAATAAATATACCACACACTTTACCCTTTAACATCTCTGATTGTGATATTCTCTTAGAATTGAAGTCAAGGCAAGGATATGACTGGCTGCATAAAGCTGCTTGACAACTTGACTTCACCTGCTCAGAAGGAGCTATTTGTGCTGGGGTAAGAGAGCGGCAACTTGCATCCTCAGTTATCAAGAAGTCACATGGATTCTGGAGAGGGAGGAGCCGCCAGCCCCAAGTATATCCTCTTCAGCATTCAGTACTTAACAAACTTTGTGCTTTACATTTCTGATAGAGATGCAATGCTTGCTAACTGGAAGGTATTTTTTCTAAGTGAGTTTGAAACTTGTGATACATTAGTTTTTAATAAGGAAGGCTTTCCAAGTGTTCATTAACACTGAATGGTACCATGTTAGGCTAATGTTATTGACTAATATCACATATTTGCCTCTATAATTCAAACCAGTCATACATAATGCAGTAGAGTATTTTCCTATGAACTCATTTTACCAGCCTTTCTATAATGCAGCCTTCTTAATGCAATGAGTACTATATACTTCCCTGTATTTATAAGCTCTTTAAAACTTAAAAACATTGAATTTACTGGAACATGTACTAATTTAGGTCATTAGTATATGACTAGAGAGTCATGGGAGATATTATGGAATCAATGGATATTGGCCACGATCCAGCACAGAGTCTTGAGTAATTCTCTGTTGGATTATGGCCATAAATGTCTCCAGTGTCTGTATCGCTACATAAATTCTTGCAAATACAAAAAAACCCAAGGATGCCGCAAACAGTTAAGATTTGCCTCATGTTTTTATGATTGTTTTCCTTAGCTTTGCTTTTACCAGGAAAATACATGCCAAAAAACTTAAATCATCACTTCACAAGATTAATTTAGAATATTTAAACATATTGAAATGTATTGAAAATGTACACCTGTATGAACATATGAAGCTGCCTTATACTGAATCAGACCCTCGGTCCATCAACGTCAGTATTGTCTACTCAGACTGGCAGCGGCTCTCCAGGGTCTCAAGCTGAGGTTTTTCATGCCTATTTCCCTGAACACTTTTTAGTTGGAGATGCCAGGGATTGAACCTGGGACCTTCTGCTTACCAAGCAGATGCTCTACCACTGAGCCACCGTCCCTCTGTCTTTCTCACATTACAAAAATATTGAACCCCTTAAACACATGCATGTGGACCTATCGGGGACAAATTAAAGACCAGATGGTGGTAGATGCATATATTCAATCATGAAGCTGTCAAAACTATGCAGGAAAGGGGAAATGTGAACATCAGTGGCGTAGCTAGGGCTTTGGGGGCCTGGGGCGGCCCAAGATTTATGTGGGCCCCTTATCTCGGGGACGCGCGTGTGGGGCAGCAACGGCGCCTCGGGCCCCGGGGGGCGCGCGCGGGCGCTGAGGAGGCGCGTCCCGCGGCCGCCCGACCCCAGTCAGTCAGTCAGCCAGTCAGGCCGGTGGTTGGCGGTTGCCATCCACTCCCCTCCCCCCGCCGCGGGAGATGCCCGAGAAGGAGGCTGGTGCGCATGCGCGCCTTCTGAGGCGAGGGAGGAGAAAAAGCGGCGCGCCTTTCCCGCGCTTTCAGCCCGATTGCGTGAGAGAGAGGAAAAAAAAGGGGGGGAGGGGGGAAGGGAACGAGGAACCCCGACGTGCGCGCGCCCCTCCCCACCACACCCCCTTCCTCTGCCGTGCGCGCGCGCTCCCCCTCGCTGTCGGGCGCGGGGCGCCTCCATTCTTTTTCTCCCCCCCTCGCAGCGCAGCAACACGGCCATTGTTTGGGGGCCCCCCTTGCCAATGCGGGGACCCCCCCAGACCTGGGGCGACCCGCCCCCCCGCCCCCCTCCCTACGCCACTGGTGAACATCTCACTTTAATAGCAAAACAGAAGCATGAGTCAAGAATGTAAAGCACAGGAGCCCTTCCCCCACTTGGAGCTTACTTCCTCATAGCCCTCTCCCCCAGTGCTTGCCCAGCCAAAGATCACTACTAGTAATGGAAGGAGGCTGCATGGTAGGAAGCTATGGGTGAGAAGATGGTCCTGCTCTCTCAACCAATCTGCATTTTGCTTTTAAAATAGAACCTGGCTCCCTCCTAGAGACAGAGCAGAGCAGAATGTTTACACATTCATTCTTCCTGCTGTTGCTATGTCTCCTTTGGCCAAAAACAACTATTCTGCTGGTGCTGTTGGACCCAGACTCACTGTTGTATAAGCAGGTAGTAACTGGGGCCAAGAGCATGTTTTACCAATTTCGACTGGTTAACTTGAAAAAGACCTGGCTACAGTGATTCATGCCCTGTTACATCTAGATTAGATTATTGCAATGTGCTCTGAGTGGGGTTGCCCTTGATGAGTGTTCATAAACTACACTTGGTACAGAATGCCACAGCCAGGATGTTGACTGGAGTGGGTTGTAGGGACAATATAACTCCAGTTTTGACCCATCTACATTGGCTCCCTAATTTGTTTCTGAGCACAATTCAAGGTGCTGTTGTTGACATTTAAAACTCTATACGATTTGGAACACATCTGAAGGATAGCCCACTCCCTTTTGAAGTCACCCAACCACTACTACCATGTTTGAAGGCACTTCTTTAAGTGTTGCTGCCTTCTGAGAGTAAGTGTTGCTGCCTTCTGAGAGTAAGTGTTGCTGCCTTCTGGGTGGCAACCTGGGAGAAGGCCTTCTTGGTTTTGGCACCAAACTCTGAAACACTCTTTCTTTCTATTTGAATCTTCTGCCAGTGGGTGAAGACTTAATTGTTTTCATTTGGCATTGTCAGTGATCCCTTTTGCTGAATGTTTTAATTGTTTTTATGTCTCTGTATTTTAACTATGCTTTTAAATTGTTTTAATGGTGTTTGGGTTTTTTTGTGTGTGAGTTGGTTTTGAAGTGTGATTTTATTATGTATGCTTTAATTTGTTCACTGCCTTGGTGGCCCTTGTGGGGGGGCAGAAAGGCGGCATATAATTTTTCTAAGTATATGAATGGTAGAGGTGTTGAACTGCAAATATTTCAGGTCATTTGAATACAGTACTAGTACATAAGCAAAACTAGAACTATAGAAAGTAGAACTATATCCAGCTATTGTGATTTTGTATATGGTTTTAAACGATATTTATGGCTTGGATTGGTAAACTGATATTCGAGCCTACTCAAGTTGGGCTGTTTTGGGCTTCAATGCCAATGATTAAAATGCTACAAATATAGATGAGAGCTAAAGGAATTGGAAAATCAATATGCCATGGAACCTGATCAGATTTGGAATCCTCTTAGCATAAATGTATGAAGTGTCTTTATTTATGATAGTTGATTATGAGCTGGGAGCTGAAATAGACATGGAATAGTTAGAAGAGTTCAAGTGGGCTAATTTGGTCATTCTATTTAATTTTTCATTCTGGTATAAAATATGATGATATTACTGATTGTGTTGGGAGATATCTGAACTATACCAGAATTATATTGGCTAATATAATTTTTTAAAAACAGTTTTTTAAAAGGCAAAATCCTGTGTTGGGGAATCAGGAATGCTAGTATGGCCTTTTTTGTACCTTTTTTCCTTGGTCTGTCATTAGCAGTCAAACTTGTCCCTCCCTGCTTTCTGTCTGCTGATAAATCCCTATTAAATGTCTTTAATTAAATCTGGGAAATTTCCAAAATTTCTTTTCAGTCTGAACTGGAAAAGACACTATGTTGAAATTCTGTTTTAGCTTGCAGTTAAACACTTAGATTCAAATTTCCTTTGATTAGTAAAATAGAATCAAATTAGGGGAATAGAAGCCTCTTATTAGCAGAGTGCATTGACTTTCTACAAGTTTTGCCTCTTGCACATTGTGTTTGAAGAGTTGGTCCTGACAGCTTTCCCCCTTCCATACTCATTTCTCTTTGACCTGGTATTTGCTAGAACAAACATAGCATTGTGCTCAAACACTCACCATTTTGTTCATGCCTGCTCACCATTTGTGAAGAGGGAGTCAGTTTTTTCGAAGGTCGGTTTGACTTTTGCCTGCTTTCTAAGTTCCTAACCATGCAGTATAGCACAATTGCCTTGTTCAGCATGCACATTCTCACATAGTCCCATAGACTTCTACTCCCCATCTCTGTCCTCGCTGCATGACTTTTCTATTTAGAAGGAAAATTTTAAAATAGACAATTAATTGAGTCACAAATCATACAGATCATCCATAAATAAATGCTATATTTTAATAACATTCTATATTTCTATATTCATCTATGTGTCAAATATACAGCCCAGGGGCTGAATCAGCTTCCTTCTCCCTCTCTCTTGCTTCCTTCTGCTTCTCAACTTACTTTGCAAGGCTTGCTCAATTGCACAGGAGCTACAGAGCAAAACTTCAATTCTCTCCATTGGCTGAGGATCCTTCCCCTCCTGGTCCCCTGGGGAGGGCAGGAAAGAGCCATAGCTTCCTAGTTTCCTGGATCCCATGGGAAAAATACAAAGAAAGCATCTCAACAAGTGCTAATGTTTTAAGCATGTTTTAAGTTTTTTAAAAATCTTTAGTTGTGTTTGTCTGTGTCCTTTAAAAAGTTTATATCTCTACTACCTAATCTTAAGTTGGTACACACATGTCCCCGCCTGACATGGCCAGGCCCAGCAAGGTCTCATTTATGTCAGATCCGGCCCTCATAGCAAATGAGTTCAAGACCCCTGATCTATATTCATCTAGTGGTGGTAATGGCTGCTGATTGGTTTGAATCAGCAGTGTCTTTGCACATGCACAGTTTTGCAGAAGCCTGGTGCAAACCTGTTCCTATTTAGACTGGTGATCTACTTACATCTGAGCAACACCTTTGAAACAGTAAGATCTACTGTTGAACAAATTTCTGGTAAATGCTTGGCATCCTGAAGCATTCCTGTTCCCAGAGCTCACTGGTCATGCAGTAAATGCCTGCTTATTAAAAATGGCTCAAAAAGGGCTTTTAGAAACTGACAGTGGCATCCTAAGCAGTGTTGTACTCTTCCAAACCTTGAATGAGAGTGTAAAGTATATTTGCATCATCTAAGGACCAAGAAAGCTTGCTTTTTAGGTAGGTTTAATTATTTCCTTTTATACCTTGAATTTGAAATGATCTAGATTTAAATCATCTGGACTAAAAGCTTTTGGATATAAACCCTCAGTGCCTACTTATGCTTAAATGCTCTCTAGTACTGCACGCTACAGAAAAAAAAAATTGCTCTCATTTTGTATAAGGAATTGAGACTCTCCTAAGTGGTTAGAAGGCTGAAAGGAAAAAGAAACCCATTAATTATTCAAGTTAAATTGGAATGGTGGCCACAGATTATTGTAGTTTGGGACTTAAAAAAACCCCACATTTTAACTAGGGACCCATCTGAGAGCACAAATCCTGGAGGTGGGTAAAAGCTTCCCGCTTTTCCTATAGTCTCCCAACGAGATCAAGATAAAATTAATGCCTTTGGAACAATCAAAATGTATGATATGTGAGATAGTATTAATATGGTAAAGTAAGATAAACAATTTATTACATCTTTCTTTCATCACAGAAGAGTGTTTTAGTGAGTTCAAAATGCAGCACAAATTAGACATAGGTTAAGCCCAATTGAAATCTATAAAATTTAAACCTGTATTTAAATATAACTTTGAGAGACAGACAGTGCCATCCTAAGATTAATTTCCAGGGAGTGAGATCCACTGAATAAAGGTAAGGTTGTGAAAAGATCATTTTATAATTGCTTTCTTAGGTTCCTGTTAACATTCTTTAAAACATGTACACCGTATTATAGGGATGTGAAGTCAGGCTTCTAGTCATCAAGATCTAATTTGAACTATGCCAGGGCTTTTTTGGGGCAGGAGTGGAGTTCTGCCTGGGCTGGATAGGGCTCCGCTGGCATGCTGGGGAAGGTGCAGGGAGGCATCTTTAAACGCTTCCCCAATGGCTTTAGCTTTCTCCAGAGTGCCCATTGTGGCAGGCACACTGGGGAAGGCACAGGGAAGCTCCAGCTGGGGTTTTTTTGTAGAAAAAAAATGCAAATTTATAAAGACAGAAATCAATCCAAATTTGAATTGTTTCCATCATTCAAGAGTGGTGGCAAACCTTCTGATCTAACGATTTCTCTGGCATCTCATTGTCTAGTTTCATTTTCCTGAATGGCAAGAGGTACTTCGGGCAGCAAAAGGCGGGCATGACAACAGATTTGTGTCTGGTGGTGATGCTTTCTAAACAGAACAGATCATAGATCTTCCTGTCTACAGCAGAGTCCCAGATAATTAGCATTTCTGTACAGTTTCCATTTTCTGTAGATCCTTGCACCATCATATTGACTCCAAAGGACAACAGTTTAGGGGTCTGATGGTTATTATTCAGAACAATTTTACATTTTCCACTGAAGTGGTGCATTTTTTTTAAGCAATGGGAACACCATACTCTTGCCATTCTCATTTCTCAAGCCATAAAATAAAGCCATGATGATGGTGGTACTAACTTGCTGAATGCAATCAAACAGTTAAAAAACCATCAATCCTTACTCCGTTGGTCATCACTTTGAAAAAAGGGAAGGTAGTCACCAGTATCCATCTCTCTCTCTCTCTGAGTATGTAATGCTGCCACCAGGAATTTAATTCCAATTTTATTATTTAACATTTCCCATATAATTGTGCCCATGCTCTAAGACCCCTTCATAGGACCATGTTGTCCTGAAGATGAGACTCTTGTATTTTAATAGCTCATGATTCCAGGGTTACATAAAAGAAAATAAAGCTTTATTTGTACAAGAAGAGTATTTGTTTGAGGATGTTTAGTACTTATCTCTTCAGTAAATAAAATTGTGGATGTTAATAACTTCTGACTAAGTTGTCACACTCTTTCTCTTTACAATCTTCCCTTCTCTTGCCCTTTCTTTTTACTCAGGTTTCTGTCAGTTTCTTTCTTTCACATTCATGTAGTACTACTATGTAGTACTTCGACAATATTAGGATTTGACTCTCTCTAGACCCTAATACTCCCACTAATGTCTCTCTAGTCACTAATATGCCCTCTATAAGTATTACAACTTTCTTCCCTAGAATCCTAATGCTTTTCATAGCACTCTTTTGGATTTTATCAGAAGACTGCTCTTTCAGTCTTTGTTGACTGAACTTTTAATATTGACTGTTAACTTCTGACTGACTATTGCTGACTGTTAACTGCTGCTATCACTCTCTTTCCACACAGCTTTTTAAAAACTCACACATAATCTCAGTCATGAACCAATCATCTCACTTACTCATCCCCCTCTTTTACCCCCTTCTGTTCTGAAACTTACATTTAAAGAAACACACACCTAAAACTTTAAATAATTACAACTCATAAAGGAAAAGGCATGCCCCCCTATGAGAAAAAAGAAGCAAGAAAGGAAGCCATGTAGCATAGCTAACCCAATTAACATTGTATCTGTTCTATTTGATTATAATGCTATTTGTCCAGGGCTTTTTTTGAGCAGGAACGCGCAGGAACGCAGTTCTGACTGGCTTGGTGTCAGGGGGATGTGGCCTAATATGAAAATGAATCCCCACTCAGCTTTTCTACAAAAAGCCCTATCTGAAACAATGGTGACATCAGGGGGAGTGGCCTAATATGCAAATGAGTTCCTGCTGGGCTCCTTCTATAAAAAAGCACTGTTTAAGTCTGATGTTACATACTACTCAAATAACCTGTGATGGGCAAGGTGACCTTACACATTCCATGGACATTTGTGGTTTCTCAGTTTCAAATAGTATGCAGCTTTAGTAATTTTCATGATGGGAGAGAGGGAGGGAAGAGGATGGGGAGGAGGAGGGGGGAAGGGAGACAGAGGGAAAGAGAGATTTAGTGACATAGTTTGCTTGAGAAGTTGAAAGCAGCATTTATCCAAGGCTGCACTCTTCCCGACAGAGAAACATTATAATCCCCAAACCATCACCTAAAAGCACTGTGATTCAAACTGCTTATCTCCTGGTGCTATTCTGTGGTAGCCTCCAACCAGCTTCTCTTTCTGCTCAGTTTTCAGGGCCAGGTCTAAGGTTATATTTTTTAAAAAGTTATTAAAAACAAAGCTGGAAAAGGGCAGCCTGCACATGTCATGTTGGCGATCCCAACAAGGGTAACCAGCTATTTTAAAAGTCCTTTGCAAGAGTTTTTTCTACCTTTTTCTCTCTCTGCCATGAGAAAATAGTGTTTCTTCAGCCCTATGCTGGTTATGTCTATCATTTTCTGTGCATTATTTGAGAAATAACATTGAATGAGATTTACTATGATGGCTTTATATCTCCTGGCAGGAGCCATTTCCTTCTCCATACCACTTTTACTTTTCCCATTTTTTTAAAAAAATCAGGAAATGAATATAATTATATAAACACAAGTGGGGATCCACAGGGAACTTGTGGGGTGGCTGTCCCATTCCCCCACATTTGCTTCCTCCTCTCTCCCCCTGCCTCTTTCACACTCTTTCTTCCTTTGCCACTCCTTTTCCTTCTCTCTCCTCCATGCATGTCAGTTCCTCTGTCTTTCTGCTCCCTCATCACTCTCTTTATTTTTCTGTCTCCTCAACTCCTCACTCTTTTTCTCTCTTTCTGCCCCCACCCCATCACTCTCTCTTTTTGTCCCCTCACTGTCCCAGCCTCTCTCTGGCTCTCCCCTCAGCACAGCAGCAGCAATGGTGGCGCTTTCAGCCTCCCACCTGCTTCGTCCTTCACCACAGAAGCATTGGTGCTGGCAGCTCTCCAGGAATCCTAGCTACAAAGATCAATTTCCCTTAGGGTTGACAGCTCTAGGTTGGATAATTACTGGAGATTTGGATGTGGAGCTTTGTGACAGAGAGGTTGGTGAGAGATCTCAGCAAGGTATAATGCCATAGACTCCACCCTCCAAAGCAGCCGTTTTTTCCAGGGGAACTGACCTCTTTCACCTGGAGAGCAGCTGTAATTCTGGAGGTTAACCAACAAATAGTAGAATTCTGCCCCTGATGAAAACTGACCAGAGCATCCAATTACATTTGCAAGAAAACTGGGCATTCTGATTTGAATTCTTTAGTTTCTCTAATGAAATTTTTACTGTTTATGAGGATATGGCTATTCTGTAAATTAACTGGTGAACAAGGCATTGAAACCAGCCGTCATCAGTTGCTGGCCAGCTGATGTTATTTGTACTGTAGTCCCCAAGTAGTGATGGACTAATATTGTGTTTATTATAGCTACAAAGGAGGATGAACTATAAATGCCTTTGAGAGCAGTGTTGTCACTGTTACTCTACCTACACAGATGTACAGGATATGTTATCATTATCACTCATTTTCATTGTTTATATATTAGTATATTAGTGTTGTTAACATTATGATATGTTTCTATATGTTTATAAGAGTCTACATTTGAAACTTTCTTTAAAACTGTACTTTATTGTTTAAGTTACATACAGGGTTGCCTTCATGGATTTTCTCATCTGAAGGTTGGCAATGGTAATTCTTGTGAATGAAATAACTGGTTTGGAGAGTGGAGTCTATGGCATTATACTGGTCTGATGTCTTTCCTCTCCCCAAGCCCCACCCTCCCTAGGTTTCACCCCTCAAATGTCCAGGAATTTCTCAACTTGGAGTTGGCAACCCTATTTCCTTCCTGCCCAACAGCCAAACTACCTTTATCTGAGCCTCTGTCTTCAGCATTCTGTCTTTCAGCACATGAAAGCTCATACCTTGAATAAAAATTTGTTGATCTTAAAAGTGTCACCAGATTGCTTCAGACCAACATGGCTGCCCACCAAGAAGAACTGGAGTGAGAGGAGTTCATCACTTGTTTCTGTAACAGCTAACCTTTCATCGCTTGAACACATTATACATTATTACTGACCCTGACAAAGACATGAACCATCACAATATCTTGGTGGAAAAGATAGCACAAGGCATCCAAAATGGAGGTCTGACATTGGCAGGAGAGATGCTCAGGGAGATGGTGCCTTTTCAGCACCAGCACTGAGTAACAAATGGAAGAGAAAAGAATCTTGTACACTCCTTGGAGGGAGGGCAATATAAAAATGTAGTAATATGTGGTTGCTTTAGGATGGGAAGAAAGGCAACATGTTAAAAGAAGGATTTAAAAAGGGTATTGACCAGTACATTTTACCTATCTTCTCAGTCCATCTGGGAAGTGTTTTGGGTTTTATCTAGGAATATTAGAACATCTTGTCACAATATAAGCCACTGTACAAACATTGTTATGAATTATTAATAGGTATATTCTACTCTAAGTATATGCTATATATTAGGCTCATTTTGACTAGCCGAACTTGCTAAGCATGTAACATATATTTACAAAAATAAATAGCTATTGTGCTAAATCTCCCCAAATCATTACTCAAAGTTAGCATCCTTTCTCAAACATAAATCTGATGATAATTGAGGTTTCTAGCCATTCAGCTGAAGCCAAGGGCTCAAAGTGGCTGGTGAAGTCAATCATTATAAAGCTTGTTAGTGTGTCAGCCCTCTGGGTATTGTTTAACTAGCATCAAAACACACATGTACAAACCCCAGCAGTGTCTGCTTCATGGTTCATAAATCTATCCAGCATTCTGTTATTTGCCATTTGATGGCAGCTAATCAAACAGTAGAGAAAATGCATGGTACTAAACAGTCAGAGGGTTCCCTGGAAGCAAGGGCAAATTGTAAATGTGAACAAAGAAAATCATGAGTACTGCAGAATTGGTTAATGGAGGATGGAGAATTTATATGCCTGGCTAAAGAGAATCTTGGATGCTGAAGTCATTAGGTATTCACAGTATCCTTATTTAAGCCTGGAACATGGGCCAAATCCATAGCATCATTATATTTACTACAGAAAATAATGGAAATTTTTAAGATTATCTGTTCATGCATAAGGAATATGCCAATTCTAATGATCAAGCAATTAAGACAATGAAAAATGTGGATAGTGGAAGCTTTATTATGCCTCTTTTAATAACATAGAGGCAAAATAATATCACATCAGTATCATTATATTGCAAGGAGGTTCTAGTAACTAGAACAGGTTATCACACATCCAAGATCCCTTCCATATCCATTATTGACTGACCAGTCTTTCTCTCTCTCTCTCTGTGTTCTGGTTTTAATATGGAGAATTATGTTTAGTGGTTCACTTGACTTGAGAAGAAGTGACCTAACCCCTCAACTAACGTGTTTTTCTGTTTGTGGTTCATGCATTTGCTCAGGAGGTGGAAAGCTTTTAGAGATGCCAGCCTCTGGGTGAGATCTGGAGATCCTCTGGAATTACATCTCACCTCCAGATCAGTTCTCCTGGAGAAAATGAATGCTTTAAAGGGTGGACACTGTGGCTTTGTACTGCACTGAGATCCATGTCCTCCCCAGGCTCCATTTCCAAATCTCCAGGATTCCAACATAAATCTGGCAACCCTACCCCTCCATAAGAAGTGGGGCTAAGATGCTGGCATAAAGCCAGTGCCCCAGGCAAGGCTCTGCCACTGCCCTCCACCATGCACCAGCCTGAGCATGCGCATGAGCTCAGCAGCCCAGCCAGCAAGGCTCTGCTTCCCTTCTGTGCTGTGACGCAGGAGGCAGAGCCAAGTTTGCCATCCAGGGCACTGGTGCAGAACACGCTGTTTTGCAGTGTATTTCACACAACTCAGGCACATGGGCGGGTGGGAGGGCCAAAACCACCACCCTCTCCCAGGCCTGCGCCCTGGGCAGCTGCTGAATGCTGCCCTATGGACACACTGGGCCTGCCCCCCATCCCCAACCAGGGGTTGTCACCAGGGGGATGTGACAACTCTACTTTTCATGGTGGAGGAGGAGGTGTGTCCCCTTCACTACACTACACTAATGATGCTGCTGGTAATGCAAATTCTTTATGTGGATTTCTAATCAAGCAGGTGTCTAATCCCCAATCTCCCTCAAATTTTGAAGTGAAAGAGTTGTGTGAATCAGGCACCTCCAAGGCCAGTTGTTTTGCATAGTAACATCAGCATAGTATGACAGCATGTGTGTTGATGGTGATGCCTGTGCGGGCTCATATTCAACCAGTGCTGCACCAACTGCACTGGCTGCCAATAGAGTACCGGATCCAGTTCAAGGTCCTGGTGTTAACCTTCAAGACCCTATGTGGCCAGGGACCTGCATATCTTCAGGACTGCCTCTCCTTATAAGGGATATGCAAATTCTGATGATCAAACAATTAAGACAATGGAAGATGTGGATGGTGGAAGCTTTATTATGCCTCTTTTAATAACATAGAGACAAAATAATATCACATATGTATTAGCTGACCACCACTTTCTGGTTGTCCCCAGCCCCAAAGATATCTGTTTAGCCTCAACCAGGGCCAGGGCTTTTTCTGCCCTGGCCCCAGCCTGGTGGAACAAGCTCCCTCTTGAGATCAGGGCCTTGCAGGGTTTGCTACAATTCCACAAGGCCTGCAAGATGGAGCTGTTCTGGTGGGCTTTCAGTTGTGGCAATGGACATCCAAATCTATCTCAGCCTCCCCTGCTGACAATTGCTGGCCATATGGAACCACTTCATTTTCTTTTAGCCACCCTAAATTTTCATTTTCTTTTAGCCACCCTTGCTTGGTGTTGACCTGTATTCACTTGTTATCCTGACTATACTTGCCTATGTTTTAACTGAAATGATTTTAATTGTCTATATTTATATTGTTAACCTGCCCTGAGCCCGCTTGTGGGAAGGGTGGGATAAAAATTGCACAAGATAAATAAAATAAATAAAAACTCAGGTTACACATGTGAGATTATATATGGGATGAGCTGTGGTGCAAAAGGTCCCAGGTGTTCAATTTATGGCATCTTTAGATAAGAGATTTCTGGTACTAGGTCTCGGGAGAAACCTGTTTCTATCTGAGACCCTAGAGAACCACTGCCAATATGAGTAGACAATTGCTATATATGGACCAATGGCCAGCCACTGTAGGGCAGTTACTGTATGTGAGTCCGCCTTGGTGGGGAGGGCGGGGTATAAATTTAATAAACTAAACTATATGGACCAGTGGCCAGCCATTGTAAGGTAGTTTCCAGTCTTCATCTGTAAGTGTGACTGAAGGTCATCCACAGTATGATGATCAAGGTAAATTCTTGAACCAAGTATGTGTGCTTTGAAGCAATATACCTGAACCATGTAGAAAGCTACTATGTGCTAGAGAAATTTCAGAAGCCATTTTCTTTAAATGACCACAAACTACCTTCTTTTTATTTAAACACTAACAAGCTAGAAATATAACCTAGATGTCTTGTTATGTAGCAGTTCTGAATTTAATATACTTTCTCTTCAAAAATATGCTTTTTATACTGTAAAAGTTTATATATTGTTACAATACTGAGTTTAAATTACAAGCCCTCCGGCAGAATTATTGATGATGGCATATGACTTGGAAGGGCAATTTAAGATACAGATTACGATGAAGAAAATGTTCCATTAATAGCTATCTGAGTAGATTTTGTTGTTCTACACCTGCACACATTATTCCCTGTCATGTTGTTTCAGTGCCATTTCCCTTCCAATATTACAAACATCTGTTCCTGCCATTACATTGAATTCCAGGAACTAACTTTGCTGTGTCCAAGCCCATAAAAGTGTCTTTAAAGCAGAGCCTTTTATAATTCCACTACTGAACAAATGAAAATGGAAAACAGAGTATACGGATTTTCTGCTGCCATTTGTTCATGAACTCTTTGTAAAACTAGACAAGTATCATACAGAAAATCAAAGCAGAAACAGAAACAATGAAATATTTAAAAGCTGTACCATCTGTGTTAAAGCAGCAGGGAATATCACGAAATGGCAGGGTCTCCAAAGGGAGCAATATGCTGCAAATAGCTCTCAGATTCACTGTACACACAGGCAGGAGCTGATGGAGGGATACGATAGGCAATCCTATTAACACCTTACTTTAGCAGGCAGGGATACAATCACCCCTAAGTCCCTTTGCATTTTGCTTTTCTCCTTTGTGCATAGCTGCAATCAATGTTCCCTCTAAGCTGCAGAGTCTTGTGAGCAAAAATTCTACTTTATGAGCTACTGGCATTAAAGTTGTGAGCTACTGCATAAATTATTGTGCTCTGTGGTCATCCTTCTTGAGTTAAGACAAAAATGTGTGAGCTAGAGGCTAAAAATCTATGAGCTAGCTCATGCTAACTCAGCTTAGAGGGAACACTGGCTGCAATGATGGGAAAAATAGTTTGTGCTACTGTAGCCTATGGATGGAATTCTGCAGCACAGGGAAAGAACTGGGCAAGGATGATGGACATAGTATGTGAGGTATCATGCCTTAGTCAGGCTTCCCGAGGGATTGTTCCTTCATTGGTGATGAAGTTGTGGAAACTGCTGCCAGAGGATGTGGTGGTGGTGACGGAATAAACAGCTTTAAAAGGGGATTAGATAGATTCATGGAGGATAAGTCTATCAATGGCTATTAACCATTGTGACTGGGGGGGGGGGGCGTCCACATTTAGAGGAACTAAGTCTCTGAATCCCGGAGCCAGGAGGCAAGATCAGCAGAAAGTCTTGGCCTCTATTGTGAGAAAAAAACCCTAATTTCAGAACATTGTAGTCACTCTTTTGGTTGCCAGGGTGCCTGGAGATTCAACTCACACACATCTGCCAGGAGAATGTGGGTTTTGTCTACCAGAATGTATGGACTTATGTGAGTACAAACAGCCATAACACTGCAGTAGCACTCCGTGTCTCTGGAGGAGTGCTAACCAGGAGAACAGATGGGCTTCCAGTCACTCTGTGCAATCACCATCTCAGCCGTTGCAGTGGAAGAAGGTACGCCACCAGGAACTGTCCAGGCAATCTGTTTCCAGCCTTGAACATAGAATCCATATGGGAAGGCTAACATCACCAGTAGCTATCTTCTTGCAGCGCCAGACTCCATTACAGTGAAGTGAGAGGCTCACATACTCAACAGATGTCACCTATGCATAAGGCCATCAAGCTTATCTTAGGCGTGGATCCTGTCAGACTGCCTAAGCCTTTGTCCAATGGAACCCAAGACTGGTGCCAGTAGAGGAATGAAGAAGAGGAAGAACATCTTCACCCAGAGCCAAGTTTCTTTGTATAGATCGGATATTACCTTAGGTAGCAATCTGGCCATCTATTGTCACCTTTTTAGATAAGTTTGATAGTCTTAATCACCTCCACCCCAATAATTTCTCCCATTCTTTCCCTTAATGATCATCCTGGAGCCTCCCCCTTTGGCCCATTGTTATCTGGAAGTCCAATCAGGTAACTAAGGCCAAATCTTCTCATTGGCCAGGTATGGGCATCCAATCAGGTGCCCCCAATAAACTGGCTATTGGCTACCGCATAAGTCCAGCCCTTATGGTCATTGTGGAGCCTCCCCTTTTCTGAGGTCATGTACCAGCTGACCACCTGTCATCCGCCACTGTACCTCCCATCCTTTAAGGGCTCAAGGTAGTCCTTATAACCTGTGACCCAGCTCCCCACAGGTGTGCATCTAGCAGTACCCCATTCCTGCTGTTTAGATACATCTCCGATTCCTGATCAGTTGAGGGTCCTTTCCGCCTAGTCCTCGTTTGTCGCCATTGGATCCTTCCTTGAAGACTACGATCGGTAATTATCACCCTGTTTGTCCATCCTTATGTTACCTCTATGCATTTCTCTCTATTTTTATTAGGACTGTATGTGTGTTGTATGTATTCATTACCTTGTATGTGTGTTCTTTATTTTTCTGTAATAAATTTTTAATTGTTTTAATTAGTGTCCTTGGTAAATTTAACAATAATTTCCTGCTGTATCTAAACAGCAGGAAGTGGAATCCTATATACATAGATTCTAGATCCTTTTTAAGCCATAGATGCCCACCTGTCAATTCCCCAACCTCGTTTTGAGGGCATTTTGGCTTACACTATGCCCTGTTGTTGGCTGTCCAGAGTAAATGACTGACCACTGTGTGAGACAGGATTCTGGACTAGATAGACCCCTGGTCTGATCCAATATTTGGTTATGCGCTGCCCTGAGGATTCCCCTATCCCCCCCCCAAAGGTTTGGGCTACAAGAGGTTTAATTAATATCTATTTCAGAACCTCTGAGTGCAAAATTAAAAGCGTTGTTAGGAGAGCTTAGGATATATTCCAGAAACCTTTGAAAGTTGATCATCCCTATGCTACACACCCTCCTTCCAACTCTCTCCTGAAGTAACAATCCACAACACTCAAAAGTGCCAGACTTTGTTTCAACAACCGCAGTTCATCTGTCAAATTTGGCTCTGGCTCATGAAAACATATGCCACAAATAACTGATTCAACTTTAACATGCTACAAAACTCTTTGTTGTATATATAAGGGCAGGGCTTTTTTTGAGCTGGAATACACCAGAACACTGTTCTGGCTGGCCAGGGCAGCAGCATTCTGCTGCCTTAGCCAGTGTTCCGGCTCAGCTTCCCAGCTGGCTGGCCGGGCTCAGGGGGCAGAGCAGTGCTTATGTGGCAGCCTCCTGACATCCCACTGGCTGGTGGGGCTCAGGGGTCTGAGCCACGCTTGTATAGTGTTCTCCCAGTGTCCCACTGGCCAGTGGGGCTCAGGGGGCTGAGCTGCACTGTGTGGTGGGCTTTATGTGAGAGTAAAGAGTCAGCAGTTTTAAAAGTGAGTTGCTCCCATCCCCTCCCTCCCTCCCTCCCTCCCTCCCTCCCTCCCTCCCTCCCTCCCTCCCTTCCTTCCTTCCTTCCTTCCTTCCTTCCTTCCTTCCTTCCTTCCTTCCTTTCTTTCTTTCTTTCTTTCTTTCTTTCTTTCTTTCTTTCTTTCTTTCTTTCTTTCTTTCTTTCTTTCTTTCTTCTTTCTTTCTTTCTTTCTTTCTTTCTTTCTTTCTTGGCATTGTCTTCTGAAGAACTGCTGCTGGTTATGTGGGTGCTTTTAAAGGTCTAGTGGGAGCAGCTGCAGCTTCTACATGGAGGGAGGAAGGGGATGGCAGGTGGGGGGTGGAAGCCAGCTACCACCAGTTCCACTTGCACTTGATAATCCCAGCTGGTGTGGCATAATATGCTAATGAGTATGTGGCCTAATATGTTAATGAGTTAATATGCTAATGTTAGGGGATGTGGCCTAATATGTTTATGAGTTCCTGCTGGCCTTACAAAAAAGCCCTGTGTAAGGGTATATAATGAAGTATCATTTACAATTACTCTTAAGTCTCTTCCCACCAAAAAACATGCATTTGTTTGTGCCCTTCCCAGAGCCTCAGACCAGGAGATTGTTTCACTCAGTTCTGTTTGAGAAAAGATTTATTGACAACCAAGAAGATGATTTGATAAGTCCCTGCTGACAGCATGAGGATACCAGAAACTGGGATTTACACCAAGCACAACCTAACAATTAAATGTTCATACAAAATGTCACTTTCTGATAGTTCCTTATTTACTGTTTAATCTATGAATTGAAAATTTCTGGCCTATTTAATCACCAAACCTTAGGTAACAAAGGGTTAAGTGCAAAAAGTATCAAGGCCAATGTAGGATGAGTGTGCGTGCAGGGTGTCACTGTATTCAGAAGCAGTTTGTAGATGCTCTTTCTGGCTTCTTGAAGTTTCTTCACAGTGGGATGCACAGAGTAATAACTAGCTACAAAACAGATAATGAAACCTCCATTTACAATCAGGTTGCAACAACTAAGATATTTTTAATATATGGATGATCAGTTTAATTAAAGTTATTTTGATTATTGGTTTAAATTGTAGCCATATTTCCACAATTTTGTAATCTGAAGATCTGTTATGGATTTCAGAGTGTGAGTGTGAAAGGCAGCCAAGTGAGAGCAGAGATATACAAAATAGAGCACAGGTATACAAAATAGAGTTTAAGGCTCTCCCTTGTCTACAGAATAATCAAAATAGTGCTTGTGAATCTTGCTGTTTTCTTTGTCTGGTGTTAAATGAAAACTTTTTCTGTGTGTCAGCTAAAATTATTGTACTTTTTTGTTTGTAATAATTTATCTTCTTGATTTTAGTATATGTATCAATGTAACAATTACATCAATGTAATTATTTGATCCATGTGAACTTCTGTTACTCCATCAAACATCTATTTTTTTTATCTGGGAATATTAGGTAAAGGATGAGTGCAGCGACAGGATTATGTTTTATTTTTTAAATAAAAGTAAGAATCATTGTAATACTTAAAGTAGGAGGTGAGCCGGGGGGGGGGCAGGTGAGCAGGCAGGGGGTCTAAGTGGATGCAGGGGAAGCCAGACTGGGCAGCCAAGGTTGACAACCTATTTATGTGATCTTGAAGAGCATTTGGGGTTGCTGCGCTTTTTTTCAATTAATGTGAGTAATATGGCTTTACAATTGGTAACCCCTGAGTGAAGCTGTCTGCACCCCAACTGCTGATCCCAGCAGAAGAATATGGGTGCAGATAAGCTATTGACAATTAGATATGGCTGCTGTGTGGGTGGCGGGAGGGAGGCACACACTCCTTGTCCATATGTGGACTTCAAGAAAACCAGTTGTGGGCTGGAAGTCTGTAAGACTTGATTTGGAGAGATGCGTAGAAAGGATCTGAGAACACATTCATTTTGCTTTTTTACCCAGACCACTACTTCAAGCTATCTTTGCCTAGTTAACTTTTAAAAAGGCATTGCTTCTGTCCCAAGAAAGTGTATATCTAATGAACATCTGTGTTGGGATGGGGGTGAAGGCTGTTGATGCATAACACCCAACTGTTCACAAAGTTACTTACACTCACCTTATTCTGTTTGTTTTTTCTACTGCTACTAATCATTAGTGGTGGGATGACTGCACTTCTGGTGACATCAGGGGGTGTGGCCTAATATGCTAATGAGTTCCTGCTGGACTTTTTCTACAAAAAAGCCCTGGGTTAGCAGTAAGGACCTTGATAATACAGTGTACAGTCTTACTATGGTGATACTATCAACTGTATCTCATTTAAGAAATATTTGAAAATTGTTTTGTTAAGGTGAAGAATGGATACATTCTTACACAGCTATGTTTGCTTCATAATTTTTTTTTAAAAATGGGACAGTTTTTTTTTAAATTGATGAATGAAATAGAGAGGTGAAACTAAGGGCTAAAACACTTCATTTGCCTGAGAAGATTGTCAGTTCTGCATTGTATGATTGGAACAGAAGCTGTGAAGCCAAGTTCACACTAAGGTGAAGTACATGCTGTGATGGCTCTTAGAATGCCATGGCTTTCTTCCCTTTCTGTTTACTTAATAAGTAGCATTGGATCATGAAACTACAATACTTCAAAAGAAAAGAAAAACCCAAGAAACATGTAGCTTTGTGGCAAGACTGTTCTTTTGCTTTTCACACATTTCAAAACTTTTCAGTTTATAGCACGCTGTGATGATGTTTCTTCTTACTCTTTCTCTTTTTTTTGCTACATTAAATATAAATAGAGAGGATAATATGTCTTGCTAGCCTTTCATCCTTTTAGCTCTCTAGACTCCACTAAAGTTGATAGATTTCCCTGGCTTAACCCCTACCAGTCATCACCAAAATGTCCACATCTTTCCAATCATTCCACACACCAATCCAAATCTCATAGTGCTGCCAACCATGGAAGATTGTCATATTAGACCCTGTACAGATGGTGCAAGTTGGCATGGTGCCACTGACTTTGCATAAGCTGACCTCATTCATAATTGCAGCTTGTCACAGGCAAGTCTCAGAAGGTTAGAGGTTTGTGTGACAGACTGGAATATGATTGAACTTTGTCCTGGATTATATTGGTACCATATGCTGTTCAGTGATGAAGTATTGGCTCTGAAGTCCCCTTGCTTAACTGGACATGAGAGGAGTCTATTATGCTTCTATGTAAGTTATCCATTGTATTTAAAAACTGATTCAGACCAAGACTCAGAGCATTTTAGAAAACAGTATCTTTCTCCTACTTGATTATTCGAATACATTGAGTGGTTCTGTATGTTTTGTGACCAGGGATATGCACTATACACATGTTTTATTTAGGATTGACTCATTTTGTTTATTAAAAATTTAGATATTCAGATTCTTAATATTGTGATGACATTTTTTTTAGTCGTTACCTAGCTTGGTTGCTGTTTGCACT
Organism: Heteronotia binoei; assembly: GCF_032191835.1. Lineage (NCBI taxonomy): Eukaryota > Metazoa > Chordata > Lepidosauria > Squamata > Gekkonidae > Heteronotia > Heteronotia binoei. The sequence continues at coordinate 82,245,180 of NC_083229.1, forward strand.
GCTCTCAATGGAAAGTGTATTTCTATTGCTTTTCATCTCCCCAGCTGGGATGAAATTCACAGAGACTGCAACCCTTGCTTAAGGGATCCCCCCCTCACAAATCTCAGGAAGACAGGAGAAAGCCTATATGTTTTACAGCCAGCTTTATGTCCAGTGGCATCAACAGGATTTTTTGGGATATGAGCTTTTGAGAGGCATAGCTTCCATTGTCATATTCAGAGCTTCAACTCTTGAAATCCTATACCCTGTAAACTTGAAAATCTGTAAAGTTCTATTGAACTCAAATCAACGTTATTGATTTCACCATTTGTATAATAGGGAGTTGCCCCAAAAGACCAGCACAACCACTTTTAACTTTAAGAGGGGTAAATTCTCTGAGATGAGGAGGCATGTGAAGAGGAAACTGAAAGGAAAGGTAAATGCAGTCAAAACCCTTGGGGAAACTTGGAGGCTACTTAAAACTACAATCCTAGAAGCTCAGATAAAATATATACCATGTTAGAAAAGTCACAAACAGGTATAAGAAAAGGCCTGCATGGTTAACAAACAAAATTACAGAAGCTGTAAAAGGAAAGAAGAATTTCTTTAAGTGGTGGAAAGCTAGTCCAGGTGAGATTAATAAAAGGGAGGTGGCGGACCTGGAGAAGCAGAGACAGTCAGTTAGGCACTCAGAGAAGACACTTGGGAACTTGTTAGATGAGCCCCACTCTGAACATGGCAGCCCCGTTGCTGCCAGGGAGCATGAGGGTCAAGAGGTAACAGGGCACCGTGCTGAGGATAAGGGGAATGCGCCCTCAAAAGGGATCTCTTCTTCAGTTGGTGAGCAGGTATCCTTTCGCGCCAAGGAACCATTCCTGGGCAGGGAGGGAGGGGGTGGGGTCTTGGTAGTTGGTGATTCGATTCTTAGGCAAGTGGACAGCTGAGTGGCAAAACTGCATACTGACCATATGGTGACTTGCCTGCCTGGTGCGAAGGTAGTGGACATTACGCATATTGTAAATAGGCTGATAGACAGTGCTGGGGAGGAGCCAGTAGTTGTGGTGCATGTTGGCACCAACGATGTGGGGAAATGCAGTTGTGAGGTCCTGGAGGAAAAATTTAGGCTGCTAGGCAGGAAACTTAAGGCCAGGACCTCCAAGGTAGCCTTCTCAGAAGTGCTACCTGTTCCATGTGCAGGGCTGGAGAGACAGGCACAAATTAGAAGTCTCAATGTGTGGATGAGACGATGGTGTAGGGAGGAAGTTTGTTTAAATTTGTTAGGCACTGGGGTGCTTTCTGGAACAAGTGGGAGCTGTACAAAAGAGATGGTCTCCACTTGTCCCCCGAAAGAACCAGGCTACGGTCACCTCGAGGTTGGACTATTGCAATGCCCTCTACATGCCCTGTGCCGAACCCAGAAATTGCAGCTAGTGCAGAACGCCGCTGCCCGGCTGTTATTGGGGCTCCCAAGATGGGAGCACATTCAGCCGGGGCTCCGGGCTCTGCACTGGCTGCCACTATCTCACCGAGTTCGGTACAAGGTGCTGGTCATCACCTTTAAAGCCCTATATGGCCTAGGACCTGCCTACCTGAAGGATCGTCTCTTCCCACACGTGCCCCAGAGAGTACTGAGATCGGGAACTCAAAATCTCCTTGTTGTCCCCGAGCCAAAGGAAGCCCGGCTGAAAACCACAAGGGACAGGGCCTTCTCTGTAATGGCCCCGTCCTGGCGGAACCAGCTGCCGGAAGAGGTAAGGGCCCTGCGGGACCTTGTGCAATTCTGCAGGGCCTGTAAGACAGTCCTCTTCCGGCTGGCCTACAACTAGCCAGCACTGAAACTGAAACTGAGTGGAGATGTAAGACCACCGTATGTCTTGAATGTTTTAAATATAACTATGTGATTGTTTAGATTTTTAGATTTTTAGTGGGTAAGCTGTGAATGACTAATTTTTATCCATAATTTATATTTTTATGTTAGATTTTACATGTTGTAAGCCGCCGTGAGCCACCTAGTGGGAAGGGCGGGATATAAATCACAAATAAAAAAATAAAAAATAAAATCAAAAAGGTGGCAGAGCAGTTTTTAAACTAAATCTTGGGGGAAAGCTGACAGAAGATTAAATGTCTCTGGTTCGGAAGGACTCATCTCAAAGAGATGAAGGGTTAGCTGTTACTTTTCTACCAGTTAATGGATCAGAGTTGTCCACTGAGATGGTGACAAACAGCATGGACTGTCTCCCAAAGTCTCGAGGCAGCAGGAGGAAGGTTGTGGGCCTAACTTGCCTGGGATATTATAGAAGCTTGGAGGCTATTTAAAACAACAATCCTAGAAGCTCAGATAAAATATATACCACAAGTTAGGAAAGGCACAAACAGGTATAAGAAAAGGCCTGCATGGTTAACAAACAAAGTAATGGAAGCTGTAAAAGGTAAGAAGGACTCCTTTAAGCGGTGGAAAGCTAGTCCAAGTGAGATTAATAAAAGGGAACACAGGCTGTGGCAAATCAAATGCAAGACTGTGATCAGGAAGGCAAAAAGGGACTATGAGGAGCATATTGCAAAAAACATAAAGACCAACAATAAAAATTTCTTCAAATATATTAGAAGCAGAAAACCAGCCAGGGAGGCAGTGGGGTCCTTGGATGACCAAGGGGTAAAAGGATTACTGAAGGAGGATAGGAAAATGGCTGAGAAGCTGAATGCATTTTTTGCCTCAGTCTTCACTGTGGAAAATTAGAAGTGTCTGCCCGCTCCAGAACCACTAATTTTGGAAAGGGTGTTGAAAGACCTGAGTCAAATTGAGGTGATAAGAGAGGAGGTTCTACAACTGATTGACGAATTAAAAACTAATAAGTCACCAGGTCCGGATGGCATACATCCAAGAGTTCTGAAAGAATTCAAAGGTGAACTTGTGGATCTCCTGACAAAAATATGTAATCTTTCATTGAAATCTGCCTCCATTCTTGAGGACTGGAAGGTAACACAGCTACTCATATGGAGTTAAAATAGAAGTGACTGTCTTGTGCTGATGTTACTTTCTTAATAATAAAGTATTAGCAGAAAATCACTGCTACAAATGATAGTGGCTTGATCCAGGAAAGCCAGAATTTCTATGCACAGAGTGTGACTTCCTTATGGCTATAGCTCACAAATTACCTCCTTCCCCACAAAGTCCCCCACAAACAGAATTTCAAGCTGCAGAAGAAGAGGGGGAGGTCAGAAGGTGAAAATCAGGATCCAAGGAAATGATTTGTTCAATCTAATCTTGAACAAGAGCAGATACCAGGACTCTGTTGTGGATCTTGTCCCTCCCAAGTGAAATCTGAGCAATGTTTTGCAGCTGAAGTGAGGTAAGGGGATTTCTTTTGTGTGCTCATTTATATAGAAAACTCAGGAGAAAGAGGCAGCTCAGACTGAAGGTTAATTATGATGTTCTTTTCAAATTTCAGGTGTGAGCCATAGCAATCGATGTTGCAATTTTGTTGGTAGTTAAGGCATGGTTCTCTGAGCACTGTTTGCTGTGTTGGGTGTTCACTGAGAACCTAGCTGTAATGAGTAGCAGCAACTAACAGGGATGTTGTAGGCAGGGGACATCTGGCAGGACAGAAATATACATCTGTACAGTCAGACATTGCTTACTTTGAAACAATTTACTAAAACTCTGATGCCAAAATGTTGGTCAGCAAACAATAGACTTCAAAAAGTTGCTGTACTTGAGTAATGACAAGTAGGGAAAGAGTGATCCATTCTTGCTTGAGCTGTTGTCCTAGAAAGGAATTACCCAATAGAGCATGGAAAGTCACAAGAATTTTCTATATCAGGGATACTGAGAAATTTGTAAATAATGCAATTGTCATCCAGACCTGGAAAGATGCTGCTGACCTATGTTAACATTGTACTGACTTGCTTCAATTATGTGTGTCCCGACTCCCAAGATCATAATGGACAGGTCATGCAGCATTTAAATAACTGATGTAGAGAGGGTATGCACTGTGTTTTCACCTGCACAATTGGATAGCATTAATCTGTCAGCAGAATTCATTATGCTGGCATTGGCAGAATCCAACAACACTAACTAGGCAACATTATGCAAATCCAGTTAATACAAATGAACTCTACATGCTCAGCTTTTGAAATTAGGCAAGGAGACAAATGGGTATGGCTGGAGTATTAGAAGCACAAGTTGTGCTGTTTCATTCCCCCATCCTAGCAGGATTCAGGCACCTTATTAAGAGCCTCTTCTCTTAAGCCCTGCTCTCTGTGTCTCCAACTGCACAGACAAGGTGGATGATGACCAGAGACAAGTAAAAAGAACACCAAAAAGGGATACAGTGTGTAGAACCAGATGAAAAAAGTGCCAAGAAGCACCACAATGTATAATTATACTGAACACAATACTGTAAGGCTTGCCTGTTGTGGTGGAATCTGCCATCAAGTCGCAGCTGACTTATGGTGACCCCATAGGACTATCAAGGCAAGAGATCTTCAGTGGTGGCTTACCTTTGCCTGTCTCTGTTTAGTGACAGCGGACTTCCTCAGAGGTCCCTCATCTAAATACTAACTACAACTAACCCTGCTCAGCTTCTGAGATCTGATCAGATTGGGTTAGCCTGGGCCAGAGCCTACTTTTTCTAGTGCCAGGCCAAAAAGATTTCTTTTTTACTTAGGCTTTTAATTGGGGGGGGCGGAAATTCTGTCTTTTTTGTATGGTCTACTTCTAGCCCAAGGACTATCCTATGAATATCAATTTAGGCTGCTGAATATTGTTTTATGTCTTGTTCTTATGCTGCTGTTTCTATGATTTTATTGTATTGCTTTAACTTCATGACTGGGCTTGTCTCTGGAGAGATGCACATATATTGTCTAAATAAATAAAACCACTTTTTGTGTAAGCTGTGTTTTTCCCCTGTTGGTTGCATTTGGTAAAAAGAACACCAAGGAGGAACACAGTTTGCAGAACCAGATAAAAAGAAAAGCCAAGAAGCACCACACTGTATAATTATACTGAATACTGTAAGGATCCCACCCCTTTCTCCAGCCAAGACCTCATTGGTTAATGGGGTCCCCATCTTGTTTTGGACTTAATTGCTTTAATAGGCACACCATTTTATAGCCTAAATGCCAAGGAGACCTGAAACTTAGGGCATCTTATAAGGGCACCTGGGTTCAGCCATGACATTGGAAATTCCCAGGGACAAAGAGGAGGGTGTGTGCTGGCATCACAAACTGATTAAGTGCGAATAGACAACAAGAATTACAGAAACTAACGGGTTGTGAAGTCACCTCCAAGGTAAAGTATCTAGGGGTGGAGATAACAATTAAAAATATTGATCTTTTTAAAAATAATTATGAGAAGTTATGGCATAAAATGGATGAAGATATGCTAAAATGGAATAAGCTTAATTTGTCATTGCTGGGCAGAATAGCTGCAATTAAAATGAATATTCTACCAAGGATAATATATTTGTTTCAAAGTATTCCTATTGTGAAGGATGCTAAACAATTTGATAAATGGCGTAGGAAAATTTCAGGATTTGTGTGGGCTGGGAAGAAGCCAAGGATTAAAATGAAAATTCTGTCAGATGCAAAAGAGAGAGGCGGATTTCAACTACCAGATTTAAAATTATATCATGAAGCAGTTTGCTTAGTGTGGATGAAAGAATGGATAACGCTGTTAAACAAAAAACTTCTAGTGTTGGAAGGTCACGGAAATAAATTTGGCTGGCACACATATTTGTATTATGGAAAAAAGAGGATGGATGGTCTTTTCTCTCACCATTACGTAAGAAGCAATTTATTAAATACATGGACAAAATACAAGAAATATGGAGATGAGAGAAGACCTTTATGGATAGTGCCAGCTGAAGTAATAAAGATAACGGCTGAGATAGGTGAAGAAAAGTGGTTGTCATATAATCAATTGTTAAAAATACAAAGTGGAAAAATAGAATTGAAAACTGCTGAAGAATTGAGTCACAAATATGATTGGTTTCAAATGCAACAAATAAAGAGCTTGGTAGAGAATGACATTAAAACTGAAGGAATAAGGAAAGAGCAAACAGAAATGGAAAAAGTTCCTCTTGGAGACAATGATAAACTAATTTCAAAAGTATACAAATTACTCTTACAATGGTCTACAGAAGATGAAGTAGTGAAATCTCAAATGATTAAATGGGCAATTAATGTAAATAAAGAAATAAAGATGGAATCTTGGGAATATCTGTGGAAGAACTCTATGAAACTTGCAACATGTCAAAGTATTAAAGAAAATTGTTTTAAGATGATGTATAGATGGTATATAACTCCTAAAAAATTGGCAAAGATGAGTAATAAGATGCCAGACAGATGTTGGAAATGTAAAAAGCATGAAGGTTCTTTCTACCATATGTGGTGGACTTGTGAAAGAGCTAAAATGTTTTGGCAGATGATTCAGCAAGAGATTTCTAAGATTTTGGGATATGAGTTTAACAAAGTTGCAGAGACTTTTCTGTTGGGACTACAAATGGAAACATTTCCAAAAGAAGAACTTTAATCTGGTACTTGCTCTTAGCCGCTAGGACATTGTATGCACAGTTGTGGAAGCAAGAAAAAATACCAGAGAAATGGGCTTGGATTATAAAAGTTATGACATGGAGTGAAATGGACAAATTAACAAGAATATTAAGAGACTATAATTTGGAAGTTTTTAAGATGGAGTGGAAGAAGTTCAGAAGATATGTAGAAAAAGAGTGGAAAATAAAAGGACATTGGACAATTTTTGATAATGATTAAGTTTTAAAAGAAGAATATAACTTTTGGGTTTTTTTTAATAGTTAAGGGTACCTTTAATATTTGTTTTTTTTAAGTAAATAAAACTGGTGAGGGTCAAATAACGGGGGTAGGGGTAAGAGAAAAATAAGATATGGGGTAGATAAATTTTTCTTTTTAAGTTGTAAGATATTGATAATTTGCTACCATATGTTACCAATAAAATTGTTTATACCCGAAAAAAAAAACTGATTAAGTGCAATCTCCCCCAGCTCAGGGTTATCAGTAACAATAAGACTTCACAACCAAGTAGAGTTCTGTGGCACTTTTAAGACCAACAAAGTTTTATTCTGGGTATCAGCTTTTGCGTACTTAGTGTGCCTGCACTCAAAAGCTTATACTCAGAATAAAACTTTGTTGGTCTTAAAGATCCCAATGGACTCAACCTTTGTTCTGCTGCTTCAGACCAACACAGCTACCCACCAATAAGACTTCACTTCATTCTTAATAACAAAAGACTTTTCAATACTGAAATATCTTAGCATCCCCTTGAGGTATCTGCTAGCCCAAGGAAGTTGCTACTACATTAACCATTGCCCGTTTTCCTTTTTTCTGTTTCTTACTCAATCAAGAAGGGCACTCAACTCATTAATTCACAATCCATACTGTTTCAGCCCAAACTTTTGTGCTGTGATTTTTTATTTTTTCAGGGGGGGAAGGGATGGGGTACAGAAGGAAAAACAGGGGACGGGAAAGTATAAATTCATCAGTATTGATCTGGCTCACTTTAGCAGGCGGGGGGGGAGGGGTGGCATTGTTCGTACGAGAGGGTTACTCCTTCCGGGCCCTCCCGGCCCCAAAGATTGATGGTATTGAATGTGCCGGTCTGGCGTGGGATGTCGGAGAGGGGTTGGCGATCTGGCTGGTGTACCAGCCGCCTAACGCACCGGCCAGCGCCTTACCATCCCTGATGGAGGCAGTGGTGGGCTGGGCGTTGGAGTACCCAGGGCTTATGGTCCTGGGTGATTTCAACGTCCATGCCGATGACATGGCCTCCACTCAGGCGATGGACCTAGTGTCTTCCATGGCGACACTGGGACTCTCTCAATTTGTTATGACTCCCACGCACCAGGCCGGACACATGTTAGACCTGATCTTTGCGTCCGGGATTTCGGTGAACGATATCGCGGTAGAAGCGGTACCATGGTCAGATCACCTAGCCCTCAAGGCCCGTATGGAGATACCACCCCAACCCTGTATGGGCGGAGAGCCTATTTTGGCTCGCCCCCGGAGCCTGATGGACCCGGAACGGTTCCAAATGGCACTGAGGGACCCCTGGCGATTCCCTTGATGACCTGGTGGAGGCCTGGCAAGGCCGACTATCCAGGGCCATCGACGAGATCGCACCTCGACGTCCTCTGCGCCCTCACAGGAGGCTGGCTCCATGGTATACCTTGGAGCTACGTCAACTGAAACAAGGGCTCAGACGACTAGAGAGGCAGTGGCGGCATACTAGGGACGAAGCGACGAGAACATCCTATAGAACGTTTATGAAGTCTTATGAGATGGCAGTTAAGGCTGCAAAGAAAGACTACTTTGCAGCCAAGATTACATCTGCAAATTCGCGCCCGGCACAATTGTTTAGAATAATTGGAGAGCTTACCACATTGCCCCAGGGCAAACCAAATGTTAGGGAATTAGAGATAGGCTGTGAGGCTTTTGCGAAATACTTTGCAGATAAAATCACGTCGCTCCGTCAAGACCTGCCTATCACATTGGATACAGTACAGGAACTTGAGGCTCCGTGCCTGTCTTCTGGTTTGGTGTTGGGTCGGTTCGACCCACTCAGCCTCGAGGAAGTCGATGGAATTCTCTCTGTTGCACGCCCAACAACCTGTGATTTGGACCCTTGCCCCTCTTGGCTGATTAAATCTTGCCAGAGGGAACTTAGATGTCCTTTATGGGACATAATAAATAGATCCCTCTTAGAGGGGCGTTTCCCATCACCTCTGAAAGAGGCTTTGGTCCGTCCCCTCCTGAAAAAATGTACAGCAGATCCGGCCGCATTGGCAAACTACCGACCGGTCTCCAATTTACCGTTTTTAGGTAAAATTATTGAGAGGGCAGTGGCGTTGCAACTGCAGAGGTTTCTGGATGACGCTTCCATCTTAGATCCATGCCAGTCCGGCTTCCGCCCGGGCCATGGGATGGAGACAGCGCTGGTCGCCTTGGCAGATGACCTCCAACGGCAACTGGATTGAGGTGGCGTGGCGGTGCTGATGCTGTTAGACCTGTCGGCGGCGTTTGACACAGTCGACCATCGGCTGCTGACCCGCCTCCTCGCCAACATAGGGGTTAGGGGGCTGGCCTTACAATGGCTTTTCTCCTTCCTCAAAGGACGGGGACAAAGGGTGGCAATAGGATGTGAGCTCTCCCGGAGGCGCACACTAGACTGTGGGGTGCCTCAGGGAGCTGTTCTCTCTCTGATGTTATTTAACATCTACATGTGCCCCCTTGCCCAGATTGCCCGGAGGTTTGGGCTGGGTTGTCATCAATATGCAGATGACATCCAGCTCTATCTGCTAATGGATGGCCGGCCTGACTGCGTCCCAGGGAATTTGGACCGAGCACTGCAGGCTGTGGCAACCTGGCTTAGGCTGAGTGGGCTGAAGCTAAACCCGACGAAGACAGAGGTCCTTTGTGTTGGCCGCGGCGCTCTGGGAAGGGAAATACCTCTCTCGTTTTTTGACAGGAGCCTGGGAGTTCTACTGGAGCCTTCACTATCGATGGAGGCCCAGGTAGTTGCCACTGCCAAGTCGGCATTTTTTCATCTGAAGTGGGCTAGGCAGTTGGCCCCTTTCCTGGAGCGCCGGGACCTGGCAACAGTGATCCATGAGACGGTCACCTCAGGATTGGACTACTGTAATGCCCGCTACATGGGGCTGACTTTGTGTCAAACCCGGAAGCTGCAGCTAGTGCAGAACTCAGCGGCCAGGCTGTTACTAGGACTCCCGAAATGGGAGCACATACAGCCAGGGCTGCGCGAGCTGCACTGGCTGCCAGTTACATACCGGGTTCGCTACAAAGTGCTGGTTATTACCTTTAAAGCCCTATATGGTAGAGGACCTGCCTACCTGAAGGACCGTCTCTCCCCATACGAGCCCCAAAGAGCACTGAGGTCAGCAGGGAAGAACAAGCTGACTATCCCTTGGCCAAAGGAGGCGAAATTGCAAAACACTCGCGCACGGGCCTTCTCCGTTGCAGCTCCGTGCCTGTGGAACCAGCTCCCGGAAGAGGTGCGGGCCCTGCGGAGCCTGGACCAATTCCGCAGGGCCTGCAGGACCATCCTCTTTAGGCAGGCCTTCACAGACTGCTGACAAAGGATGGCCGAACTGATGATCCATCAAAGTGACTTTATATAATGATTATTGCCATTATGTAAATGGACAGAATAGCGCCAGGAACATCATTGTGTTGTTATATTATATAAACAGGAATGGTTTTTAAGATATTATTGATTTAAACTACTGTATAACTTTTAATGCTGTTTTAAAATTACTGTATTTATTGTATAATGTTTTATCTGAATGTTGTTAGCCGCCCTGAGCTTGCCTAGGCGGGGAGGGCAGGATATAAATAAAATTTATTATTATTATTATTATTATTATTATTAATTTTTTGCTGATAAATTTGCTTTTATTTCAACATAAAAATATACATAAGAAAGTAAACAAAAACAAATGTACGAACGTACAAACAAATAAGTCCAACACAAAAATTAAAAAAGAAAAAGGAAAAACAACAACACAGCAAATACATCAAACAAATACCCATGCACCCAAGGAGTGGAGGGGATCAAGTAAGTTACTGTTACTCCACATCGAAACCTTTGCTTTTAACCCAACTATAAATAGGGTCCCATTCCTCCTGACATTTTTCTACATTTCCATCTTTCAATCTTGTGGACAATAAATCTGATTCGGCAGCTTCCAACAATTTAGTAACAAATTCCTCTCTATTAGGTACCTTATCAGACTTCCAATATTTTGCATATAATACTTGAGCTACAGTAACTATGTACAACAATAATTTCAGCTTTATTTTAGGGATGTTTTGTCGGCATATGTTGAGGAGATATAGCTCAGGTGTGTGGCTGATTTTAATTTTCAAGATCTTTTGTGACCACATATTAACTTGGGCCCAAAACTTTTTGGCACGATCACACTGCCACCATATATGGATAAGGGATCCCTTTGTTTCTCGACACTTCCAACATTTATTCGAATATTTGGGGTATATTCTGGCCAATCTGTCTGGGGTAAGGTACCATCTGTACACCATTTTATAGATGTTTTCTTTGAGGTCTGCAGGTTTTATTAGTTTCAAATTCTGTTTCCATAATTTTTCCCATTCGATCAAGTCTATACTAAATCCAAAATCTTTTAACCAACAAATCCAACATTCCTTTACTGTCTCTCCTTGCATCTTTATTTGAAGTAGCCAATCATAGGCCTTCGAGATAAACTTCTGTTTGGTCGACATGAGCGAATCTAAATCATTGGGTTTATTCAAGAATCCTTTTTCTTTGTCCTTTTGAAATCTAGATTTTAGTTGGCATTGTACCCACCAATCCAATTTGGTGAGTTCTTCCTCAATCAAGGCATTATTATTGTCCAGTAAACTTCCATAGTTATGCTGATTTTCCCAAACATACAAATTTGGGTGAGTCAAGGCTTCTATTGGAGATAGCCATATTGGTATATTGGGATAATATATCTTGATTTCCTGCCAAACTCTAAATAGAGATCTTCTTATTTCATGCCTTAGGAACAGGCTAGATTTGGTGGGGTTGCGGTACCACATATAGTTGTGCCAACCTTCCCCTAAACCCGCACCTTCCAAAACTAATAGTCTTTTATTTTCCAGGGAACACCAGTCTCTTAGCCAAGCTATACAACAGGCTTTGTAGTATAGACTCCAATCTGGGAGAGCAAGCCCCCCTCTTAGTTTACTGTCATGCAACACCTTGGATTTTATTCTAGGTTTCTTGCCCTGCCAAATGAAGATCTTGATCATTTCGTTAAGCTGTTGAAAGAATAGTTTGGGGAGGATAATTGGGATCGTTTGAAAGAGAAATACAATTCTTGGAAGGACGTTCATTTTAATTGTAGCAATTCTGCCTAAAAGTGAAATTTGGAGGCCTTCCCATCTGGTTAGATCGTTTCGAATTTCCTTCAGTATTTTCTCATAATTATCTCTATACAGAGTTTTTAAGTCGTTCGTCAAGTAAATGCTAGATATTTTAACTTCTTTTCGTGTGTAAAACCGGAGGTACTTTCTAATTGTTCAATCTGAGCTTTGTTCATATTCTTCGTTAAAATTTTGGTTTTGGATACATTCAATTTAAATCCTGAAATTTCTCCGTATTCTTTTAATTTTTCTTTCAAAAAAGTTATAGACAAAATCGGTTGTTCCAAAATAAATACTAAGTCGTCCGCGAAGGCTAATGTCTTGTATTCTTCCTTTTTCATTCTGGCTCCTTGAATTTTGGGATCGTCTCTAATCTTTTGAATCAGAGGTTCTAGTGTTAAAATAAAAAGTAGAGGTGAAAGAGGGCATCCCTGTCTGGTACCTTGTTCTATATTAATAGGCTGAGTCATAATCCCATTAAAATTAACTCTCGCAGCTTGCTTCGGATAAATTGCTACCACCATTTTACAAAAATTGTCACCACATCCGACAGCTGCAAGCGTCTTGGTAATCATATTCCAATTAATCTTATCGAATGCTTTCTTTGCATCGACCATGATCCCCGCAAACTGCTTGTCAGGGTGTTCTTTGTAGTATTCAATGGTGTTCAGCAATAGTCTTACATTCTGACTCATAAGGCGTCCCGGAACAAAACCTGTTTGGTCCTCATGAATTATACTAACAATCACCTTCTTGAGCCTATTAGCAAGGATTGCAGCAAAAATCTTATAGTCACTGTTTAGGAGTGAAATAGGTCTATAATTTTTAATTTCTGAGGAGTCAGTTCCTTTTTTATGAATTAAGGTGATCAAGGCCTCTTTCCAAGAGTCTGGAATCTCCCCCGTGTTTTGTATGCTCTCAATCACCTTTTTGAATGGTATCAGCAAGATATCTTCGAATGTTCTAAAAAATTCAATTGGTAAGCCATCGGGTCCTGGAGTCTTGTTTCGTTTTTGATTTTTGATCGCCTCGACTATTTCATGAATTGTGATAGGGTTCTCCAGCCCTGATTGTTGTTCCTGTGTAATCTTTTTCAAGTTAACGTTTGCAATGTAATCCTCTTGTTTTTGAGTTATAATATCTTGTTTCTTATAGAGATTTCGATAAAAGTTTTGAATAATGTCACTCATTTGGGAATTCTGAAAGACCTCTTCGTTCTCGTTATTCTTCAGGGATTTTATAATCCTTTTCTCCTTCTCCTTCTTCAATTTATAGGCCAGCCATCTGCTCACTTTATTTGCATTCTCAAAGTAATTTTGTTTTGTCCACTTCAATTTTCTCTCGATCTCCTCTGTCAAAAGAAGGTTGATTTGGTGTTGGATAGATATAATCTTGGCCTTCGTCTCCTTTAAGTTTTTGGTCTTTTACTGATTTTCCCAAGCCTTCAGTTTAGTTACGAGTTCATTATATGATTTCATTTGTTCTCTCTTCCTCTGTACGGAATATCTAATCGCTATTCCTCTAAAAAAAGCCTTGAACGCATCCCATATGATAGGCATCTTGGTGTCTTCTTCCCGATTATGGGAAAAAAATTCTTTAACTTCTTTCCTGGCCGTTTCCAAGAATTTGTTTTCTTTTAAAATTTGTAAATTAAGAAACCAGCGGGGATTTCTTGATTTTTTCTGTAAGACCAAATGGATTGGGCAGTGGTCTGCGTATGTCTGGGGTAAGATATCCGTTTGATTTATAGATAATATCAGATTCAGGGATGCCCAACACATATCTATTCTGGACCAAGATTTGTGGACATGTGAATAATACGTATAGTCTTTAGTAAGGGGATTCTTGGTTCTCCAAACATCCACTAAGTTTAGTTCTTCTGCCATTTTCAAGAAAGACTTGGATAATAAATTTCGTGTTTTCCTTTTTGGGGGATCTTCAAATTTTTTGTCCATTTTGGCGTCAAATATTGCGTTGAAATCTCTGATTATGCAACAATTTTCGCAGTCAAATTCTCTGAATTTAAGATGCAGTGCTTTGTAGAAGTTCTCCTGATTTTCATTTGGGGCGTAGATATTCCCAATATTATTTTTAAGCCATTGATCTCCAATTCCAAAATAATAATCCTTCCTTGGTTGTCAGAGTACAAGTGATTCGATTTTTTGTGGTTGGACACATATATGGCTACTCCTCTTTTTTTTTTTATAGGGTCGCATGAACAGTACAATGTACCAAGTTTCTTGTTTTCTAAATACTTCACATTGTCCATCCTGATATGGGTTTCCTGCAAGCAGATAATTTAAGCTTCTGTTTTTTTTAACTGTTGAAAAATTCTCTTCCTCTTCCCTGGTTCGTTCAGTCCGTTAACGTTCAGCGAGAATATTTTAGTTCCGCCCTTGGGGTTCATTTTCCTAATTCAATACTATCAGCTATTTTCGATTGTTCTTTCTTACTCTGGAGCCTTGTTTTGACTTTTTCAGTTTTCTTTCTTCCTGGTTCCTCTCCCCTAGCTTTCTTAATGGCTTCTACTTCCTCCTGATCTTCTCCTGATTCAGATCCATTTTGTTCCATAAAGGCGTCACAAAATTCTTCCATCTTTTCCTCTGTAGTTATGTTGAATCTTTTTGACTGAAAGGTAAAAAACATTCCCTGTGGAATGAGCCATTTGAACTGGATTGAATGTTTCATTAACCAGGTAGAGAGCTTTTTAAATTTGAATCTCCGTTGGCGATTCCAAGGTATCTCTTTTAGAACCTTAATATTTGTTCCTTTCCACTTCAGCTCAGAGTCCCTTGCTTTCCTTAAAATCCTTTCACAGGTTTCCGGACGGACAAACCTTACTTGCACTTCTCTCGGAAGGTTGAATTTCCGTGTGTAATTCGAAGAGACTCTCTTGGCCCAGAGAATGTCTTTTTGGCCATCTTTCAGTAAATCTTCTTCATCAATTATTAAAACGTCCATAATCTTACTGGTTAGGGCTTCGTCTCTTTCTTCCTGTATGTTTTGAAAACGCAAAATAGAAGCCGCTTTCTCCATTTCTAATCTAATCACTCTTTCCTCTAGTTCAATCAAATCTGTTTTATTTTTCGTCGTTGTATTGAATGTGAGTTTCTCCCGTTCTTCTAGTTTTTCTACTTTGGCTGTTAAACTATGAACCTGTTGTGTGTTAGCCAACAATTGTTTTTGAAACTCTGCTAACTGTTCATTAGTCTGCTTGATCTGTTCCATCAAATCCGTTTTCATGCCCTCTAGGGCCTCTTGATTTTGTTTGAAACCAGTCGTTATCATACTTTGCAATTTCTCTATGGAGTCTTGATTGGCAGGCACTGGCACAAATTTACTTCCTCCTGCTGGGGGAGTTCCCAATCCAAACTTTTTGGTCTTGGTTTCCGTCATGTTGACAAAATGTACACTCTAAATGCTATATACACAATACTTAGGCTAAATAAATTTAAGTACTAATAAATTTAAATACTAATATTCCCACTTGCAGACTCCTTAACTTTGTTCCCAGGAAATTAACTTTTCAATTACTTCTCCCAAAAAATCAACCTTCAATTACTTTCCAATTAATTAATCAGTTAGAAAAAACAATGGTTCATTCAGTTTAAGTTCATTGTGGGAAAAGGGGAAAGGGGACAAAAAATAATTCATAAACACAATCACTTAGTCCTTAACCCCATTAATCATTAAGTTCCCATAGACCACCCCTGACTAGTTACGTGATACACACAATACGTTTTCAATTATCCACTATATAGTTTCGTCTAAGCTTCACAGACAGTTAATTTCAATCTATTTCAATTCATTTTAAATCAGTTACCATGTAATTTATATACTTATATACTTATACCAGCTCCTCTAATATATATTTGAACTTATGGGTGAAAAGTAGGGGAAGAAAAGACAGAAACAGAATAGGGTACCCCAAAATTGATGAAAGTTAATGAGAGTTCTTGAGTGACAGTCAGTAGTGCAAGGTTTACTCCACTATTATACAGTTCCTTCTTCTCTTCTTACTTCTTTCTTCTTACTTCCTTCTTCTTTCAACCTTCTTCTTGTTTTCTTCTTTCTTACTGCTTCAAGCAACAGGGCAAAGACTGGATGCTTATAAGTTCAACTTAAGTCTTTCTGATGTTAAGCCCCAAAACTCAGTCTGCATTACAACCGCCAACCCAAACAACCTTCAGTGAAGTGAAGCCGCGGCGTTCGCTGCTAAGAACCGCTGCTTCACCCTTTAACTTTTCCCAGCACTTCACTTCCTGAGTCCCGTGTCGCTCCAGCAAAGCAAAGACAGTAAGATGGTTCCTTTATGTTAGACAGCGTGGACAGAGGAGGGGGGGGGGAGGAGGAAGACCCAACTAAGTCTTAAACTTTCATATCCATCTCGCCTTCCCAGTCTACCTCCTCGGTTCACTTTCTTGTATCCACCATAAAGTATTCCTCTGCCACCACGCCAGACCGTTTTCCCGCGGCTCTCCCTCGTCACTTCACCTTCCTCTTTCCAGCCACTTACACCTTCCCCTCTTTATTTCTCAGTCCAAACACGGTCCAAACGCAGTCCAGACACAGTCTCTTTCTTTGCTACTTACTTCTTGCCCCCCAGCTCAGTCCTACTGCTTGCCTCTCGCCTCTTGCCTTCCTTCTCCGTTCGCTCATCAAGCCGGGGACTCACCGCACAGCCACCTCCACGTCTCCTCGCTGTCCGCCGTCATCGCTGCCATCTTTCGCTGTCCACCGCTCAGCACCAGCTCTTCCTTGCCGCTCCGCTTCAGCTTGTCACGCCTCATGGCAGGTCGTCTTTTTCAGTACCGGAGCCTGGTTGTTCGGTGAGGGCTCGGGTCCCTTCAAAGCCTTGAGATTCAATTTGGGAAATTCTTTTAGGGAGTTGGGAACGCTCCCCCTCCAAACTCCTTCACCGGTGGCCCAGTTAAACACCGGAGTGTTGAGAAGGTATCGGCCAAAGGAGAAAACTGAGAGTAAAAGCAGAGCCTCCGCTCTACCTCCACCCCCAGAAAGCCCCCCAACTTCGGAAGTGTCCCCTGACACTTCCTGAAGGGGTACTTCCAGTGCAGAAAGCCCCCTCGAGTACCTCTCAAACAGAGAGTTCTCCCGGAGCTCGGGAAGAAATCTCTGCCTTCACCACGCCATCATACCGGAAGTCCTATTATTATTATTATTATTACTGAATAAAAGTATGTTAATCATGTTGCCTAGGCTTTTTATATCCATACATTTGGCTCACAATAGCTTAATCAAGGTGTTTTCCCCACTTTTCCTCACCAAAGTCTGACAGCACCACCCAGCAAGGTTCAAACTTTTTTTTTGAACCAATCATGCTCCAGGGAAAGTGAGTTCCCATGTCCAGCTATGGGACCCTGTTAGCCAAAATGCCTTTTTCAATTTTATTTGGGGAATTTTAGTCAATTGGGCAAGTTGGCAAAAATTAGCGTGGGGTCAAACGGCCCCGTGGCGCAGAGTGGTAAAGCAGCAGTACTGCAGTACTGTGATCTGAACTCTCTGCTCACGACCTGAGTTCAATTCCAGTGGAAGCTGGATTCAGGTAGCCAGTCCAAGGTTGACTCAGCCTTCCATCCTTCCTAGTACGGTAAAATGAGTACCCAGCTTGCTGGGGGGGGGGGGGAGTGTAAAGGACCGGGGAAGGCAATGACAAGCCACCCTGTAAAAAGTCTGCCATGAAAACGTTGTGAAAGCAACGTCACCCCAGAGTCGGAAACAACTGGTGCTTGCACAGGGGACCTTTCCTTTCCTAAACAACCTATGTATACAAGAGTTGGTATTTTTCAGGAGCCCTTAAGTCAATGATAATAGTTTGGATAAATCAAATTGTATTTATTGAAGAAATCTCAAACATACAAGGAAAAAGCATACATTCAACACACAGTTTAGAACTAAGAAAAATAGTTGGAAAAGATAGGGACGTTTGCATTGTCAGAAGTATTGTTGGTTACCTGTCTAGGCAAGAAGCAGAGATTCAGCAGTGAATAAAGGGGAGGGAGGA
This sequence comes from Heteronotia binoei, assembly GCF_032191835.1. Classification (NCBI taxonomy): domain Eukaryota; kingdom Metazoa; phylum Chordata; class Lepidosauria; order Squamata; family Gekkonidae; genus Heteronotia; species Heteronotia binoei. The sequence goes on from NC_083229.1 coordinate 82,263,118, forward strand.
AACCGTGAGATGATCAGTGTCACATGGACAAGGACCCAAACTGATCATGAGTGGGGGGGGGGTGGTGGCTCTTCCAGCAAGGAGTGGTCAGGAAAGAGTCACACCTGAATGGCAACAGGGTCTGCTTTAAGTAGCCAAATTTGTGACCTGAGGCAGGTTCCTGTGGTGGGATTACCTGGCCAGTCAATGGTTCCCAGGAAATTTGACAATAGAACATAAAAAGACTATCCCAGGTCAGTGAAAAATGTGTCAGGTTTCCCATTACTTGAACAACTCTGCAACTGTGTGGCAGACTCCTCTCCAGAACTGAAGCTCATGAATTGTATGTCCTTTCCCTAAACTTTCAAATTTCTCCCCTTTTCCTATTTATTGGGTGCACCATCTTGCTGGGATGCGTGTGTGTGTGATTATTTAGTGAATTCATTCTCAGGTGCTTAGTATAGGTTCTTTACATTTTTACTTCTTTTATTTTGTTACACTAAAACTATTGGTGTTTAAAATGACATTATTCATAATTTTATTGTGGGGTACCCCTACTGAGATCCACCCTGGTATACATAGATCAAAGGTTTCATGTTTTCCTTTCTGAAACCCTTTTGAAACCATTTCCCACCTTTCTGGATCCAATTTGGATAACAATACATTACCCATTAAAGAAAATTCTTTAATGGGCATGTGTCAAGGAGTCTTAGGCTGAACCCTGTGGGTCCCCAGGGCTGTTGCACACACATGATCAGATGTTTCTTTTATTTTTAGAAAAGTTTTATAGTTTTATTTAATTCAGTCAAAATAAAAGTTCAGCCTTCAAGTCACACATTATCTCAGAAGCATGCAGCAGCAAAACAAGAAAACTGGCTTAACTATCTAACACTTTCCAGGACTTGTGTTAGATGGCACAAGCCGTAAACCCAAGAGTTAAACGGCCATAGCTCAGGCATTCTCTACGTTGCTAGAAATTGCAATTCAAGCAAGACATAGTCCAGGCCTTTATTCCATTAGAATCCAAGCTAGATAGCTTTTCTAGGTTCTTAGCTCAATTATAATTTTTTGGCCAAGCAGCATCAGATGATGATGACATCCAATCTCCACACAGTCTTCCTGGAACCCTTTAGAAAATGACCTTGCCACTCCTGACCTCCTCCCGTTCATCCTGTGGACCAAGGTTCTCATGAGAATTTAATTACTACTTTCCACCACTGGCCTTGAAGATTATAAGGGCTATGGAGGTAGAGAGATCAATTAGTAACACTTGCAGGATAGAGCAAGCCTAATACTATCCACATTAACCTTTGAGGTGGGAAGTCAGGAGGGCTTTGCCTCACAGTATGATAGCAATAGAAGTGATAATTATCGGAACAAAAGTACATTCACATGGGCTAATCATGAGCAAGATAGGGATCTGGTTTATTTTTCTGTTTTGAAACATTGCTTCATCAGAAGAATGCAGGGTGGAAAATTATCGAAAGGATTTTCAAGCAGTAACTTTCCTACATAATTGAAACAAATAACACACATCCTTTTTTAACATAAAGACTTATTAACCAGGCAACCTCCACAGAAAACTGCAGTAAATATGTGGCTACTCATAGGCCATTGTAATAAAATAAATAAATAGGCATGGCTAGATTAGAGAGATAAGCCATGTAGTTCCTTCACACATAGTACTGCACTCAGAGTTGACTTCCTCTTGGGAAAATACAGGAACAGTGGTGGACAAATTGCAGGTTCCATCCCTCTTCCTCATGGTCAAAGTCACTTTGCTTCCTTTATTCTAGAATCCTCCTCTTCTGTACCCAGCTGCATTAGGATTGGTGTGTGGTTGATCCACTGATGAATGATACATAGATATGAAGCTGCCATGCTGAGTCAGCAGATCATCAATCTTTTTAACTACTCTAGCTGGTAGTGGCTCTCTGGGATCACAGCCAGTGGTCCCTTTCCCAGGTTGTTCTCTGAGGTCCCTTAACTGACTTCCAAGGACTGAATTTGGGTCATCTGTACTCACAGCTGTTGGCCTGAACTGGCATTTGATATTTGACGGTGCTTTACCAGAGCACTAGATTTCAAATTTTCTATACCTGGAGTTTATTTGATCTGCCAGTACAAAGGCTAACATCTTACTGACTTTAATTATCTTCAGCAGTACTTCCTTGAAACAGCCACACACTATTATTCTAGATGGATGAACTTGGGAATAATAAATGCCTAGAGAACAAAGTTTCTGAGCATTATATCAATATTATATCAGATCACTATTATTGTTGATTCATAGTTTAATAAATAAATTCATATCATGGAACATAATTTTATCTTGGATTTTTAAAACAGAACATTTGCAAAGGGTAAAAGGGAATTACTTCTAATTAAACTAAGGGCTGGGCTATGTGAAGGTGAAAAATCCAATATAGAACATTTGAAATCCAGTTTAAGGCAGTATTGTTATTTGAATTTATATTTTTAAAATCTTTGAAATGTATTAGGAACTTAGAAAAGAAAGTGACCTTCTATGCATGAAATACAATATTGACTCTGTTCAGTTCATCTTAATGAAGAGAACAAGCTATCAGCACCTCCTTTCTCAAAGCAATCAGTGATAATTTGCAACCAGTGAGAGTAATCAATACTAAGAAGTAGCCCTTGTTGACACAACTAATACCTTCGATTTTCTAATCTTTGTTAACTTGACTGAATTTTCAGTGCAATGGTTTCTAACATCATGCATCATAAATAAAAAACGTAATGGCAAAAAGATGTATGTTTTTCCAGAAAATGTGCCTCTACCTTCTCACACTCTTGTTTGCCTCATTCAGAAGGGGCTGCAGCAATATTTAAAAGGAATATTTTGGACTAGGATAGGGAAACTTTTTGGCTCACATGTAGAAAAAAAATGCAATGTCTACCTAGTGGTGTGCCAGAAAACAAATAAACAACAGCAAAAAAGGGTGAGAGGGTGGAGGAGATATATGCTTGGAGCAAACCAAGTATCAGTAATATTGCCAGAATCTTAGGAGTTCACCTTGGACTTAGCTGGTGGCTGTACAGTTCTGGGAGGCAATGATGGGCATAAGCCATGTCTGTGGTCTTCTTACACTGCTGGCCCAAGCAATGCTGCCAGTGCCTCAGTTACTTGGGCATAGATCTGGGCCTGGATGCCAAGCAAAATGGTCTGGTGTGCCACTGTCAGCATATGTTCTGGGGTTGCCTACCCTTGCTTTAGTGTGATGATTTTTACCTTGAGAAGGGCTGGCCAACTTCTTGAGCCTGGAGAGTTGGGTTTTCTTTGGTTAAGGTGTTTTCTACTCAGGGAAAGTAGTTTCTCTGCTGCTGTTGTGGCTGCTAATACAGGGCAGCAGTGACAGGGCTTCTACAGAGCAGATCCATGCTATTATAACATTATGGTTGGATAACTGCAACACACTGCATGGGGCTTTCCTTGAAGGCAACCTGGAAACTACAACTAAATACTGCTAGGGGCGCATTTTGAAACAGTTACATTGGATGTCATTATGTTTCTCAGTTCAGTTTAAGGTGCTGGTAATGACATTTAAAGCCCTTCACAACCTGGGACTCACATAGCTGAAGGACTGTCTCCTTTCCACATTTCCCTATATGTCAGCTATGGTCATCAGACAGCCATCTGTTGGCCATCCTGCCATTTAGAGTGGCCCATGTGGCATCAACCAGAGCCCGTGTCTTTTCCATAGTGGCTCTGTGGAATGGGCTCCCTGAAAAGGTAGGGGGGCCCTCCTTGGAGTTCTTCAGGAAGCTCTGCAAGGCCTGCCTGTTTGTCAGGAATTTTGAAAGGGCTTGAACGGCTGGTATCTTTTAAGGGGGGAGAGATTTGATGTTAGCTATTTTATTTTTGGTTTTCACTGAAAATGTTTAACTATTATTGTAAGCCACAAGGAAAAGTGGGATATGAAAGTTTTAATGAATAATACAAATAATAGGATTACTATATCAATATAGTGTTATGCCACAATATGCAGCAGGTTCTCTGAATTCTCATCTTTCACTAAAAAAGTACATTTCTAGTCCATTTTGTTGCAGAGATATACTTTTTTCTATACATCACAAAGAAACAGGATGGAAACTTTTTTTTAAAATCAAAGCTGAGAATCCAGGGAAGCTGATGCATATTTTGGTTCTTAGCTCCATTATTGGTTCTTAGCTTGAGCTAATAGTGTCTGTGTAGATAGGATCAGGAAAATTCAAACGTTCCCACCCACACAGCACCCTCCCAAGATTTGCTGTAATCTTCACCAAAAATGGAACAAAACAGGCTTGAGAAAGATCTGATACAAGTCAGGGAAACCCCAGGAGGTGCACAATGCACATCTATGCTGTGGAGAAGCAGGAAGAAAACCCAGTTCCCAACAGCATTGAGTCAAGGCAAATAATCCATGTGGAAACCCCCTAAGCCATATGCAGGCAACATTCTTCCAGGCTATGATCTCATCTTCTCTGGCTGGCAGCAATTCCACTGGAGTGAATTTGCTACAACCCCTTGGCAAATTGACAGGGCAAAGTACCTGTCAAGTAAGAAGAAAGACTTTGAGCCACTCATCTTTCATGCTTTGTGCTGACTTTGTCATGTTAGCCCAAATTCTTTATGAAGTGTTGATTCAATAGTTTGGGGAAGTGTTTTATGAAGTTATCTGTTTCATGATGTTAGTAATTTTGTAGCTTAATAATGACAAACTGGAGTAACTCTGTCTTTGAAAGCCAAGTACAGAAGCTTAGAGAAATAAGGAAAACCAAAGCTTAACATTAAATCAATCATCTATACAGAAATGCTCCAACACAGAATTACACTCTGGCAGACTCTAAACACTCCACTATATGCAGCAGCTGGGTGACCTTGGGTCAGTCACAGTTCTCAGAGCTGTTCTCTCAACAACTGTTCTCTAAGAGATCTCTCAGCCCCACCTCCCTCACAAGGTGTCTGTTTTGCGGAGAGGAAAGGAAAGAGATTGTAAGCTGCTCTGAGATTCCGAGTGAAGGGCAGGGTATAAATGCAACTCTCTTCCTCTTCTTGACATTTTATTTTGGTCATCCGTGTTTCTTGCTTATTTTTTAAAATGTTCTCTTAGAAAGCTCCATTTAGAGACAGCTCAGTGTGAGGAAGAGCTCCTCTAGAAACGTATGTTTGTTTTTTTTCTGCAGAATACAATAAGTATCTCATTAGTGAGAGAATTTACCCAGATGTTAATGAATATGTTTGATCAGGGCTTTTTTTCTGGGGGAAAGCAGTGAACGGAGTTCTGAAACTTCTTCATGGAATCAGAATTCTCAAAAAAGTTTAAAGGTTCATGAGGCACTGTTTTGTTCCATTTTTGATGCTATGTGGGTGGGAAAGTTTGAATTTTCCTGGTCGCACCAACACAGCCACCACTGGCTCGAGCTAAGGACCAGTAACTGAGCTAAGAACCAAAATATGCAACAGCTCCCCTGAATTCTCAGTTTTGATTTTTTTTAACAAGTCTCCATTCTGTTTCTATGTTGTTTACATTTTTGTTCTTTTTATTTTATTATTTGCACAATAAAATTGTTTGTGTTCACAATCATTCTCTCTCACCCTCTTCTTCATAATTTTATTTTGGGGTATCCCTGCTAAGATCAACCCTGCTGTAAACAGACTTACAAGGTTCTGCATTATTCTTTTCTTGGAACCCTTATTAAAACTAATTTCCCCTTCTTTGGGTCCAGTTTGGGTAACAGTACTCCGAAACGACTGGAATCTCATGATGCACTACTCATGCGATGTGAAGCATAATTTACTGCATGAGAAGCAGGTACAGAAAGGCATGCCAGAGCACCACTATCAGCAACACTCACTGGAACTCTACCTACATCATACTTGAGCATTTGGTGGAGCAGAATAGTGCCCTGACCAACTTAAGAACATAAGAACTTAAGGACATAAGAAGAGCTCTGCTGGATCAGACACATGGTCCATCTAGTGCAGCATCCTGTCTCCCACAGTGTTCCCCTGATCTTCCCTCAGCAAGTTCAGATCCCTTGAGCCTATACTTGAAGTTGGGATCTTTTGTTCCAATATGCATCACCCTTACATTTACCACTATTGTACTTCATTTGCCACACTGTTGCCCACTCGCCCAGTTTGTGGAGGTCCTCTTGGAGCTCTTCACATTCACCCTTGGTTTTCATCATCCCAAATAATTTTGTGTCATTTGCAAATGTGGCCCTTACATTACTCACACCCAGTTCCTGATCATGGATGAATAAACTGAATAGTACCAGTTCCAATACCAATTCTTGTGGGACCCTACTGCTTACTTCCCTCCATTGTGAGAACTGCTGTTCTTCTCACCTCACCTTCTGAGCTGCTTCCCCGCCCCCTAGCCAATGCCAAGATGTCCTTGGAGATGGAGGTCATTGGGTAGGCAATTGGCCCCTCTGGGAATGTGAGGCACACAAGATAGCAGCAGCAAAGTCGAGGGAACACCTTGCTGAGCCTATGAGTTGCAGTCCACCAGTCCAGTGAGCTACTGGGTCATGAGAGTCAGTCTGGCTAGCCCTCTCTGTTGTGGCTCAGAGGTTCCTCTTGTGCTCTGCAATGAGCATCCAGAGCAAGTGTGTTTTCTCCCACATGGCAAGATTTTCAGCCCACATCACTTACACACACAGTGCCCTGGAGAGCTAAGCAGTTGGTCTTCTTTAAGATCACTCTTCAGCTACCCAGTTGAAATAAGCACATATTTGTGCCTGCATCCTCTATCAATCTGAGTTGCGAAGTCAGGGAAAACATTCTTCTTCAATTTGAAAAGTCATTAAAAGGAAACAGCCAATTTGATTGGCAGTATCCTCTGTCTCCCAAATGGCATTTCCTCCCAAAAAAACTACACAGAAAACCCTCAGCTGAACTCTAGTAGGTGTGTAGCAATGGGGGATGCTCATCATCAGCACTTAAGCACCAATCTTTGCAGAAGACAAAGTTGCATAAAAACCGTTTGACTTGTTGAAACGAGATGATAGGGCCCATTTGTGTCACACATCTGGATTTAAACCAACATAACCCACAGGAGCAACTCAGTGAATCTGACTTACCTGCATGCTTTCATCTAGCTGCTGCCATCCTTCTTACAGGGGTGGGAGGAGGGATGAAGGGCAGCTGCAGCTCCTAAGGCTTCTCCTATGAGCCAGACTGCAGAGAGAGGAGAATTTGGGTGCATAACCCCTCTCCCTTTCTGAGGCCTTCATCAGGAAAGTGATGTGATTTTTCTTGCTGGGTCTGCCAACCTATTTGGTTCTGCTAAGTGGGTTGCCATTGGTTCTGGTGAGTTACAAAAGTTCTCCCTGCTGAAGTTTATCCTGCTGGGCGTCTGTGTTTTCCTATTCATTGTGTTGGGCTAGCAGAAGTGCCCACCCCTTGTTTAAGTTTGTTCCTCTGGGATTCTTGCTTTAACTTTGGTTCTGTTGGCTTTTCATGGGCATCTTAGCTTGTGGTTCTGCTGGGCTTCTGTGAATTGCTATGGGTTTAGTTGGGCTTGCAAAAGTGTCCCTCCTCCTGCTTAGGTTTGTTTTGCTGGGATTCCCTGACTCTGCATTGGTTCTGTTGGGCTTGTTGTTTCTGTTTGCATGAGAGGTATTTGACCAGTGGCTGCATGTTCAAGCTCAGGAATTCCAATATTTTTCAGAGTCCTAATAGGCAGATTCAAAAAATATTGTTTCTTAAAAAGGGGAGTGGGTGGGAGTACTACCTTAATAACCAAGCACTGCTTACTTTAAAGCATAAAAATTGATATTGGAACATCACTAAATTTAGGGTTAACTTCTATTTTGTCTTGTAGTTGCTGAGCTTCTAGAATGTGCTGTCATATACTCAGTCTCAATTTTCCAATAGCAATAAGGATTAGAAATTTATGAAAAAACAAATGCAGAACAGCTCTTGCGCGAATTTCTTATAAGTTTCTGTCATGCACGTAAGCACATAGAAGAAAATCCTGTTTTACACACTGTTTCAGTTTTAGCAATTAAACAAAGAAATGTTAAATATCTATTGATCCTTTCCATATTTTCCTTGTCTTTGATTTTCACACATTTGAAAGAAAATCACTGAGAAAACAGGCAAAGGGTTTAAAATATATTATCATAATTGCATACTATTCTTCCTTGAAGTGTCTTTTAAAAGATTATCAGAATGCACTGGATATCTATTAGGTGCTATTTTCAGTATTATCTTCCTTTTCTTTCTTAGCAACAAATCCTAGAACAATTAAGTGTGGTGAATACTTGCTATGATTAACTAGATTCCAAACAACACATAGCTGGCTGCTCCAAAATGAATGATTAGTCTTGTGATAATTACACTTTCTTAGTTTTAGAAGAAAAGGAAGCTGCATTTCCTCATTTTAAAATAACTCAGGTAAATACATTTGCCTTCTGAACCTGAGGAATATTTCCAAAACAAAAACTGAATGGTTCTATATAATACTACAATGGTAGTTCATTAGCTGTGCCATTCAATCATACAGAACATTACTGGATCAACTGCTGTTTTATTCAATTATTTTGTTTGGGACATGAGAAATGAGCTTGTGGTAGGGTCAAAACCAGAGATTTTGAATCCAGCTGTGGGGTCTCTTGTGAAAGCAGGGCTGTAGCTATTATTTTCACTGGGTATATTCAGTTAATCTCTATTTGACACCAAGTTCTCCACTGGTTATTCACGCAGACCATTGGCACTCATGCTAGCCATTCTTTAGAGCTTATTAACAAAAATCAATCTTATGGCTGTTTCTGCAGCGAAAGAAGGCATGTTGGAAATAAGAACACTTTTTGTTCTGTCAATTAAGAGCAGGCATAAGGGAAGAACTGCATCATTCCAATTAGTTTCTGAGACATTATGAGGGTCTTTGTGAGACACTAGAACACTGATGCTTTCCCTTGCCATGCAGATACTCTTTTTAAAAGGTTCTATTAAGTAGGGGCAGCATCATCCCATGCTAGTGAGGCATAAAAACCTAAAGAAGAGTGGATGTTGGCAAACCCCACAAGGAGATCCTCAGTCAATATTTAGTCCTTTCACTCATTTATCTTTGAAAGAACTTAAGAAGTATGAAATGTGAACCTATTTCCTAAATGTAGGTAGGTACAAACACATGCTGGGACTATGCAGGCTGTCGCAGTGGACCACTGTTCACTTTACCCATTGTGTAGAAAGTGACAGTAACTGTTCCAGGAGTACAAAAATCTCTTGCTGATTTATTGGTGACTCTGTTTTGCTGATCTAATCATTGGCACAAGGCTATCTATTTTGCCATTGTAGAGTAAAGATGGGGAGGTGTGAAAAATCATGGTGGGGGAAAAAAGAATTTGGAAATTGTCCACTCCATATTCCTTCTTTGGGATCCTATAACCTCTTGGGACTTGAACCGGCCATTTCTCCCTTCTTCCCCCCACTTTTTTTTAAACTACCTCTCAACTGCTCTTAACTCCATCCCTCCTGGAACATACTTAGTTCTTCTCACAGACAGGGCTTTTTTTGTATAAAAAAACCCAGCAGGAACTTATTTGCATATTAGGCCACAATCCTGATATCACTATTGTTTCACACAGGGCTTTTTTTGTAGAAAAAGCCCAGCAGGAAGTCTTTTGCATAATAGGCCACAGCCCCTGACACCAAGCCAGCCAGAACTGAGTTCTTGTGCATTCCTGTTCGAAAAAAGTCCTGCTCACAGATAATTCTGAGGCCATGAATTCATTTTTTTCTTGGAATCCTGGAGACTTCCTTGAATATGTAGAATCCTCCAACTTGTCTAGGAACAACCTGATTTTGTGACTGGCAGGAGTCACCCACTTTTAAAAACCATACGTAGTGATTAAAACAAAAAGAAACTGGATGCTTAGATCTCTTTTGAAGATGGATATAGGTTTTAAAATTACCTAGAGGAAGCAGAGGGGATGTATGGGGAAGGGGTTTCCATAAAAAAGGTGCCATAAGAAAAAAAAAAGATGGCAGTATATGAGAACAGAGAGATGATGGGATTTAACAAAATTAAAAGCAGCACAGTCAAGGAATATGGGTAGAGGTATTCTCCAAAAAAATGTTTTATTATAATTTCAGATATGTGATGGGGGGATTTTTACCATGATTGCTGATTTGGGGGTAGGATATTGCTAGTTCTGGATTCAAAATTATGATTCCCCCTCCCTTTCAGTT